>NC_134405.1:328226909-328595242 GCF_038048845.1 Mixophyes fleayi | reverse complement strand
AATAATTCTAATAATATATAACGAAATACTCGCTGATGTAATAGTAGTAAACCCAATTGTATTATTTTAACAGTACATCCTTATGTCATACCCATTAATTAGACAAGATCATATGGCATTAATTAGACATATGAAAAACTGCCAAATAGATAAATAGATACCTGACACTTATCAGTGTCTTCCATTTCCCTCCTATCTTAAACTTCCATGACTCGAGATATAGACTCACACAATCCACTATATAGAAGAGCAGCAGCTGAGTACTCTGTATTTGTATCGGAAATTCTATTGATCAACATTTTATCTTGTAAGTAACAATATCAAATATTGACTGTATCTCTTCTGTAATGGCATGTTTATTTCTCACAGCTGCCTATGTGGATATTCTGTGTGTGTTGTGTAGCCATCTCTGTTCCTGCGCAGATACTTATATAAAATCCTAAATAAAGAGGTTAGAAAAGAAATGCTGAACTGGTTTCCAAATGAATATTTACAAGAGGAAGAGCTATGGACTAAGTCCATACTTAAAGAGTCATTACTCATGTGTGCCCATTAATAAAATAGCTACACCCTGTATTTTCATCCTGTCCTCTACCCACAACACGTAAAACACGCCACAAGTAAAAAAAACTTCCTGTCTGTACTGATATTAGGCATACTAAGGATAGCAGGCATTGCGATGGGGTCTATGTTGGAACAAGCTTAGCAAGCTGACATCACCTGTTAGGTTAGATAAACGTACCTTTGTTTGGTTATATAATTAGGCAATAAAATATTATCTGATGAGAAGTCACGTCACCGCCGAGCAGTGGACGGGAAATAATGAAGTGTCTGCTCTCATCCTATCATCATGAATTTCCCTGTCTGCTTAATGACAACGTCTGTCTTGAGTAGTTACCACACCTGCGGTGAAGTGTGTTTTCCAAGAGTGCTTACAGGTATATGAACCTCCTGGTGATAGGTCTCTTCAGCTGTGTTACTAACAAACTGTCAGGAAATCAGCCCCTGTAGACAGGATATCATCAGAAGATATTTATCAAGCCAGATGGAACGATGGAGGGCATCAAAGGTGTTTGACTGTGTCTTTATTTAAGCTTCGGCAACCTGTGACTCTCCAGCATACAAATGGACCTACATCTGCCCCGGTCATGTTTAGTGATTATGGGTCTATGGCCTTCTTAGTGTGTTAAAAGCTTGATTATAATTACAAAGAAAATAATCTGTTTATACCCTTTATACAACTATTTTTAAAACCCAGACTAAAAGTGTAGCCAGGGTGGTATATAATTCTATACTTCTTATATTATTATTTGGTTAAAAAACAAATGATCATATGTTGTTTTCTGCACAGAGAGCCTTAATTATGTCTGTTTTTACTAAAAATAAATAGGGCAACTATACAACTTTGTCTGCAAACACAAATATCATCCAATGGTACTGTGCTCACTGTGGTAAAATTGTAATTAAAAATAATAAATCTACTCAGGAGGAAGTGCCAAGCAAAACATATAACGATTCCAAAATATATTTATTTTCAGTATATTGTCCCATAAAGTCGAAATATACCATCCTGACCAAAAAAAAGGTTATTTCCACTGAATATATTTTTATAACACATTAGAATTAATTTATTGTATTTTCTCTGTACAATGAAGCACAGCAAGCTACCATTTTGACCCTGTATGCATTAAAGCAAAATCATGAAAATGCTTATAAGTCTTTAATCATCTAAGCAACGTTTGTCTTTTGCCTATATTGTAAGTTCTTAGAAATAACATTAGCAGTTTTGGCAAGCCGCCAGGTCACATGGGCCGCAGGGAACTTAGCCCTTCATATGCTCTAGTTTTTAAGGAAAAGGGTGGTACTTACTGTTTTAAAAGCTCAATCTGGTTCACACCCCTCCCCTCTGCTCTTCTTGTAAGAGTTCCTCAGGGCTTGGTTCTTGGACCTCTACTCTTTTGGCTGTACACTGCATCCCTGGGTGATCTCATCACCTCTTTTGGTTTCTAATATCATCTCTAAGCCAATGACATTCAATACATCTCTTCTCCTGATCTTTCCCCACCCCTCCTCTCTCGTGTATCTGACTGTCTTTCCGCCATCACTTCTTGGATGTCTTTGCGTTTTCTGAATATTGACATTGCCAAAACCGAGATCATTGTCTTCCCTCCTTCTAGAACTTCATCCCAACTCTCTAACAATACCACCATCTCTTCCATTTCCCAACTTCTCTGCCTGGGAGTCACCCACAACTCTTCCCTCTCCTTTGCACCCCCCATTTAATCTTTCGTCCAATCCTGTTGCTTCCAACTCCGCAACATCACCCACATCCAGCCCTTCCTATCTCAGAATCCCTCGGAAAATCATTATCCATGCACTATTATTTCCCATCTTGATTACTGCAACCTTCTCCTCACCGGCCTCCCCCCTCAGGTCTATACTTAAAGCTGCTGCAAGACTTATCTTCCTCTCCTGCCGCTCTTCTTCTGCCTCCTCTCAGCCTTGCCTTACACTGGCTCTCCTTCCCCTACAGAACCCTTTTCAAACTGCTCACCCTCACCTACAAGGCCCTCTCCCACTCTACTGTCCCATACAACTCCAACTTCCTCTCCTTTCACACTCCATCCCATTCCCTGCGATCAGCCAATGACCGACACCTCTCCTCCACTCTGATCACCTAATCCCACTAGAGAATCCAAGATTTCTGTCAGGCTGCCCCCCTCCATTGGAACAACTTTCCTTGCTCCATCCAACTGTCCTCTACTCTGTGCACCTTCAAACAGATACTTAAAACTCATTTGTTCCTTAAAGCCTACCCCCCGTCCACCTAACCTTCTCTCCATGCTTGATCTCCTCACCTCTCTCCCCTGTCCTGCTACTCTCTCCTCCCCTCTGACTCCTCATTGTGCCTCTCTGTCTGTGTCTCTCCCTTTAGGGTGTAAGCTCTTACGAGCAGGGCCCTCTTCCCTCCTGTCTCTCTACTTATTCTTCTCCTCCAACTCCACTCTGCAAGCTTTGTTTGGAGCTATTGAAGTACTGTTATTTTTGTTCACTGTTCTGTACTGTTTTACCCTGTATGGTCCACTGTCTGTTTTCTGTACTCTGCTGCGGAAATCTTGTAGCACCCTATAAATAAAGATTAATTATAATAATAATACTTGGGAACTCAGGTCTTCCTTGATCTGCAGACCTTTTATTCACATCTATCACTTACGTAATATGACTTGATGTTCCTACATCTTGACAGAATATAAGATACATCGGTGGTAGTCAGCGCATCGATGCTGACTACACCGACAACACTTACCCCGACATCTTCAGTCCGGACGGCTGCTTCCCGGCGAGGATCCGTGACGTCTGTTCTGTGAACCGACTTCAAACAATCCCGATGAAGGAAGAGGCCGGAGCGAGTTGATGACGTCAGTGACGTAGGTGACGCTGTTGACACTGTTTTTAAGGGGTAATGTAAGTATGCGGCTATGTACAATGTACAACATTTTCCAACGTACATTGTACATACCCACATACTTACATTACCCCCTTAAAAGCAGCGTTAACAGCGTCGCCTATGTCACTGACGTCATCAGTTCGCGCCGGTGTCTTCGTTTATCGGGATTGTTTGAAGTCGGTTCACAGAACAGTCATCATGGATCCTCGTTGGGAAGCAGCCGTGCGGACTGAAGATGTCGGGGTAAGTGTGGTCGCTGTAGTGAGCACCGTTATGCCGTACCACACCCAGATACAAAGTGTTTTTTAAGTTACATAAGTGTCATTGGCCCACCACAATCTACTGTCTCTAATCCCACCTCTTCTCTCTCCTGTGTCTAATGTAGCTAACAGCTAAATATACCTGAACCTAATGTGCCTACCAGCTAAACGTACCTGACAGCCAAAGCTCTGCACGTGTTTATTAGTTAGAACAAGGAGTGGGAGCCATGGTAATTGCCTAAACAGGGTGGCAGAACTCCCTGTTAACATAATGCATTTGACGTTTACTTAGCCCTATTAAATAGTTAACAATTTTTTCTTTCTACTGTCAATCTAATTAACTCTTTTTTAACTTCCAGTCCTTCAGTGCTCCCATTGGTGAGTACTGAAGAACAGGACGTGATCAGTTTCTTCCCCTCACTGAGACAAATATATTGAGTTTTGCCAAGATCTGTTAACTGTACCTTTACATTCAAGCTTTGGGTTAATCATAAAATTGTAAGCACTAAGACTCAAATTAAGACAGCTCCATCTATATCTTAACTCTGCATTGAAACCAAAATAAAAGTCTCCTCTTAATCCACTTCTTAAAAAACAGTTGACAAATACAGTCAAAGGATCTGGTAAGACAACCAAGTTGCTCAACAGACGAGAAAGCCGAAACAAAAGGCAACAAACACGGTTCAAGTATTAGTGTGCTTCTGATGTCAAAAGAATAAGACGGCCTGTTCGCGGCTGGGGGATCTCTAAGAAAGCCGGTGTTCAGAGTGTAGACAAAACGCTGCTTGGGTTTTTTTTTGTTTTTTTTTTAAAGAGTTCCACTAAGAATGACACAACAAATACTTGCTCAGTTTTGTCTGCCTTGCAGTTTCCATTTTGTCCATGAGCTTAAAGAGGCAATAGACGTGGTCTCTTCAAAAACCCTTTGAGACCGGATAAATGACAAATGACTTGGAGGTGGAATGAGTTACACGGAGAGCTTGCATTTAATATGGTTTACTAATGATCTGTTCCACAGTATGTTTAAATGCCTACTGGAACTTTCTATTAAGAAACTACAAGTGGGGGCTCTGTGAAGAGCACAATAGACGGCGGAAAAACGGGGGTCCATGGAGGTGTTGTAGAAACACCTCTGTGAATGGTGGTCTTCTATGTGACATTGCTGCTGTATGTTAACAAAGTCTCCACATGTAAGTTTTACAGAGATGTAGTCTCGCCGTACCACTTCGCCTTCCATGAATGGTCTGTGTTGTTGCGGCACCCTGCTCATTCCACCGTCTAACCCTCAGTCTGTGGCTTCCTGCTCATATCACATCATGACACTGCCCCTGCTGCTTTGTCCACACTTATCAGCACACTCATCTCCTGAAATACTATGTGCTGCAGGTTCTCTAGCTCTCCCCACTATATAACATACAGATGGGCCGAAAACCAACAATTGATATTATTGTTGCTCTGAACCTAACCAAGCCACACTTGCCAACTTTTTTCCTCTCCCCTCTGGGAGATCATAGAAGTGAGGCCAAATAGTATTATCATGCCGCAGTGGGTGGGGCCAAAATGATGCAAATTGTGTCACTGAGGCCCCTTTCTGGGAGGATGCCCTGCTGTCCCGGGAGTCTGGGAGAACAACCCAAAATTCTGGATATTCCGGCAGAACAGGCAAATATAAGTCAAACACACCCAAAAAAGTTTGAGACCGGATATTGCCACTGAGATGACTGGATTCCATTGCCCTGTCTTGGATCTATATCAGGTTCGTACCAATGCTCATCACCATCCCCACTTTCTATTACTCTCTTATAGGGTCTCTCCAATGTTCACTCCTCAAGAGACTATATATAATCCTTCCTGTATTTAGATAAGCATCATATACCATCCTCTGTCCCTAGTACAATCACCAGTCTCCATATATGTCAGAAGCATCTGTCACAAGAAGCATCTTAAAGGATGGCTTAGGACTCAATTACCAGTTTTCCCCAAACCATCCTTCCCACCATCTAGTAAAACTTTAGGAGTCCCTTCCCCAGGAACCATGTAGTTAGGGAACAACTTATCGCTGGCGTAGTCCAAATTGCTTTGCAAACCAATTTATCAATGGGTGAAAAGACTTTTGCAGTCAAAAACAACAATAGGGCTTTGTTTGCTTCGTCTTTTATATATATATATATATATATATATATATATATATATATATATATCTATATCCATATATATATATATATACACACACACACACACACATATATATATATATATATATATATATATATATATATATATATATATTTGTATATGAAAGAGGTTACATCTTTAAGTGTCATCTCGCCGTTGAAGGCTATTTAACAAATACAGATCCCTAGTCTGTTAATGACATCTCAGGATGGTGTTAACATAATTATTATTAAAACCTTAAATACAATTATTTTTGCAGCCAAGTCTATTTGAAGTAAATCTGGCTATTGCCCAACCTCCAGGCCATGAGAAGTGTAGATTAAATAAATAGGCCCTTAAAGCATACTAAACACAATAGCAAATATATATGTGAAATGTAATGTATAATACATTCAGTAGCATTGCTACGCAGGGGCGGGCTCAGAATCACTGATGTCAGGGCTGGGGGGTGGGCCGGCCGCCCCCCAGATTCAAAATCGCTGATTTCTGCGTGATCGCACAGGCAGCCGCATCACATGACACGGGATGCGGCCGCGTCATCAATGACGCGGCCGCATCCCGTGTCATGAGATGCGGCCGCTTCTGTGCCCCCCGGGTTGAAATTGCCAGCCCGCGCCTGTTGCTACGTGATATAATATCTGGAATAATGCTGGGTACACACTACACTACACTACAGTTTTTCCATCCGATTATCCGGCCAATCACGCGATAAATGACCGTACTGATATCGCATTAGTCTGTACGCTCCCACCATCATGTTTCATTGTTCCAAAGCACATGGTATTGTTTGATTTAAATTTAAAAATGGATTAAAAATCTCTACAGACGATGGAACGATGTTGGCCAAATTCTGCAGGGTGTGTGGACCAAACCTTCCCATATCTGTGAATTTTGAAAATCAGCAGGATTTGTGGAGAATTAGCACTGATGCTGCTCATTCCCCGGAACGCTGTGGCTCATCCAATCAGCAGCTTCCTGAAAACCTGTGCAGGCTCTTTAAACTCTTGAAAAAAAATTCTAATTGCAAGAACCAAAGAAAAGAAACTTCTGCAGCTTTATTAATTCGGGGGGTAGTGATTCTGAGGAACAGACTGGATTTCTCTGTTCACACATAAATTCAAAGCTCCTGTTATAGCAGCTATTTTCTCAGCATCGCAATGTAATGACATCAGAACTCACCATTTCTAAATATATAATTTACAGGACTCTATAATATACTGTATATTAGCATCACTTGTGTATTATATGCAAAAAATAGATGAGATATTATAGATTTTATAGAATAAACATATAAAAGTATCGGTAAAGGTTCCCTAAGGATTAGTTTAAGAATTTCTGCTCTATGGCAACAAATGGCTGGTGTATAAATATCAGTGTTTACACGGCTCCTGGCACGGAGGGAACACACATCATCTACAACACAATACTGTTGGGCAGCTCAATTAGAGCATTGGAGGTTGTAAAACAAAATGAGTTTGTCTTAGTGGCTGTTCACAGGCCGGCTCCTTCTCTGTCCTCATTCACAGATCGTTATGTCATTATATGAACAAGTGGCTGCTACACCACTTTGCAGAACTTACCTCGCCAATGAACCGGATCCACCCTTTCAGCTCCAGATGGCATCTGTCTCTGACGGTGAAAAGGTTAAAAAAGCCCAAAAAAATATAACTGCTGTAAGTGAGACTTCTGTGATGTTTAGATAATAAAGACTAGGGGCCTGGTTCATTAAGGATCTTAACTTAAGAAACTTCTTATTTCAGTCTCCTGGACAAAACCATGTTACAATGCAAGGGGTGCAAATTAGTTTTCTGTTATGCACATAAGTTAAATACTGGCTATTTTTTCATGTAGCACACAAATACTTGATAGCTTATTTGTACACTGAAATTTAAAGTTGATATGTGTGTGTTACATGAAAAAACAGTCAGTACTTAACTTATGTGCAAAACAGAATACTAATTTGCACCCTTTGCATTGTAACATGGTCTTGTCCAGGAGACTGAAATAAGTTAAGATCCTTAATGAATCAGGCCCTAAGGGGTCTATCTATAAAATGGTGACTAAGTGTCACCATGTCACGCTCACGCAGATCCCCTGAGACGGGCGCTGGCGTGGCGGCATGTTAACCCTCACCTCTCCGGGCTGGTACCTCTCAGCTGCCTCTGCGATATTTTAACGGTAAATTGCAGAGTTTGGTGATTTTCTTTCGCCACATTAACTGCCGCATTTTAAAAAAATATAGCACTAGATTTGGAAGGATTAAATTGGAATCAAAAATTTGGTTTCCATACACTGTAAACTGAGTTTTCTGAAGCTCAGTCCAAGATTTGCACCCCACTTACGTTGCACAAAATGTATGGTTCCTGCCTGGAAGGAGGAATCCGTGGCCATCTCTATATGGTATCACTGAACGTGACACCAAGGTGTGAGCTGTGCCTAGTCATCCCAATGACATGTACACTTATAACAAGAAATATCTGGGTGCTGTAACAAAATGTTGTTGGGACGCTCTATACACCATCGTAAAGTCATAGCCACCAAATGTCTACTCCTTCCCCAGTACATTTCCAATAGGGCAGAGTACTAGTTAGTAATTATATTAATAGCAATCTGGCACATATTATATTTATATACAATGATGGGATCCTCATTATTTGACTAATGATGGCTAATGGCACTCTCTTGCTTTTGTATAATATTTAGACGTGTGTTATTTGATAAAGAAATGTTCCTACTTAACCCACCAATGCCAAGTTCCCAAAGTACTGTGAAATATCCCAGTCAGCAAGGAGGTGTGAGTGTGTCAGGGTGTGTGTCTCTGTGAGTGTGTCAGAGTTTGTGTCTCTGTGAGTGTGTCAGGGTGTGTGTCTCTGTGAGTGTGTCAGAGTTTATGTCTCTGTGAGTGTGTCAGGATGTGTGTCTCTGTGAGTGTGTCTCTGTGAGTGTGTCAGAGTTTGTGTCTCTGTGAGTGTGTCAGGGTGTGTGTCTCTGTGAGTATGTCAGAGCTTATGTCTCTGAGTGTGTCAGGATGTGTGTCTCTGTGAGTGTGTCAGAGTTTGTGTCTCTGTGAGTGTGTCAGGGTGTGTGTCTCTGTGAGTATGTCAGAGTTTATGTCTCTGTCAGTGTGTCAGGATGTGTGTCTCTGTGAGTGTGTCAGAGTTTGTCACTGAGAGTGTGTTACATTGTGTGTCTCTGTGAGTGTGTCAGAATGTGTGTCTCTGAGAGTGTCAGAGTGTGTGTCTCTGTGAGTGTGTCAGGGTTTATGTTTCTAGAGTGTGTCAGGGTGTGTGTCTCTGTGAGTGTGTCAGGGTGTGTGTCTCTGTAAGTGTGTCAGGGTGTGTGTCTCTGTGAGTGTGTCAGAGTTTATGTCTCTGAGACTGTGTCACAGTGTGTGTCTCTGATAGTGTGTTTCTGATAGTGTGTCACAGTTTGTGTCTCTGAGAGTGTGTCAGAGTTTGTGTCTCTGAGAGTGTGTCAGAGTTTGTGTCTCTGAGAGTGTGTCAGGATGTGTGTCTCTGTGAGTGTGTCAGAGTTTATGTCTCTGTGAGTGTGTCAGAGTTTGTGTCTCTGAGAGTGTGTCAGGGTTTATGTTTCTGAGAGTGTGTCAGGGTTTATGTCTCTGAGAGTGTGTCAGAGTGTGTGTCTCTATGAGTGTGTCAGGGTTTGTGTGTCAAGGTGTGTGTCCCAGTTAGTGTGTCACAGTGTGTTCCTTTGTGTGTGTGTGTGTGCTCAGTTCAGATACCTGTATGTAGAAATTCTATCTATATATTGCAAACTAGTTTGCGGACTGTCTAATGCCGGTTATGAAGGTAGAGGTTCTATTATAATTACTTTGTAGCTTAATAGGTACATCTAAGCATATCATGCACTGTACTGATCGGCGGACCTTCATGTACCATAATTCCCTGATTCCTAGATGTATCGTCCAATCTGCTTGTATTTGAATACGGTCATACGTGCGTACAAGTTATGTGCTTTTTTTAAGCGCAAGTTGTGTTCACGTTGCGTTTGAAGATGAATCAGGGACAGAATGACTGACAACTTGGACAACTTGCCCTGCAGGCATGAACTGTGTGGATTAGTTGATTCATACACTGTGAGTGATATTCCAGTAGCTCAAATGACTGGAGCCTCAGCTTTTTGACCTGTATCACATCTAAAGGATATTATTCCAAAAACGTGAAGGGGGGAGGAGGTAATACTTTACATTTTAGCAGAGCCGTACTGTAAGTTTTGCAGAGCAATGTGTTTTTACCTTTATGGTTCATATACTTGCAACTTCTATTTTATTTAAATTTTCTACTTACTTTGCATATTGCCAAATCTTATCACATTAGGCAACAAACATAAACCCAAAGCGGTTTCAAGTTATAATTGGGTCAAGAACTAACAATTTTAACTATGCAAAAAAAATCACTATTATTTATACAGATATTATATATACATGCACTATGAAATGTATTATGAAATGTGTACACCCAGGGCCTAAGATTTTGAAAATTACTGTCCTTTGAGTTATACATCATTGCTGCAGACTACACAAGAAGTGTTCTGGACTGAGCTTCTAGTGGTCTATCTGTGCTGGAGGCTGAGCCACGATTGGAGGCCTAGAGCTAACTAGAACTCTGGGTATCACTATTCAGAGGACTGTAAAGAAATGGCTCTATGGCATGGTGCACCATTAGTCATTATTACAAAAAAACTACAATGAAAATACATTTACAAGGCATATTTTTCAATAATAAATTAGTCCTGTATACAGCATACTTCCCAACTGTCATGATTTCGGTGGGACAATCCCGAATCGTGGACCTCGAAAGGGGCGCTCTTTCAGGGGTGTAGCTAGCATGGTTATACAACTTTCACAGGTTTCAACTCTTGCTGAGTGGAAGCTGCCTCAATGTCTCATGAATAAAGTAGTACTGTCCTTTCCAACAATCTAATAAAAGGGACCAGGAGGTATATTTGCTAAACTGTGGGTTTGAAAAAGTTTAGATGTTGCCTATAGCAGCCAATCAGATTCTAGTTTGCATTTATTTAGTACATTCTACAAACTGACAGCTAGAATCTGATTGGTTGCTATAGGCAACATCTCCACTTTTCAAACCCGCTGGAAATTCGCAGCTTGATAAATTTACCCCCTGGTTCCTGCACTCTCGAGTACAGGTCTGACAATGCAGCAATTATAGTGCTGAATGCCCGGTACACTGAATGGTAAATATCAGTGTTCAATCACCAATCAGAGTGACAGAAAATATTTAATACTTGTCTGGCACTCTAATTAGTGAATGGTCAACGTTATTCACCAGAGTGCCAGGAGCTGTCCCATGGCTATGATAGCTTCCCAGCACCTCCTCTCCAGCATGATGAAGATGAACAGAGTGGGACCACAGCATTGGTAAGCAAACTATTGGGGTTTGCAATGTGTTACCACCAGAGATCTGGGTCGGCATTGTAGATCCACCACAGATATGGGGATCCGTCTTCTAAAGCAACCAAAGACTTAGGGGTCTGCATCCTAAAGCCATCAGAGATCTGGGGGTCTGCATTGTAGATCCACCACAGATTTTGGGGTCTGCCATCTATAGCCACCAAATACTAAGGGGTCTACATCCTAAAGCCACCAGAGATCTGGGATCTGCATTGTAGCTCCACCACAGATTTGGGGGTCTGCCATCTATAGCCACCAAATACTAAGGGGTCTACATCCTAAAGCCACCAGAGATCTGGGATCTGCATTGTAGATCCACCACAGATTTGAGGGTCTGCCATCTAAAGCCACCAAAAACTGAGGGGTCTGCCATCTAAAGCCACCAAATACTAAGGGGTCTACATCCTAAAGCCACCAGAGATCTGGGTCTGCATTGTAGATCCACCACAGATTTGAGGGGTCTGCCATCTAAAGCCACCAAAGACTTAGGGGTCTGCATCCTAAAGCCACCAGAGATCTGGGGTCTGCATCGTAACACCACCACAGATTTGGGGGTCTGCCATCTAAAGCCACCAGAGATTTGGGGGTCTGCATTATCTTGTGTGTATATATAAATATATATATATATATATATATATATATATACACGCAACGTAATAAAGAATTGCTATAGGGCTATGAAGTGTCTTGTTTGTTACACTGCATGGTTAGTACTAACTATGGCTCTATCCAGCAGCCGCATGGGGAAGGGGTGCATCATTCTTTCTAAAAAAAAAAAAAAACAGCACAGGGAGCATCTGGCCTCTTACCCAATATTTAGCAGCTTACAGCGATAATCATTTTCTGATTTATGTGTCCATTATTTTTAACAATAAACGTTTGTTTTTAAGAGTCACAAAAAATAAAATATCTTACATGTTAGCTCTAATTTCCTGCTTATCACTTATTCTCTATTTAAGGCTCACTATCCACTGATGTATAATCTACCGTAAGATAATTGGGTTTTAAAAAAAAATAGAAGCAAAAAAAATAGCACAATAAATGACTAATGGTTTAACTGTATTTGTTACCTGATCGCGTTATCTCTCTGGACCTGAGAAGGTCTCCTGAGTTCTGGCATCACAAATGGACCTTAAATTATCATTTTTGGCACTGATAACAAAAGAGGCCACTATACTAAGACTTACTAATCTCGGCATACCTGGCATGCTTTTCTTATTGTTTCTGATGTTTACCTTTTTTTTATGCAAATGTCTTGAAAATTCTGAGCAGAAAAGCCAAGTCGAAACTGCGCTATGTGAATAGTCCTCAAAGTATTATATAATCACCATTATATGGCTATTAAGTCAGGGGAAGTGTGTATATCAAGGTGTTGTCAAACTATATATCCCAACATGCTCTGCTAGACACGGGTATTCTGGGAATTGTAGTTTATTAATAAAGAGAGGGATTGCAGGAGATTCAAAATAGGTTGAACATGATGAACTGGTGTCTTTTTTTTCAACCTCATCAACTACGATACTATGTCATTACATTACAACAGAAAGCCACTGTGCTACTCAGTATACCCAGCCAGAACCTAAAAACTGGCCGTGAAATTTCGAGTGATCCCTATGTTTGTAACAATATAATCAGAGTTTGTCTGACACAATGAGCACACTTACCTGCTTTAAAGTTAATCTCACCCAAAGCTTTCAACCATAAGTGGGCCCAGGGCAAAGATCACTTTAGTGGGCCACCATACCATGTGTAAAGTAAGAGGGGAAACTGTATCCAAAAAGAAACGTGTATCATGGTCTCTCAAGAGAAAGGCACAAGTCAAAAACCAAAACTGTACTTTGAGTTCCCACTGGTACAAATGATGGCGTGTGAGGGTAAGTTAGATTTTTAGAATTTGGGGAAGAAAGTTCATGACACTACTATGCAACTTGATCTTGGTTTACCATCAGGACTGTTTGGATTATGACCAAAGCATGACATTGATAAGTATATCTTGGGATCACCTTAGATCACCACCGTGCATCTTAAAAGAGAAGACTGCCCTCTTGAAATCAAGGGTCTCCAGTCTTTCTAGGACATGAGGCTGCTGAGATGTGAGCTCTTGTCGGATCCCTAGGACCCATCACTTGTCGGTGTAACGGTCTTCTTGTCCTAGTGGACCCAAGACAAATGCTCTTTGTGCTCCTTTATTAGAATAGCCCTGAACAATGCCACCTGCTTCAGTTAGGGAAGTGTAGCTAGGATAGATTTATATTTCAGGTGGGATTCTGCAACGGGAGATCAGAGCAGAGCAATTTGCAGACATATGTCCGTGTTGTTTGGTGCCTTGTTGAAGCGTCCTTATTAATGCACATGTAGAGGTTTGCCCAGTCTGCCATTCTGCAAAGTAGGCCACCATACCAGCTTCTATGTGACACTCGTCCATGTTTGGTCCAGTATGAGTAAATGGGTGATAAGACATGAGAACCGTAATAAGTAGACGCTGGCGTTCAGGAAGGCCCCATGCCTTGAGAACCTCAATCAACCTCGGACATTCCAAAGCAGATCATAAACATGACCTTATACTTAAACTGCTCAAACACATGACATAATGCCCAGTAGGTGTGGTAGGATCATCAGCCAACTATGTCTTATATTCACATGTGATCACATGTCAATAGCATCCGCTTCATCTATCCTACATAGGATAATATCTGCTGAGCATCTTCAACTATAATCTGTATACAGCTATTGAGGAGGGGCTGGGTTGGCTATGAGGCAGGGGGCATCTGCCCCTCTGGCCAGTCCCATAGTGTGCTACCTTGGGCTGAGCCACCTGCATTTTTTTATTTTCTTTAAAATGTTCCTAATAGGCTGCTGAGCCGAGTCTTGACCCCCGGGCTAAAATTTGCCAACCAGCACCTGCCAGCGAGGATTCCACTGAACTATCAAAAGAAATTACCAGGACACCATTGCCCCCTAACACTTCCCTTCTACATAGGAAGAAACCTCACGGTCCACACAGCAACACGATGACTCCAAACTGCTTTCCTGTCCGTGCTGAAATCCACAGAGCCACTGGCATTATTCTTATCCACTTACCACCGCACATTAACCGGACACACCTAGCAACATCATACATCAGTAACATCACAGCTGAGAGACAGAGAGACGGATCCAGTCATGCCTCTGAAAGTCGTAGACTAATAACACAGCTATGGGATCCATTATCCAGAAAACCATTATCCAGACAGGTTTGAAAACCAGAAAGAATAAAAAGCAAATTATTGCAGCCGTTTTGGTGAGTTTAGACGACATCTATGTATTCGGAGCTCTGGTTTTGTAACAAAGCGCCACCATATGTGACACTTGTTTTTTACAAGGCAGCTCTGCTTTAAAAATCAGATCTGACCTCCTCTACACCTGATGTGGCAGAGGATTTTGCCGCGCAGTGAGCGGGATGCTGCCCGCCTCATTTATCTCTCCGGCCGCTCTATCTCTGCTATCTCTACAGTCACTACATTGGCTCCCCATACCCTACAGAATTAAATTTAAACTCCTCACCCTCACCTTTCAAGCTATTGGTCAATCCTCCCCTCCCTACATCTCCAATCTCATCTCTACCTACACTACTAGCCGACCCCTCCGCTCTGACTGTAACTGCCGCCTCACTACTTCACTGATCACCTCCTCTCACTCTCGTCTTCAGGACTTTGCCCGGGCTGCTCTCCTGCTGTGGAACGATCTTCCACGTTCCGTCAGGTTAGCACCTACTCTCAAAGGCTTCAAGCGTGCCCTTAAGACTCATTTCTTTATTCAAGTCTATCAGCCCTTCTCCTAACTTCCTTGTCCTGGCTCTCTCCCCCAGTTAGCACCACCCTATTTGTGCCTCCTCCTTCCCTTTAGGATGTAAGAATCTCAGGAGCAGGACCCTCTTTCCTTGTGTGCTCCTTCTACTGTTCCATCACCCTCTGTACCTCTTGGCCTGCTTCCCTAGCCCTGTTATCTTAGCTTCGGCCTACTTCTCACTGATTTCTACCATCACTTTCACACATTGTCCCAGAAATAATTTGATTTGCATTACCATGTTACCTGTGTGTATTTTTTGTTTTTGCGTTTTTTGTTCTTTCTGTATCATGGGTCACTGTTTTCTGTATATGTCATGTATGGCGCTGCAGATTCTTTGTGGCGCCTTACAAATTAAAGATAATAATAATAAAGGGTGAGAATTCCTATTTCCAGTGAAAACTGGTAAATTTTTGCCTCAAAGCATTTTTTTTAACGCTCAATGGATTAAAAACTAAATTTTTGAATCTACTTTGAACATTTTGTTTTAATTATATTTTTCTCATTTAGTGGCACTGAAAGCCCAAAGCATGACCGCTAGTTGACTGACGCATGCGCATCCCCCCAGAGTCTGGCTTGGAAAAGCGGTGAGTTAACCCTTACTTCTCCAGTCCAGTATCACTCAGCTGACCGGCCCTCCAACCTTCCAAAGGGCCGCACTGAGGCCGCACTCCCTCCTCCTCCCTTATTCAACATGACCTCCCTCAGTCACGTGAAACAGAGGAAAGCAGAGAATAAGATTGGGAGTAGCCGACTAGCGGGGCTGCAGGTGAAGGCTCCGCCCACCATGAACTAATTCCTCCATTCATTCAGAATATTTATCATTAAGAGGAACAATAATAGAATGTTACCAAAATAAACCTAAATATTCTCCACAGACAGCAATAGAACAGTGTCACCCAATACTGAAACCATCACGTACATGATATATAAACATACTATAAAGCAATGACTTATGAACTACATGTCCCTCAACCAGGTTTACATGTGGTGTAACCCATAGCAACCAAACAGCTTACTGTCGTTTCCTATAGTAGAGATTGGAAAATGAAAGCAGAGTTCTGATTGGTTGCTACGGCACTAGGTTTATAATAAAATGCTGAACACAACTGAGACCTCAGTTTTCCTTGTAAGAGAGGAGAACGGCAGGGCTGTGTCAGGACACTCAGTCTGTCAGGGTGTTTTGTGTGGGTGACAGGACTCCAAGCTGGACAGTAACTTCAACTGTCCCGAGCTTAGCACTGAGTGAGGAGAACAGATGCATTGTCACCTGACAGCCTAGTGACAGATAATTGTGGCAAACACATCAAAGCGAGGGATAAAATGATATATAAGTGCTAGAGAAGAGAGAAGTACACATTTGTGTCAAGCTAAACTGTTAACAATTGTCAGTCAACTCCATCTGTAGCAAGTGCAAAATGCAACACCCATTAAGACTAAAAAGCCATCGACAACACAAACAAATAATAAATGACACAGTTTTAGTTTTAAAATATTTCTAAAAACTAAGGGGTAGATTTAGAAGTGTTTCCATAGCAACCAATCAGATTCTAGCTATCATTTTCTAGAATATCTTAGATAAATGGTAGATAGAATCTGCTTGGTTGCTATGAGCAACACCTCCACTTTTTCTTTTAAGAAGGTTTGATAAATGTAGCCTTTAGTTAGATATTTGCTAACAATGGGCGATGATTCCCACTGCATCCATTGAAATGCTTGCTTTCATTGTCTAATTCGCACTAGATCGATCAAAGCTAATCTATGATTGGTTGCTATGAATTACTTGATATATGCACTCTGCACTGCCGGGCCCCAGAGCAAAGATTGACAAAGGGCCCGGAGACGGAGCTGTAAACTATGTATGGCCAGTGCGCCCGCAGAGGAGGGTCTGCAGTGCTCAATGGCCTCTGGGGGTGATTTGGAGGACTGGGGCGTGCGGGTGCTCTCCCTGCCCCCATGGTAGTCCCGCCACTGCCTGCACTGTTAGTTAATAATGTTAGTATTTCTCTAGGACCACCCCCAAAAACCCACCCACAATGGAGGAACCGTCAGAGCTGTATCACAGAACAGGGGGTTCAGCCCTACATACTTCTATTCTATTCTTTTTTTATAGCCTATTCCAAAAACTTGCTATAACAACATATTTACTTACAGTATATATTATCTATTTATACAGTCCCACACATTCCAACCAGGATTGGCCGTTCAAACTCAATAGGTCATGAACTTATTCCAACATAACCGCTTGACATTACTGTGGAAACTTTACATAAACATCCAAATGGATACATTCCTTTGCCATAGGTATCATCAGTTCTTGTACAGATAAGGACTCTTTCTATAACCTAAGGCCTAAACTGTCAATAGGACACATTCCCCTGTTCCATAAAAGGAGTAGAGATCCTGGAGCAGTAACGCTGTGCCTTTGATGGGCTTTCGTGCCCAATGGCGGACGACGGGCTATTTTTTTTAGTTTCGTCTTAAGTACATAGACACCGACAGTGTTTTCTCTGTGGCGCTTCCTGAAGCTTATTTAAGGCCTGACACGTTGATTGGGAAGTTTGTATCATTGTAATAATCACTCAGCTACTCTATCAACATATTCTAAGGGGGGTGAATTTTATCTTAAGGTTATATATATATATATATATATATATATATATATATATATATACCCTACTGGGAAGAGCTATAAAAACAAACATACAAAGAAAATACATATACATGTTGTTGCAAAAGGTTTACATAAGAATTGAACAGCACAGTGGTTAGCATTGCTATCTCAGCACACTGAGGTCATGGGTCAGATTCGGACCCGGGCACGAGCTTTGTGAAGTTTGTATTTTCTCTCGTGTTTATGTGGTTTTCCTCCGGATGTTCCGGCTTCCTCTCTCACTCCAAACACATACATTTGGTAGGGTGATTGGCTTCTGATACATGGACCCTAGTGTGTGTGGGTGTGGAAGGGAATTTAAGGGTAAATTTATCAATCTGCTTTTTCATTAAAATCCCCTGAAAACGGACGTATATTTAAAGATTGTGTTATTTATTACTAGGTCATTGCAGCAGATATCAGAGATCTGCTGTCCCTGTCTATTCGCGGGACAAAGCAGTCCCCATAGGTTTCTATGGGAACTATTTTGTGCAATTTAGATTCGAAGATTAAATATTTTTCTGAACTTGTGTCCGATGGCTGACACCATCTGAAGATGAAGCCTACGGGAAGAGCATTGGGGTAGAGGGATCTTCAGATCCCTCATCACATCTTACCTGCTCATCCCTCTGGTTACTTTCGCAAAGGTGGCCACTTGAGATAGAGGACATAGGAGATAGGTGTTTCCAGGAATGAGAATCTTTCATGACTGCTGTTCCAAGAGAAGAATTCTCATAGTGACAATCTTTCATTCTTTATCATTGCGCTAAGGAATGAAAATGATTGTGTTTAAAACGTGGTGCTTGTCAATTATGACCCTTAAACTGTAAATGTCAATGGGGCAGGGACTGATGTGAATGGCTACATATCATCTGTACAGAGCTGAGCAATATGATCATCACTATATAAAGAAACAATAATAATAATAATCATCATCATCGTTTATTTATATAGCGCCACTAATTCCGCAGCGCTGTACAGAGAACTCACTCACATCAGTCCCTTTTCCATTGGAGCTTACAGTCTAAATTCCCTAACATACACACACACACACAGAGAGAGACTAGGGTCAATTTTGATAGCAGCCAATTAACCTACCAGTATGTTTTTGGAGTGTGGGAGGAAACCGGAGCACCCGGAGGAAACCCACACAAACACGGGAAGAACATACAAACTCCACACAGATAAGCCCATGGTCGGGAATTGAACTCATGACCCCAGTGCTGTAAGGCAGAAGTGCTAACCACTGTAACATCACAGAAGGATACCACCCTTGAGAAGGAACCAAATCTAGACTGTATCTATCATGCAAACTATGCACAGAGCAGAAAGACAAGAATGAAATAAACAGAAATTAAACTATGTATAAATAATAGATAAAAAGGTAATAATTTAAGTTATGGTCTTTGTCCAACCCAATCACAAAGCTGTCGTGTAGACAGTTTCCCTGATATTATCTACCACTCAATGCTGTAATCATGGTATAACATCGAAACGGTCAATAGACAACATTAACAATGCTGCCACTGAATACAAATAAACAGCTTCACTTTCACTAATTCTATAAAAACACATTTTTCTAAAAGAACTAGTGAACAAAATCACCTATATACAACTTCCGCCAAACCTCTCCTTCTGTCTTCTCCCTTGACCGGCACCTGGAGTCCCGAAACAGATACGGAACGTTGCTGAGAATATTCTCAGATGCCTGATCGCCCAGAGTTGGAAAAAACCTGACCCCTTCCCCCACAATTGTGGCTCTCGTATATAATGTTTGGCAGACATATAAAGTAGGACACGTCACAAGCATCATTCACAACTGGCCCAATCAATTCTTGTCAGTAAGGAATGGTTGGACTGAATACTTCCATCTATGAAGATCCCCCCAACTTGCAGTTACTGGTACAAACGTGGACTGTGAACTTGACCACGTAATTACAATCTCTTCCTCCCCTCTGTCCTGTTGAACCCTATACTAACAACCCTGTGTGCCCCTTCCTTCCATTTCCCCCTAGGTTTCCTTTCCAATATTTAATAACTTAGATCAGCGGTTCCCAAAGTGTGCACCGCGGCTCCCAGGGGTGCCGCGGGCCAGCCAGAGAAAAAAAACAAACAAAAAGCTGCGTGAGAGGAGGATGCTGGGTCCCGGCGCTGCGCGGATTGGTAAGTTTTTGTTTTGTTTGTTTTTTCTCTGGCTGGCCAGCGGCAGGCCTGTGGCAGAGGGCAGAGGAGTGGGGCAGCGTGGCAGAGGGCAGAGGAGGGGGACAGCGTGGCAGAGGGCAGAGGAGTGGGACAGCGTGGCAGAGGGCAGAGGAGGGGGACAGCGTGGCAGAGGGCAGAGGAGGGGGACAGCGTGGCAGAGAAGGGGGACAGAGGGCAGAGGAGGTGGACAGTGTGAGAGGGGACAGCATGGCAGAGGGGACAGTGTGAGGGGGCAGAGTGTGTGGATGCCTAGGGGGCAGAGTGTGTGGATGCAGAGGAGGCACAGAGTGTGTGGATGCAGAGGAGGCACAGAGTATGTGGAGATGCAGATGGGGCAGAGTGTAAGTTAGCTGTAAATTATTCTTTGACAGAAATATAATTGAAAAAAAAAAATATATAAAAATATTCTTTTCCCTTGGATTTATGTGTATTATTTTTGCATACAACTAAATAAGTTTCTCTATACTGACCTAAATATTTATTAAGTTTTTTTGACTGCTTATAAAATGGGACTGCTCGATAATTATTTGGGGTGCCTTGAAAAAATTATGGAGACTCTAAGGGTGCCGCGAACTGCAAAAGTTTGGGAACCACTGATTTATATCATTTTTTATTCTGTAATGACATATATTATTAGCTCATTATGAGACATGTAGTATTTAAGACTAATGCATAGCCAAACCAAATGTTGTTCTACTGCTCCCCCCATTCCCTTCTGTTCTTTCCCCCTTCTTGTATTGTATAAAAACTCAATAAAATATTAATTAAAAAAAAATGATCACCTTCCAGAAAAGGATTTTTGTGCCACAATAATACGGGAAAGTGATTTCCTTACACACAAGAACCAAGACACATTGACATGACTTTTGATGACTGAACAGAAGACGTCAAAGTCATCACTCATCAACCATCTCATCCACAGTACACATAGAAGCCGCTTACCTACTCGTAGCTCTTGTCCGAACACTGTCCTCTCTCCGAGTGCAGAGCAGTTCCATCTTGAGTACCGGAACTGATACTGGCATTCGTTGATCCCCATCTGTGCCCCTTCTCCAATAACTATAATGGCATCGGGGCGGCTCTCGCAGATGGCTCTTTGCCGAGGTGCCAACCCTGGAATCTTGTTACAGATGATATTTGCTCCCAAAGCCACCACAGATGACAAAGCTCTAGAGAAAAATAAAATCAGCTATCAGAGAGGAAAGGGAAGCGTTGTGTGCAGTAATGTAAGTGTTCTATATGCAGACGTTTATGAATTACAAGGGAAAGTAAACTTTATGTTAAGTAGGGTCAATTTGAATATAAATATTCGTCATGCCAGCTCTGAGACGTGCATTTATACTACAGTTGTAGGGTTGGATATTCAATGTAACATGGTTATACAAACAAGGCTATCTGGAATGTCGTCAATATACCGCACCCCTGATGTGCCACAAAATTCAATGTCTCTGGACAATGGTGGCATATCAAGTGAGGTGATGAGCTAGTGTGGTTCACGTGAAAACACCAACATCTATCGTCCTAGTTTTGTCGGCCGTTGGTTTGTACTAAAGGTGCTTGGCTAAAAAATGCTTACTCTGCAGGAAAACAACTGTGGTTCGTGGAGATGGATCACTACACTTAACGAAAAGGGGACAGCATAAAAAAATGACTGCACATACCTAGCGGAGAGGCGTGTGCACAGTCGCGGCCTCCATTCCTGGAGGCCGTGAACTCGCGGCCTCCATTCCTGGGATGCACACCCTCTGGAGAGTATGCGGGGGCCATTGAATCATTTGGTGTGAAACCTCTATGGGTATAATTGTCATTGGCAGTTGGAAGACTGAATAATTTGGAGTTATGGGGGCTGAGTCATTAAGGAGAGTAAAGCATTAAAAAGGAGTAACTTTGTACTTGGGCAAAACCATGTTGCATTGAAGGGGGGGGTAAATTTAAAATGTGGGGACAGATTTATAGTTTGGGGTAGGGGATGTCCTAGATCAGTGTAAAAATAATGCTATAAATTTTTTGTGTGCTAGATGAAAAAAGCACAGTATTTAACTTATGTGCCAAATAATAAACTAATTTGCACCCCTTGCATTGTAACATGGTTTGTCTCGGGAGAGCATTTACTCCTTTTCTTGCCTTACTTTCCTTAATGACTCAGGCCCATGAAGTCTAAATATAGAGGTATCAGTGGGAGTTCTCCTACTGAGTCTGAGGGCATGCCCTTAATAAACAGATAAAATATAAGGAAATATAATATGCAAGGTATATTTTCCACTTAACAACAATTACTCTGGTAATAGAAAACAGTATACAACAGATTTGCCATGACTTATAATTGTCAGTGACTATTAGGGTCAGACAGATGTCACCGTAAAAAATTGTCAAACATAAAGTATACAGGACATTCTTCATTATACTATATTATATTATAAAATACACAATGTATGTACAAAAATAACAAACACACATAGCAGTCATACTTCCGTTCCTGGCCTAGAATAGCCTACAAGGCCCAGTGTCCATTTCATAGGCAATCAGATACTGGTGTAACATACAAACTGATAGTGATGACGACAAGCTGCGTTGCGTCTACCTTGGCATACTATGTAAAATGAGTCTTTTTCAGGACGCAATTTACGCCTGTGTTTTAGTTGAAAATTCTCTACATTAAGCCCGCAATGCTCAGGAATAACTCACAATTTGTACCATTAAAACACTTCACATTAAAGTAAAGCCTTGACGGGAGCATAGTTATATTTGCTTGATGAAACAGAAATGACATTAACATCTATGCAAAAAACATTCATAAAATGACTTTATTGCAGAATTCTTGCAAATTTGAGGTAAGTGCGGGTGACACAAATGAAGAACATGGCTACACGGAAGCTGGGATAGCAAATGCTGTCCAAATTAGACGCAGATCTGGCAGCTCACTGATTGGACCAAATCTGTTATTTGCTCTTTAGTGAAGTAATTAATAGTAACAGTGAAATCAACAGAAATGTTTACTATTCTCAGGCTCTTATATGGGCTCCCAAGCACGTTTCCATACCTCCCAACATTTTAAAGTACAAAAAAGTCCCCACCCCAGATCCAGCCAAACCTCTCTGTGATCTGCTCAACCATACCCACAATTCGGGGTATATTTACTAAACAGCGGATTTGAAAAAGTGGAGATGTTGCCTATAGCAACCAATCAGATTCTAGCTGTCATTTATTTAGCACATTCTACAAAATGACAGCTAGAATCTGATTGGTTGCTATAGGCAACATCTCCACTTTTTCAAACCCGCTGTTTAGTAAATATACCTCTTGATGTCAAGCCATGCCCACCTTTTGAGTGGTCTGCAAATGGTGTTAGTCTGTCCAAAGTCAGGACTAATCATCATCATCATCACCATTTATTTATATAGCGCCACTAATTCTGCAGCACTGTACAGAGTACTCACTCACATCAGTCCCTGCCCCATTGGGGCTTACAGTCTAAATTCAACCAATAACAGGTATTCCCATTACGATAAATTTATTTCATCATAAGAACTGCATGCGAATGCTTAGATAGCAAAACAAATAGACAACACATTCCGACTTCAGTTCCAAAATCTCCGCTGTTGCTGCCTGGACACAGCCATGATAATAATTCTAAAAGTATATTGTAATGTGCGCTATATACTGAAAGGAGGTATGAAAATGTACACATACTGTATGTGAACTTATCCCCGACCTGCAGTGGAAGCAGCCATTTTGTTTGCTGAATCAATACTTGTGAACTTGCAGCCTATCAGCACCCTAGGTACCAGTGACATCACTAAGGCATGCAGCACTTCCTGTCTCTGTGATATCACAAAATGGCTGCCAATGTGTCTTTCAATTCAGAAACAGTTCAGATACATGTCCGTAACCAGTGATTCAGAAATAAATAATTTTTTTAGTAAACAGCTGTTTTGACAACTAATGACATTAACCCAACTTTACTATATGTAATTTAACATATATTTGTTTTCCCTTCCATTCCACTTTAAAATCATCAACTGTGCTAACTTAACTTGGAAATGACTTTTTCTTACTAGGACATTTTATGTTTTAAGTCCAACCTGTATCTTTGCTCTGCGGATAAAGATTACAGTCCTGTCTAGTTGGCATTTTTAGGTTTTACTAAAGGAGAAAGGGGGAGGGGAAGCCATTTTGTTCTCAGTACTAAGTGCTCTGTCTGGCACTGAAGAAACAAGAGATATTTACAGTGTAAGGTCCTTACAGAGCATGTTGTGACAACACAGAATCTCTGGATAAGCCCCATGTTCTTAAGAGCCACTTACAGTGGAGGTTGGGACGACGGTCACAATGCCAACATGGAACGAGATAGCTATTCCTTCCAAAGTATCTAAGGTCATAATATGATTGGACCCTTTCCACCTTGCACCCACGCCAGGCCTCAATTTGTAGAAATGCTGCATAGGTCCAATACTATGGGGCAGATTTATCAAACCTTGGACAAAGAAAATGTGGATGTGTTGCCCACAGCAACCAATCAGTTTCTAGCTATCATTTATCTACTACATTCTACAAAATGACAGCTAGAATTTGATTGGTTGCTATAGGCTTTATTAAATATACACTTTAATTTGTACTGAGTCATGGGCCAGCAATCTCTTTATAAATTATAATTACCCATGGGCATTATTAGTTTCAATCTATTTATTTTATATAGATTGGATGCTTTGGCAGTGCAGACCTTGGCGAAGTATGTTTGGGTGCTCTAAGCATGGGACAATATCATAATCCAGAATCCAGTAATTGGGGTATGATTTTTTTTTGGGGGGGGTTCTCTCTTCTCGACTAGTCTGCATATAATATAAGCTAACTTTCATCTGCCTCTCCCCCTCAACAAATGTATTAGTATTTCCATTTATACACTATTATACAAACTCAGCAGCTTTAATATAACGGTACCTATATCTTTGCCGACACTAAAACTAATTGACTTACTTTTTTAAATATACTATAAAAAAAAATAATTCTTGACACATCGTTATGTTATTTCAAAATATGTCTACAAATTCAAATTTGAACAGCACAGAGAAGGATAAAAGGACTCAGGTATTGCCACCCATAGGCAAACCGAGGGGGGGGGGTTCCTAGTGCATGGAAACCCCCCTCCAAGCATAGGGCACTGTATAATTGAGGTAGCTGGACCCTGCTCCCGTTTCATACAGCTCTGCTAACAGTAGTGCACACAGCATTGCCCATGTATATTGTGGGGATAGGAAAAGTTGGCCAAGTGCTGTCTAAAATTATAGCCACATCCCCATGCATGCTGGTCACGGCCACTGGCAGCGTGGTGTGGAAACCCCCCTCTACAAATCCTGCATTTGCCCTTGCCACCCTATGCTATATGTATAAATCATTATATGATGCTTATGTATATTTTCTCAGTATCTATTTTTTTTTACCACTGTCTCTTTTTCCTAACTGCAGATCAAAAGGTACCTTTATTTTTTTACATAGTGTGAGTAAATTTACTGACAGTCGGCAGTCATGACATCTCACTACAGTTGTTCATCAGCAAGGAATTATATGTACACACACTGCTACATATAGAGAAGTCTATTTCTGCCACAACACAATCTGCACGTGTGCCCCGAACGCTTGGGAATTTCCGCAGACTAAGTAAAAAAATGTAAGACATTAAAAACACATGGTCAATGGGGACCTTGTGATTGACTGCAGGAATTACACTGTAAAAATAACAATGCATTTTGAAATAACTTACATATGACAACCAAGTTAAGCATCTCAAACACCAAGATACACAACGAGGTCGCAGACAATGTAACGTCAGATTAGTGCAGAGTGCTTCAACTCTCAGCTCGGGAATGATGTGAATGGACGATGCCATGGAACAGGCAAACAAAAATCCCCTAAATGTCTGGGATGAGATGCCCTGGTAAAACCTAATAGCTGATTGAACTTAGGTTAGTCAGTATAGTCATAACAACTAATACCACATAGTATATAATGGTGATGCCGCGTACACAAAGACTGCTGATGTGCGTAGATGTACGGATCATGGTGGTCAGACATTAAACACAGGTGGGCAGGCAGTGTCAGCCGATGCACCAATATAAATATCTCCTGTGACTCACCGCACTCTCCTACACCGATTCACACAAGGTAAGAATTGCTGAATGTTTGTTATCAGCTTCCAAGCATTTCCTGATAAACTTCAGTTAACAATAAACTGGGTGATAAGTAGCATATCTAACAACTGTTCGCATAAATGACCTTATGGGTACCAGGAGCAAGCGCAGGATTTTTAAGGGGGGTTCCCCCCCCCCCCAAAAAAAAACTGCTGCGCATGAGCAGCAGCTCCACTTTGACGATGCTGTTCTGTACAGCAGCCGCGGCGTTGTCAAAGAAGCATCCGCGGCAGTGCTGTATTGTAGTAAATACAGCACCACCGCGGACTCTTCTGTGACAGCGCCGCACCTGCTGTTCAGTACAGTGCTGCTGTGTAGGGGCAATCTTTAGTGCCTGTTCATTCACGGAGGGGAGGGGTTTCTGGAGAACCAGAAACCCCCCCCCCCTTGCGTGCGCCCCAAGGTACCTAAAGCTGGGTATACACCGATACAATTATCGTGAAGATCACACCATAAATGACCTTTGGGTCGTTTGAGTGTATACGCTCCCACGATCATTGTTTCACACCAAAGCATAACACATCGATTGATTTGTTTTATAAGCTTCCTAAGAATATCACGATCAACGATGGAACGATGGCGGGCGGAAGTGGAAGTGTGTATGCACTCACGACCGGCAGTGTAGGCAGATATCTGTAGAGTGTGCAGAGCCACGATCTTTTCAGCCGTTGGTTATGAGAGACGAAGATCACAGATCTGATGGTAAATTGTGTAGATGGTAAATCGGCACGATCGTCGGGGGTGTCAGTCGTTGGTAAAATTGTTACAGAAATCGCATCTGCAGCTACTTTTAATAGTGTGTAGTGTACTCAGCTTAATAGTGTGCGCTCGGCCCAATGCTTCTACTGCCCACTTGCCGGCTCATTTTGAAGGTACTGTAGTAGGGTGTTACGTAGAACATTAAAGGTCATTTATAGACAAAGAAAAAAGCAGCGGTCCTGTGTAAATGCCGTTCCTTCCTATTTCGCTTTGTAATGAACAACATTTTGCAGATTTTCACCATTTTTTATGACTATACAAACAGGGGAAAATGTTGTTTCTTCTTACAGAACTTCTTCCTTGCATAGTGCAGCCTAACTGTTGCTTGTCTGCTTAAATGTCGATTTTGCTTTTTTGCGGGATGAGATATTCAAATAACTCTTGGGGGTATATTTACTAAATTGCGGGTTTGAAAAAGTGGAGATGTTGACTATAGCACCCAATCAGAATGTAGCTGTCATTTTGTAGAATGTACTAAATAAATGAGAACTAGAATCTGATTGGTTGCTATAGGCAACATCTAAACTAGATTGTCCTTATTAGGACTTATTCTCAGTCCGCAAAACAACCAAATAAATGTCATTAGAGGTCCTTAGCAGTGGCAATAGTCAGCTTTCAGTTTATACTTTAAAACCTTATTTTTTATAAAATATTTTTATTAGAAACATCTAAGAAAAAAAGTTATAAGAGTAACATACTATAAATAACAGTTGTACACCCTACGCAGAAAGAGTTATAGACATAGGGACAACAGAAAAATACAAATTGTTGTATAATACAGCCAACCAATTGTAGAGTTCAACATGTATAACAGACTGAAAAAAAGCGAATCTTGCGTATATTTTATTTGAAACAGAGGGGGGGAGATGAGATGAGCGAAGAGGAGGAAGGAAGCCTCATCATACTCATTTATTTATATAGTGCCACCAATTTCGCAGCGTTGTACAGAGAATAATAGTCAGTCATATCAGTCCCTGTGGACCCTACCCATTGGAGCTTACAGTTTAAATTCCCTATCACACACACACAGGCTAGTGATAATTTTGTTAGCAGCCAATTAAACTACCAGTATGTTTTTGGACTGTGGGAGGAAACCAGAGCACCTGGAAAGGGATGACAGAATTGGAGAGAGAGTCTACAAGGAAGTGGACATCTGACCTGAATCTGGGAAGAACCAGACAGGTCCACCATATGAGTAGAAGGGAGCCTCTTGGCACTTTAAAACCTTTTTCACCATCAGGAAACAAGCTACTTGGAACATTTATAGGTGCAGACAGCTGCCACCAGGAATCATGGGGCCCACAAAATACACAGGGCCCTGTCTGACCCCTCAATTCAATGATTACAAAACAGAATACTCTCTGGTGACTAGTATACAAATTAGCAAAATTCCCCCTTCACCCCTCAATCTGGTGACTGTTTTTTTAAACCAGTGGCTAATATATAAAACAGTCTCCGGTATAGCTGCCCTTCAATCTCCAGTGACTACTTTATAGCACACTGTAGATCATTAGTGACTAGTGTACAGCAGATCTCCGATCTATGGTAGCTAGAGTATAGTCCTCCACTCTCTGGCTAGAAGACATCATACTCCAATCTCCACTGTCTGCAAATTTCATGAAGAAAGTCTCAGTGTCCTCTTATTTTTACGGCTCCCATGCCCACCGCTATGTCTTTGGGTCTGAATGGAGTATTATCAATATCTTTTCAAACTACTAAAATCAAACAACCAATGTTGGTCTGGTGATGTTGGTCAGATGATGCGGGATGTTGGTCAGGTGATGTGGGATGTTGGTCAGGTGATGCGGGATGTTGGTCTGGTGATGCGGGATGTTGGTCTGGTGATGCGGGATGTTGGTCAGGTGATGCGGGATGTTGGTCAGGTGATGCGGAATGTTGGTCAGGTGATGTGGGATGTTGGTCAGGTGATGTGGGATGTTGGTCAGGTGATGCGGGATGTTGGTCAGGTGATGCGGGATGTTGGTCTGGTGATGTGGGATGTTGGTCAGGTGATGCGGGATGTTGGTCAGATGATGTGGGATGTTGGTCAGATGATGTGGGACGTTGGTCAGGCATAGGAGAAGGGCTGCATAACCCTCCCCCGCCCGCACAGATGGAATATTTTCAAGAATTTTGGGTGATGGCAGTGGTGCACTACCACTGGTGCAGCAGATGCAGTGCACCATGGAGTAAATAAGACCCGCTTCTTGGGGAACTAGCGAGCCGTTGCCCCCAATTCCCTCCTCCCTGCTTCCCTGCACCGGGGCCCACAGCTCACTAGTTCTGCCTCTGATTGATAGATATAATCTACCAGAAAGTGTATCTAGCAAACAATTACACACAGACTAATTTTGGGCAGCACTGTGGCACAGTGGTTAGCATTACTGACTCACAGCACTGGGGAAAGGGATTGTAAATTATATTCCAACCAGGGCTCTATCTGTGTCTTTGTATGTTCTTCCTGTGGTTCCATGGTTGTCCTCCAGATGCTCCAGCTTTCTCTGACAGTCCAAAAACATGACGATAGATTGGTCTATAAGCAGGAATTATCATATATATATATATATATAAATATATATATTATCAATATTAAGTCAGTGTTCCACGGATTCATATTATAGACTTTGTTTGTTTTAAATGTCAGTCATTGCAATGAGAGGGAAGGCTCACACTCGTCATCCTGCATATCTAATGCAATGCCCCATTACACAGAGATGAGGAATGGAGTCTCGAGATTGGAAATACCATCTACATTTACTGAGTAATACATCTTGCATCATTACTCTCAGTTATGCTGTAAAATAGATGATCATTTTTACGCAATATTTGCTCATGGTACATAAGACTGCCAGACACCCATTCCTCAGCAGTGACTAATTGCCGCACATCAACAATCACACAATGTCCCACAATAATATTTGCCAACAATTTGATATAGTTTCCCGCGGGGGCTCACAGTGCTGTCTGGAAGGACTGTGGTGTTTATCGAGCTGGGCTGTAGAGTCATTATTTGCATATTAGTCCTCTTCAATAGGTAACAAGAATAGAGAGTTAGATTTGAATTCAGTATACAGAATAAAATGATTTTTATTGTGCAGTGATGAATTTAACAAGCCAAGGACATCTCTAGGGACAAACCTTTAAATTCTGTAAATTCCCTAATGTCCCTAATGCCTCTGTGAATTAGGGACAACTGGAAACTCCGGGGTTTATGTACTAAAGCAAATATGGAGGAAAGAGAGGCAAATTTCAATTCCTTCATCCATATTTGCCTTTTCTCCAATCCAACACCTACTCCAAGCACACACAGTGGAGCTAAGGCTCTCTCTCCTGGTCCGTGCACCAAACTCCTCTGTCACCTCTGAGGCGGTGGATGTCATTTCTGCCCAGAGTAGAACTGCTTTGCAGAAATACATAGAGCATAGCTAGGAAGTCTGATGCGCAAAGTGAAAATGGTCCCTGTACGATACAAATCTCATCTCAGATATCCTAAAACCTCAGAAGCTCCTAAAATATGTACATATATTGGTGAATAATATTAGCATTTACCTCTATACACAGTAGCATGAACTATGCATCTGGTATTCTAGGATTCAGGAACAACTGTAAGAATTTGCATAATTGTCAATATTGTAAACTAATTTCCAGATACTTTGACCTGAACAGCAGCTCAGCACGGTGGCTTAGTGGTTAGCACTTCTGCCTCACAGCACTGGGATCATGAGTTCAATTCCCAACCATGGTCTTAGCTGTGAGGAGTTTGTATGTTCTCCCCGTGTTTGCGTGGGTTTCCTCCGGGTGCTTCGATTTTCTCCCACACTCCAAAAACATACTAGTAGGTGACTCAAGGACAAGTTATGCACTGATGTAAGAAAGAATGAGGGTGAGAAAAGATTGTGGCATGTTGGTGCTACATAGATAAACGTCAATAGTAATAATAATCTACTATATAAATGCCTAGTGGCGTGTGTGAAAAAAAAAAAAACAAGCTGCAGCGCCACCTGCTTGGCAGAGTTATACACTGACCTATATATTTCTTGAAGGAGAAGTGACAGTTGGGAGTGGTTGGTGGTTGCCGGGGGTGACAGTGGGGAGTTTTTAACACCTTAAGTAGCTTGATGAAGGATGTGGCGATGAAGATGAAGGATGAGGTGATGGAGAAAAATGATGAGGTGGTGACATGTGGACAAAACCACGTTAAAAAAGGCCGCTTGCATCGGGAAGTAACGCTCTTCCCCTGAGGAGGTCTGGGCTAGGCCCAAATGCATGACAAGAACCTTTTTAACACCTTAAGTAGCTTGATTTGACTAGAATGCAAGAGTATCATGCACGGGTTAACTTGTAATAATAATATTTGGTCACCCAAGTATGTGGCCAAATGAGATGTAGATCTGTCTGTTTAAGGCTAAGGCGTATAAAAGCAGTAATAATGCCATTACAAGTCAAGTAAATTAGGAGACAGATGTTGAACAATAATTTCTGCACAGTATATAACAAGTAAATTATCCTTTCTTATCAGCATATACGGCCTGTGTGGTATATTGGAGAGTACTTGCGCACAGTGGAGGCGCCCAGTTTTGGCCTATGGATATCTATGAGGCATGAGGTGATGTCAAAAGTTCCTTGAGAATTTATAGGCTGCTTTCTCATCAACACTGGTACAGCCCAAGCACAGAAACAATTATAGCAATTAAAATGTGCTGAATTCCCCTCACCCTTCTACTAGCAGAACTATGTGGGTTCCATACCAGAAACTTATGCAGCCCCCACCAACAAATAAGATTTTTTTTATTTTTTTATTATGTAGTCCATTTATCAATAGGCCATTTTCCGGGATCAATAAATCCCTTATCACCACAATTTATCAAGAAAATATTGCAGGAGTATCTGAGCGATACTCAGCTACTCCAACAATACAGGCCCAGGGCTATAAGGGTTAACGTACCTAGTTTCTGCAGATATGTGTTTGCACAATGGGAGGAATAGGATAACCAGCAGTTGCTGTGTGGTCCTTAACCTGCTGAATAAGAGGCACCATTACCAGGCTGCAACAATGGCCTCCATCAGTGTCATGGCGACCTGGCCCTACTACCATGAGATTAGCATGTGATGGCCCTAATGACAGAATTAGTGCATCGTCTGTCCCAGACTTATCAGGATTCCACACAAACCACAGAAATCTCAGGCAAGAGAAATGAGTCTAACGAGGCTTAATGACAGCCGCCCCGTCGCCCCCGGAGGAGGAGCCGGATAAAAGGACAGAGTAATGTGGTTGCTAGATCCATTCTTCTCAGGAAGGTCACAGACATTCACCAGATCTGTTCACCCATTTGTAATGGACATTTTACAACCTCGCAGACCTTACACATGCTATCGGATTATAAGGTCAACGGTTCAATCTGAAATAAAGGCCTAGTTAGCCTGGTGTCACAAATCTCTGTAGTAGGCAGCCGGGATCATGGGAGATGACATCGCCCTGCTCCCCTCAGAGACACACCACCTCCCCAATCACGCAGTGGTGTGAGACCATGTCCGACTGCTGTCCACCCCCAGCAATTAGCAGTCTTTTCAGCGCAAAGCCTTTACAGCCATTTGCATGAGCTCAATGAGACCTCCATGTATCCAGCAGTTTATTGACAAGATTACCCATTTTAGGACAGAGAAAGAATCCTATTAAAGAAACCAACGCCTTGGTTTGCAGTAACCAGTTTTGGGAGAACTATGACCAGTATTTGTGAGTGATCTTGATAGATACAAAAAAAACTAAGGGGTAGACTTACTAAAACTTCCAAAAAGGGAAAGTGGAGGTGTTGCCCATAGCAACCAATCAGATTGTAGATATTATGTTCTAAGATGTACTAGATAGATGATAGCTAGAACTGAATTGGTTGCCATAGGCAACACCTCACTTTTCAGTTTTAGAAGGTTTTGATAAATCAACCCTAAAGGGGCATATTTATCAAAGGGAGAGAGGGTTTGTCCCTGTACATCAAGGGGTTACTATCGGTGATACCTTTCCAATACAAGCAACGCAGTGGTACATGTATCGCTACATTATTTATTCTGCCAACAAGAAAATTCATGAAGAGATTTTTGGGGAATAAAGCATTTTTTTCAATGTTCCATCAGTTTACTTTAAAAAAAATAAAGATGAATCTATTTTTTTCTTCAATGTATATATTTATTTTTGGAACTGAAAGTCCAAATCTATGCATGTGCGAATCATACTTGTCACTGCATATTGATAACTATGACCCCAAATGCCTCACAGCACTGGAGTCATGAGTTCGATTCCCGACCATGGCCTTATCTGTGTGGAGTTTGTATGTTCTCCCCGTGTTTGCGTGGGTTTCCTCCAGGTGCTCCGGTTTCCTCCCACATTCCAAAAACATACCGGTAGGTTAATTGGCTGCTATCAAAAATTGACCCTAGTCTCTCTCTCTCTCTCTCTGTCTGTGAGTGTGTTAGGGAATTTAGACTGTAAGCTCCAATGGGGCAGGCAGAGCTGGATTAAGGCTTTGGGGGGCCCGGGGCACTTAAAACAGGGGGGCCCCTAAGATCTGAAATTAAGAGCATAGTGTCATCATGCACGAGAGAGCGTTACAAGTAGGTGGTGAATATTAAAAAGACAATCTGACCAATTCTATCATAAAAGGAATATTTATTTAACATGTATCTAAACATGATAATGAAAAATTAAAATGTTTTATATATTATATGTATCTATACACACACACACACATATATACAATAACACAAATACATATGTATACATACATATATATATATTTATATATGTTACAACTACTTACAGCTACCTCTACTTCTTCTGGAAAGCTGGCTAGGTCCACAAAGATGTGAAAGTATGATGGCTAGACGTAATATATATTAATATTAGTACAGGTACTTGTAAATTGTACAGGCACCTCCGTATAAAACGCATGTAATATAACGCCATTGAGTATAAGGCTATTAGCATTAACACATCCTGAATTCCGACACCTACAGCCCACTATATGACATCCAGAGGGCTCGCCTAGGTTGTACGCACAAGAAAAATCATTGCTTACACAAGCTAAAATACTGTAAATTAAAACAATCATAAAAACCCCACATTAAAACTAGCAATGATACTGCACATTAAAACTAACATAAAAAAAAACATTGATAACATAACACCAATTTTGACTATAAATGTCTGTCTGTCTGTCTGTCTGTCTGTCTATATATATATATATATATATATATCTCAAGCAATAAACATGCTATTAGGGGTCTTCTTGATATATTTCATCATCATCATCACCATTTATTTATATATCGCCACTAATTCCGCAGCGCTGTACAGAGAACTCACTGACATCAGTGCCTGCCCCATTGGGGCTTACAGTCTAAATTTCCTAACACACACACACAGAAAGACAGACGGACAGGCAGACTAGGGTCAATTTGAAAGCAGCCAATTAACTTACCCAGTATGTTTTTCTAGTGTGGGAGGAAACCGGAGCACCTGGAGGAAACCCACGCAAACACGGGGAGAACATACAAACTCCACACAGATAAGGTCATGGTTGGGAATTGAACTCATGACCCCAGTGCTGTGAGGCAGAAGTGCTAACCACTACACCACCGTGCTGCCCCATACCAATTCATTATCTGGACATCTGTGTATATGGTCTAATTAAATATAATTACATTGCAATTAAAAGTTGTTGCATAAGTAGGCATCTACAGTGAAAAGCCATCACCCTACACTGTCGAAATGCAACGTTACACATTTAACATCCGCTCTAGGTCATACTCATTAGAACATGGCTTACAAACACAAACTTTATACCTAGCTTTCTATTAAGAGTATTACAGCATGGTCTCCGTATAGTTACTGTACAGCCACACCTCCCATTATCACACTAGGGGGCACATTTATCAATCATCGGCAGAAATGAGAAATAGTTATCAATCCTTATCGCATGTATAAGGATTGAACTATTTCTCAAATTTATTAAAAACGGATCACAGAAACAGCAGTTCTGAAAAACTGCTGTTTCTGTGATAAAAAAAAAATCATACTTACCCCCCTCTTCGGGATGCGATGTCTCTAGGATCTCCTACTGGTCATCTTCATTCCTCTTCTTCCTTCAATTGCGCATGTTCGCACAAAGATCCCTGCTCTGTCTTTGCAATTCAGCGAGCGGTGAGTGACAGGGAGGGATCATGTGAAAAAAATGTTTTTCTGAACTTGTTAGATTGCAGCCGGGAGCAGTCACCATACTGTTAAATGGTGACTGCTCCCAAAAATGAAGAGGAGTGCAAAGCAGGCGATATCCACGATATCTGCTGCGATGCACCTTTCATAAATTTGCGGAGGACACGGAGGCACCTTAATTACCCCGTAAGAGCAATATCGTGCTTTCTTAAATATGCCCCTAGGTGACATAAACTTAAAACAATATATTTATTACAGAATGCCCGGGACAGGCATAAAACAAATTTGGTGATTATGTTAATGCAAAATGCCAGATCATTTCCCAACATAAGTAGGAAGGCAACAAGCACATGCAGTGTTACTATAGGAGGAAATTACCAGTAAGAAGCAGTATAGGAGACTGCTCCACCTTCTCAGGCCTCCAACCCATTCAGCTATTTTCAAACCACTCCATACATACTACTACTGTTGTGTTACCATCAGTGTTCCAAAATAAACTACATAATTCTACAAGCAAAACCAATTTTAAGATATGGGATATATATAATGAACTTTTGTAAAACTCCATTACTTCCACTACTGAGGGACATCCACTGACCTTCTACACATGCTATATTTATTTATATATTATATATTATATATTTTGTGACTTACAGTATGAATATGAGCCCAGTGAAACGACTCACCTGCTCACTTGATGTCTTGGAGGAGCTGCTGCTGAGCATGCGCAGCAGCTCCATTTCGGCCATTTTAGACAGTACAGCAGCTCCTCCAGCAGGTGCTGCTGTACTACTGGCGCACAGTTAGAGATCGTAACGATCTCTATGCGCACACGGAGCGATTCACACACAAAGTGTGGGCATGCATCAGGGGACCCCCGCAGCCGCATCTGACGTTACTGATAGATGCGGCTGCGGGGGTCCTCTGATCGCTCCGTCTGCGTATAGAGATGACATGGCAGGTGAGATGATGCGGGGGGCCCTTGGAGAGAGGGGGGCCCCCCCCTTAATCCGGCCATGGGGGCAGGGACTGATGTGAGTTCTCTGTACAGCGCTGCGGAATTAGTGGCGCTATATAAATACCTGATGATGATGAAATTCTTAGAAGAGCTTCAGCGTACAGAAAGTGACACAGCTGTTCCCTACGTCCAGAGTAGGATCAGATACTGAGTATTGTATTCAGCATATACAGAGCATCACAATTAAGTTTTATTATGTTTCAATAATAACTGGAATCTATTCAACAATATTCTGTTTGTTCAGGTGGATCAGGGGTCTCAAATCTGGGAAATTAAGTGTTTGTAGAAGTTTTTCTAAAACCAGTGACATCAACTCTACAACTCTACTTCAGTGTTCATGAGACGATGCTTCTCAGTGAATCAATAGGCTTCACTCTCACATATATTGGGTGATCCTATAAAGCAGCTGTCTCCAGTGAGTATAGGTGACGGGTACTCTTTAAAGATCACAATAATAATATAAACCACAACAATGACGTATGCATTCATCCATTCCAGAGTCTGCCTCCCCCCCCCTCCCCCCCGTGACTCATTGACTCCAAGTTCTCGCTAAATATTTGGAAAAGGGGGGGTTGCGGCGTCATGTTCCGAATGATCACAGGGACCATCTGTTCCAATCACGATGATAAGATTTAAGATTCCTGAAGGTGAATACTTTGAATTCAGTCCATGCCAACATTGCATCTAAATTAGACTCTTGGCAACGAGCACATGAACCGAATCCTCAGCCAGATGCACTTCAGTGTGTTTTTGTCCTGTGTATGATAATTAATTACAATCGACGACTTTAACACACAAGATACGGAAGAAACGGAAGCTAAATAAATTGTGGGAAAACAATGGCAGTAGTCCAGCTGCTGTCCTCAAGCTCATCATCATCATCATCATCATTTATTTATATAGCGCCAACAAATTCCGTAGCGCTTTACAATTGGGAACAAACATTAATAAAACAATACTGGGTAATACATACAGACAGAGAGGTAAGAGAACCCTGCTCACAAGCTTACAATTTATGAATTACAACACTCAGAATGCTCAGCCAGGCCCAATCACTAAAATAACGGCCATTCACAAACCAAAAAATATAACTACAGGCCTGATACTGGTTCTAATGAGGTACTGAAAAGATGTCTAACCTGTGCACCAGGCTAAAAATAATGTTTTGAAAGATCATTTCTTATGGGCATCACAGTGGCTCAGTGGTTAGTACTTCTGCCTTACAGCACTGGGGTCATTAGTTCAATTCCCGACCATCTGTGTGGAGTTTGTATGTTCTTCCCGTGTTTGCGTGGGTTTTCTCCGGGTGCTCCAGTTTCCTCCCACACTCCAAAAACATACTGGTAGGTTAATTGGCTGCTATCTAAATTGACTCTAGTCTCTCTCTCTCTCTCTCTTTGTCTGTGTGTGTGTGTGTGTGTATGTGTATTAGGGAATTTAGACTGTAAGCTCCAATGGGACAGGGACTGATGTGAGTGAGTTCTCTGTACAGTGCTGTGGAATCAGTGGCGATATATAAGTAAATGATGATGATGATGATGATGAAACAGAGCCCTTAGTTTACAATCACTTACCTTAGAGCTCCTGAAGAGCAATTGCAACTTTCCCTGGAAGAATACCAAATGGGGAATCGAAACTCTTTACATAGAATATTTTCCCTGAATCATTAAATGAATAAAATTGTTTCTGTTCAGATGTGAGACAAAATTAATTGTTTTGTGGTTGGGTAGAATTATAGTACTCAAGATGAATCTCGTGCCTCGGCCGCTCTATCTCTTCCAGATGTTTCTAGTTCCTAGAGTCACCTTGACACAATAAACCTCCACCTACAAGTTTTTGAACTTGCGTAGGGTCCAGACATCCATTTCTACTACCTTGCGACTCACCTCGGCCAATTTGTAGCTGGGCATAGTCCACTGGAATCCTCGTTCTGTAAACGATCGTCTTTGGTGTCAGCGTTGGGGTTCCAGCTAGAGATAGGCTCTCTCTAGTGAGGTCACTGCCTTCACCTGTCAAAATTGGGATCACTGAAAATCCCATTTTGGGACTACCTGAATCATAGCCCTGTGGAATAACCCTGACTTTTCTCCAGGTCAGTGTTTGTCCCGCTTCCTACCCTGGCACGGGGGCAGTATCAGGAGGGTTTGGGATGTCACTGATTTTGGCCCCTATTTATCATCCTTCTCTTATGCCATTTCCTGCCCAACACAGAGGGTTACACACGTCACTATATTTAGCTTTCTGTGTTTTCTTCTTTGTTTATTTACCATTACTAGATATCAACAAGCACTTGTTGTGTCCTTTCCTGCTTCCCTATTTTGTATAATGACTATTATCCTAGTCTCTGGTATTGGTGTTTATTTTTTGTATTGCATTTGAAAACATAAATAAAAGTCTTGCAAAAAAAATAATAATAGTGTTTTGATGACAGCTCTGCAAGACTGAAAGGGAGTAAAAATTACACTGAGAGGTTAATCACCTCTTACACAGGGGAGTCAATATTACAAATATTAATGACAATATTAGTGAAAGTTCAGCATGTATGAATTTACAGGGACCTCCCAATTCATAAAGGATGATCATCTCAGTACTCTGGGCTTGAGTCATTAAAGAGGGCTTACTGAGCGCAGAGTACGTTTGTTTTAGAACGACCGTAAGTTCAGTATCCACACACCCGAAGTCATTAGGGAACGGATCAGAAGATACATGTGGTGATGACTATGCAGGGGCAAACGCAGGATTTGTAGAGGGGGGTTTCCACACCACGCTGCCAGTGGGCGTGACCAACATGTATGGGGGCGTGGCTATAATTTTAGACCGTGCTTGGCTGCTCTCCAACTCTGCCTATCCCCATAATATAAACGGGCAATGCTGCGTGCACTACTGTTAGGTGCACACAGCTCTCCCTTTTCAAGCAGAGCCGTGTGAAGCGGGGGCAGGGTGCAGCCACCTCATTTATACAATGCCCCAGGCTTGGAGGGGGTTTCCAAGCACTAGGAAACCCCCTCTCGGTTTGCCTATGCTATGGGTGTAGGTTTACTCTGATGTACTAAACAACACACTGCAGGATACATACAACACCTATGTAAAATATAAACTTACTAAAGAATGTACAGAAAAAAGAAAAAATATTCAATTAATGTTACCTGTTATGCTACCAGTTCATGTAAATTTATATATATATATGTATTACATTTTTTTTTCATGAAAAGCAATTATTAGGCTTAATGTGTAGTAAGTGGCCTTTGCGCTACAACTTGGTTGTGTTTCTTGGTGTGTAATCCGATTCTGGGCCTACGCAGAATAAATGTGCGGACGAAACGCACAATATCGGCAGATACGTTCCTTAATGACTCCGATCCTCTGTGTTTAAGATAGTACATCATCATCATCATCATTTATTTATATAGCGCCACTGATTCCGCAGCGCTGTACAGAGACCTCACATGAGTCCCTGCCCCATTGAGGCTTACAGGCTAAATGCCCTAACATACACACAAACCAAGTGAGAGACACAAAGACTTGGGTCATTTTTTTATTTTTTTTTATAGCAGCCAATTAACCTACCAGTATGTTTATGGAATGTGGGAGGAAACCGGAGCACCCGGAGGAAACCCACACAAACACAGGGAAACCATACAAACTCCAAACAGATAAGGTCATGGTTGGGAACTGAACTCATGAAAAAACAGTCAGTATTTAACTTATGTGCAAAACGGAAAACTAAATTGCACCCCTTGCATTGTAACATGGTTTTGTCCAGGAGACTTAAATAAGAAACTTCTTAATTTAAGTTCCTTAATGAATCAGGCCCTATATGTTTAAAACACTCCCCATGACTCTATTATAAAATAAAACATTTAATTATTTGACTTTCTGTCTTTGTAATCCAATGGTAAATTCTTCAGTCCTTTTGTTACAGCGTGAAAAACAAGAAGACGAAAATGCTGGCTATCGACACCTGCTGCTGAATGACAGTGAGTTGGCATGACCGAGAGTCTCATTAGCCGCTCAACCAATCGGAAGTATTTTCCCACACTGGCCTCTTGTGATTGGTTAATGGAAGTCTCATTCAGATTCTGGTTAGTGGGGGGGGGGGTGATGTTATTCTTTATCCTATGCTAAAGTGGAGACTAAGGGGATTCTGTGCTATATACAATTAAACTTTATTTTTTATTTTAAAATGTGTCTGTGTCTTTTTTTGGGGGATGGCGACAGCTCCTGAAGAGATTAGGTAAAACCAGTTGAGGAACAGCATTGTTCAAAGTTACACCCAAAACTTTCAGCTTTCCATCCAACTTTCCTGCTCGCTAAACCCTGTACCCTGAGATCCGTAGGTACTTCCACTGGGTGAAACTGGGTTACAAATGTGGAACTATTATACCATATTCACACAAGTTAAAAAGTTCCGGCCCATTAATGTCTTTATTTTGTGAAAATGTTGTTCAAACTGTACTTTTTAAACGGGTACATAAAATAATAATATAAACGTTTAAACGTTTAATGTCTTAAAATGATTAAGAAACGGGACTCAACGGTGGTGAATTATATCAAGAAAACAGCCGCCCCAGAAATAAACTGTATAAACTATAGGAAATACAGATGATTGTAACAGCACCCAGCACAAGGAAGGGTAGTAATGAGAACTACATATTATTTAAACGTGTTGAAATTAATAATGTCTGACCATCCAACACCAGCCAAAACCAGTCTCTGGATAGGTATTTTAATTAGAAATAATACATTTTATTCTTATCAATTCCTTTTCTCTCTCCCTCACTCGGTGTTCTACAGCACAAAACTAGGTTTAGAATGTAGAATGTTGGGTTTTCCTGCAGATAACAGAATATAATGTATCTCATTGGTTGTTTACCACCCAGTTCATCATCATCACCATTTATTTATATAGCGCCACTAATTCCGCAGCGCTGTACAGAGATCTCACTCACATCAGTCCCTGTCACATTGGAGCTTACAGTCTAAATTTCCTAACACACATACATACGCAGACCGAGAGAGACTAGGGTCAATTTGATAGCAGCCAATTAACCTACTGCCTGTGCTGAACTTCTAATCCAAGTCACTGGGGTGAATATATGTGGACAACATCTAATTTCTTTCCTTTTAACCCATATGAGTAATGCGGTGAGCCGTTTGGTGGCATATAAACCATCAAAAAATTAGCCAGCGATTTTATATGAGCTCTATTACTATTAACTATTATACTATTATACTATTACACATTATTAAGTGTTTTTGTTGATGTGTATTTTTTTTTTATATAAATTGTGTCTTGTTTTGAAAATATATCCAGGGTCATATGTATATTGTTCAGTTGAAGCTGACCATAGGAGATCATACAAACTGCATGCGAATAGTACATTGGTTGGGTTCAGTCCCAAAGCCAGCGTGTAGTGGCAGTAATGGTTGAAGCCTGTTAAGTGAGATAGAGTTCTAGAGGATAGGAGCAGTTAGTGTGGGAGATATAACGCAGCTGATTTATCAAAGTGTAAAAAACCCTATTTCTCCAAGTCTTATAGGCACAGAGCTACAGCTGAATGGAGTATTATAAAACTGAGGCGAGGGAATTGGTAGGTAATTATTTTGTATTTCAATTACTCACTTTTAACAACAAACAGGATGACAGCGCAGAGTGAAGTTTGTCTATAGAACTGCATACACTGAGAATGTGTGGTAGATTTATCCAACCTTTTAAAGGAGAGTGACAGTGTTGCCCATAGCAACCAATCAGAGTCTAGCTAGCATGTATCTAGTACCTTCTAGGAAATGATTGCCAGAATATGATTGGTTGTTATGGGCAACATCTCTACTTTTCCTTATTAGAAGGTTTGATGGATTTCCCCATTTATGTTAGAAGAGGTTATGTAGTCTCTGTGCTGTTGTCACTCTGCCCCAGTTCACTGGACACCAGTCAATTATCACAAACAAGAAAATGTGCTGAAAATTAATATTAAGTAATTTTCTGCAGCCCTCCTTACTATAGGCAAGTGCTTCCCCAGGCCAATCTGTTAGCACCTTCTATATATAGAATATATATATTCTACCTATGGTAAGGCTGTATGCAGATGGTATTCTATAATATAAGTATACCTTAGACTTGTTAGTGAGACTTGTACAAAGATTACAGAACAATTTAAGTTACACTATGCAATTCTTAATAAACTTAGACATATTTAGTAGTATAACATACAACATACATAACAAGAGAGTTGTTTGCTATGCACTGTTCCCTGAAGGCTACTTGCCGGCCTGCGGAGTTGGAGAGAATGTGTCAGAATGATGTAAAATGCGTTGTTAAACCCCGCCTACCTCAGAGAACGCAGAGGGAGCAGGGGTGGAGAGACATTATTGTGGCGTCATACACCTTGACACGCCCACTTGATGACGTCATGACCTCAAGCCACAACTATGACTCATTTTCATACATTCTCCCAAATGGAAGTTATGAAAGTAGTCAGTATAAATCCGTTCACAAATCTGTCTGTCTGTAGGTGGGTTTCTGTCTCAGCACATTGCTTGTGTCATTCTCTGAGGTAAAACACTGACTCAGTGAGTAGCTATGTACATACTTGACCTACTCTGTTATAGGGTCAGGGAGACACCCACATTTTGTGTAGTTAAACTGGACCCCAGGGAGAACAGGCCTTTCTCCCAGATTCCACCCATTTCCTAGTGAAGTAGGCACAACGGGGACCTACACTACGCGATTCGCCTAAAATCACGGTATTTCCCCGGGGGAGGGGCGATTTTAGGCACCACCCCCACTGCACTTTTTACTAGACTTTCCCTTTGGAATCTTCCATTGGGGAGGTTTTTAAAATAGGCAATATCCAAAAGTGAGATCTCCCGCATAGTAGATGTAGTTTGTCTCTAGCGAGCAGCTTAAAACTCTTCCTAACCATTATCACTCTTTCACAGCGACTGTTTTTAGAGCACATCACATGCTCAGCAGAAAACTCCTACCTACACTGATGAGCCCCAAACAGGGGCAACAGTCTGTGTATAGGTGGGGTTTTTCTGTCTCAAGAACATACTGACTCCTCTGAATACACCACTGGTTAAACAGTGATAGGCAACCTGACACCTGCCAGGGGCCACATGGTGCATTTCTTTAATCTTCAAAAGGGCCAGCATATTCCTTAACCTATAGAGAACCCTTCCTTTTGCCAGGCGAGGTAGGACTACAACATAAGTATTTTACTTTGCATCCAATGACAGCCACGTCCGCTTTGATGTTATTAGGCTCTTTATTGAATCCATCCAAACATGCCAAGACATACAATGAACACAAAGGAATTAGCTACATGAAAGTCCTTGTAAAAAGCAAAAAGCAAAAAAAAAAAAACACAGACACCAGGCAAAAATTACTGCCAACCTCCACTTAACTTATTACTCTTGCAGAGAAAGGATTAAGCAAGTTCTTCATGGAAAACCCCCACACACAAATGACATCAATAATTATTTTTTGTTTTTGGAAGGTGGCTGCTCTTGTAATGACTTTCAGTCCACAGTGACGTCATGGTTTTGTACCTGGAAGACACCGCAGACGGTAGCTGTATAGGTAATGCATTCCTAAACAGTTACATGACAGAGGAAACAGGAAGTAAATATATCTCCTACTTCCCACACAAATACGCAATAACAGCACATGCGTTAAACCATCGCCTGGACCTCTGCAGGAAGTCTATGGTCAGTCAGCATTAGGACAATATCCCGAGCGGGTGAACCCAGAGAATACACTTTCTGTGGTGAAATGTTAACATCCGTCATGACAATGTGTCTTCATAAACTAAGCCTAGAAATCTGCAACCTGACATCATAGTAACCAAGCGTCAGATAATGTCAGTAAAAAATAAGCTATATATTTAGTTGTCAGTAAGAAAAAAACCAGAGATCAGTAAAATGATAATATGCTGCGGTACTTACTTGTCCGGGAGGTGGCTCCGTCATAGGGGTGTGGCCTCGAGAGTCGCATCATTATGCCCAACCCCCTGTCAAACGTTGACATTTTCGACCTATCACAGCAGGGGGCAGGACCAGGATGACACATTTATTCCCACTCCAACCAACGAATGGGGCATGATCCGGGAGGTTTCCCTGCTCTCTCGGGAGTCCCGGGAGAGCTCCCGAAAATTCGGGAGTCTCCCAGACATTCCGGGAGAGTAGGTTACTATTTACTAAACTCATACTTGCCAACTTTGACAATTTGTTTTGGAAGAGGTCCAGGAGGCAGGTGGGCGCGTGCGGGCGGGGCTCAGAGAATCGCATCATTGGGGGCCACGATGACATGTGAATCGTGTCACTAAGCCCCGCCCCTTCCTTTTTGCTTACCGAACTGGCCGGAATCTGGGAGGTTGCCCTGTGGGTCTCCCTGTTATAGTGTCACAGCCTAGTACTTATAGTGCCCAGACTGTTTTTCCCTCCGAAATTCCCATTACCAACTTAGGCTATGAACGTTAGTGCTGGTAGCACTTTTGGGAGGGGGCACCACACTTTTTTCTAAAAAAAATAATAATTTATTTTTAAAAAAGTTCTCTTAAAACTCTAATCATCATCAAGTTAATAATGATAACTGGTGCCTCTAATTATAAGCTTAAAGCACAACACACTAAGGGGGCCATTAAGAGACCAGATTATTAGGAGAAAACCCATTTACCAAGTCCTCCGTATCGCCAGCGATCGCTTTCACCAGGTCAAAAGCTAAGTACACGGAGCCTATATACCAAGAGCAGCGGTGGTATAATTACTAAATAGGCCCCTAACAAACAATAAGATATAGCTACTATTTTACACTGTATACAAAACTCAATAAACAAAAAGTTACTTTAAATAAAGCAATGTAGTAAAATTGCTCTCTCTGGTGCCTAAAACTGCACGTTCCTCTCAAGGTCCCAGATTTGAAGTTTCCCTCAATCCAGACTACACGGCAATAATTAAAGTTAATTTATGACTTTATTCCTATTTAGCAGCGGGCTGAAGCACAATATTCTGTCTTGTGTAATTAAGTAGTATGAAGAGGGGGAATCCTTGGCCCCAGGAAGGTTTTCCTTTGTTTACCGGTTCCTAAGCAACGACAATACTCTGTAATTACAGATTCATTTATCGCTGAGCGTGCAGTTCCTCCCATGTTAGGTACTGGGTGAAATGTTCAAACTTAATACATAAACTGAACAAAGTAACTTTGCTACAAAAAATCTCCAAAGCACAACATAAAATATATACAATGTGAACAAGTTTTCTAACAGTAACCTACTGTTGTCAAAGTACACTTCAATTGTTTGTAACCCACTGGTACACTAAATTGTCACCAACGGGTAGGACAGAGAGGAACTGGAGAGGGTTCAGAGTTGCCATCTGGTGAAGGTTGGTAAAATAGAGGTAGGTAGGGAATAGGGGAGTAATATTATAAATCGTCCACTTTGGCCAGAAAAAAATAAGTTTTACCATCAACACAGAAAGGGTTCTTTACTGTTAAAGCAGTCAGACTATAGTTCTCTCTGCCATGGTTATGATGGCTGACTCATTATCTAGATGTGATAGTGGATTGGACCTCTTTCTTGGTATCACAGGTATAATCTTTAGAAACATTATTGGGGCCACTGATCCAAGCAATTATCCGTACTTTTGGCAATAAAGTATCTATTTATTATACTTTATTTCTATAGCGCCAATCATATTATGCAGCGCTGTACAAAGAGCAGAACTTATTATAGAATGAAATTGTTGGCCTTGTTTTCAACCTTACCATGGACCTATACTGCGTGCCTATAGGCACTGAAAGGACATTTCAGCTACTATAGGCACAACTATTTTTATCACTAAATAATAAAGATCATACATTAAAAATAATAGACCCTAAGGGTCCTTTTTGTAAATTACCCCCTGCCTATAGTAACCACAAATTCCGTGCTGAGCCTTGTAGTCCCACAGTAGTGTCAAATGTCTCCATTCATTCTCTGACCTCCTTAGAGGTGAAGTGTCTATGACACAGAATGATCGTTACATGTCTGTGCAGTTTGCGTGTAAAATATTTTATGGGGAAAAAGTAACAACATAGCTTCATTGTGATCAACCACGTTGTTATAACCTGAACAACAGAAGAAGCGGAGAACTGCTCTGTGCATTCCCCAGTGACAGGGCTCAGTCCTACACCAGCCTTGTTATTACTGCTGTACAGTGTGTTTAACCCCATGAGCACCACCGGGGAATGCAGAAGACTTGGTGAGTCCTGATGTCACTTGTGTATTATAAGGAATAAATAATGGATGTTATAAGTAACCTCGTATTTCCATTACCTATATAAGAGCACCTGACTAGAAAAGAGCAAACTTTTCAAAACTGTTTTGCAAAATATTTGTCTTGCGTTACAAATTTTGCACCTTTTGCAAGGCCATGAAGAGCTCTCAAGGGCCCCGGGGCTAGAGGACTTACAGGGCCCCGTTCCCCCTAATCATCCATCACTTCACCACAATCACTGGTAATTGCAGGCAACAAGTGAATTCCAGGGCCCCCTATCACCCCCCAGAGGCCTAGATCCTGGGCCTCCAGCCCTGGATACCCCCCCCCCCCCTTCCCAGCCACACCACACCACACCACACCACACAGCAGAATGAATTGATGATCATTGAGCCAGATCTATAACCAAATATGGCCTTGCAAATACAGTATGAAAAGGGGGAAGCATGGCCTTGCAAATACAGTATGAAAAGGGGGAAGCAAACTGGTTTGTATGAACCAAACTCTGCACCTCGGCAAAGCGGCCTGTTCGGTTCGCTGCAATTTTGTCATCTTTACACCTAACCATTGGCGTTGTGCCTTTATTTTGCCGTGATACTCCTAATAGCCTTACTAACAAATTGCGAAACAAATAAAATGCAAAGGTTCAATGCCCATAGCAACCAATCAGAAATTCTCTCTCACTAAAGATCATTTAGGAAAGATCAAAGCAGGCTCCTCCCACAATGCACCAGTTGTTACGGGGTAGCATATGACAGTGGCGCCTGCAGGGGTGCAGGGTTTTACATATTCTGATGGGGGAAGCAGCAAAGATCAAGCCGTGGGATAGGCAAAATAATAGGTGAAATCCTGCCATAGAGTCCGCACCCCTTGTAGTGGCGGTAATTCCGTGACAGGTTCGGTCAATACCTGACTATCAATGGCAGCTCTGTTAAAAAGTAATGCACCATTAAATATTTCTTCCCTGCTCCATCACAAACAGTTACAGTTTCCCTCAGTCTTATACAGTATACACAGTGGAAAAAAACTTAAATCATAAAGCACAGCATGTCAGTTATGCCTGCGGTGACATCACTGCCCAGAGCATTTGTGTTACTTAAAAGAATGCTAAGAAAAACATGGCATTCTCTAAAGTAACAGGTAAGAGCCGAGGTCATGGTGTAGTGACAGCAGTGTACTCTTCCATACTGTATTTTTAATTTGCTGTTTGAGTTGCTGTAAATGACACAGCCAAAAAAATAACAGGGTAGGCGGAGGGGGGGGGGGGGTGTTTCTGGCACCAAGCAGACAGTTGTTAAGTGAAGACTGTCTTGGAGATTAGATAAATCTGCAGTTGGGCTGACTTTCCCTTTAAGTGTAAACAGTTATTCCAGGGGGTAAATGTATCAAGCTACGGGTCTGAAAAAGTGGAGATGTTGCCTATAGCAACCAATCAGATTCTAGCTGTCCTTTTGTAGAATGTACTAAATAAGTGATAACTAGAATCTGATTGGTTGCTATAGGCAACATCTCTACTTTTTCAAACTCGTAGCTTGATACATTTACCCCCAGGTATATTATTTAACTTGGTAATACATAGATTTTAATATATATGAATGTTCAAAATAGGTTTTGTACCTACTCTTTATAGAGGACCCTATCAGGTTTAACAGTAATGAATAAAATTCTACAAATCATCAAAAATTGTTTCTGTTTTTATTTATTTATATAATAATGCTAAATTATCAACAGCAAAAATTGTGCACCCACTGTGATTCTCTATGGGCCGTATTTTGCGTAAAATTGCGCTGTTCACGCTGAGAAAGGGACGAAATGCCAGAGAACACAAAGACATGTAATTCATCTTCGAACGCAAATGACACCAGCTCTGTTCATCTCGCAGGTGCATATATTTTGGCCGTATCACTTGCACCAGCCACAGAGCAGGTGTCAGTACCGACTGATAGTGATGCCGGCCGTGTATGCACGCTAGAACATGTGTTTGCAATTGAGAGCAATTGTATAAATCCATTTCATGTACAGAACTTACTGATTTATGTATTTCGTGTAAAAAAGGAAACTAATTTTCAAAAATGTGCGTATCCTGCAGTGTTGCATCTATCTGCTTACAGCAAGTAACGTATAGGTAGAGCGTATTTATACCTGTATTCAACTGGAAACGTTTCGTGAGATCCGCCTGCACCTGAATACAGGTATACGTGCATGCAATTTCCGTCCAATTTTAAAAAGCGCCAATTGCATTCACCTTGATGAGCAGTAAGTGTGCCTACTTGCCTATCTCATGCATTTCAAGATGCGCAGCTACTTATCATTCTGATTCAGGAGCTACCTTATAAAACCCAGCGCAAATGTACACACGTAGATGCGTGACATCAGGGCCGTCTTTCCCATTGGGCACAATAGGCAGGTGCCCGGGGGCCCTGCAGCCCAGGGGAGCCCGTCGGAGGCAGCACAAAAAAAAAACCTGAGAAAAAAAAAAAGAAGAAAATACTTACCTTGCGGTCAGCTGGCGATCCGGCTCCCTCCCTGGTCTCCTCCTCCGTACGGCGCTCGCAGTGCATGTCGGGCGTGACATCATCACGCCCGCCCGACATCCATTGCGGAGCGCGACGGAGGAGGAGACCAAGGAGGGAGCCGGATCGCCAGCTGACCGCAAGGTCAGTATTGTCTTCTTTTTTTTTTTTAAGGTTTTTTTTGGGGAGCTGCCTCCGACGGGCCCCCCTGGGCTGCAGGGCCCATATATACAATCATTTTTTATTTTTTATATATATATATATATATATATGTATATATAGGGGCCCCGGTGCATTGCTTTGCCCGGGGGCCCAAAATGTTGTTAAGAGGGCCCTGCGTGACAACATGGTGTCACACCCGGGCACAGGGTTACCGCTATGTACACAGGGCCAGATTAACCCAAGGTCTAACTGGGCTACCCCTTAGCCCAGGGTCCTCCGTTCCCTTAATCCGGCCCTGTCTGTACCTACCGCAGCCGGGCAAAGCTCTGCCCCAACTATAGGCATTATTACATTTGTCAGGGTAAGCATAAGACAGTTAATCATTAGTAGTTTTTTTTATGTAATTGAACCAACAAGACTGATCCTCTTTAATAACAGCAGTTCAGAGAATAAGGAGTTAAAATAAATCCAGTTTTAGATCTCAAATCTGCTAGTTATATCAGTGTCTATTTGCCAATGGACACTTAGATAATGCAGACGTCTAACAACCAGCAGCTCAGTTAGTGCAACGAGTAAGGGAGATGTAGTTCTGGTTTACAGACTCATACAGACAGATGCTGCTACAAATGTCATATTCTTGTTCAGACCACGATCAGACAGGAAAACACCGTAGAAGAATCAACATTGACATCAGCGAGAAACCATCAAGATCTGAAATGTGGAATTTGTGCACCAATTTGCATCCGTCGGACGGGGTTCAGTAACCTCAGCAGATCATCAAAAGGAGAAGAGATTTGTTTTAGTGATGCAGAGAACAATTGTATCCCCGTCCTAAGAATGCATGGGAATCCTAGGGGGAGATGTCTATAATTACACTGCCCGAGCAGAACCGCACTTGAAGTATCAATGAGATTCAAAACCACAAGAGTCTCTTCTTCAGCTGCCCAAAAAGAAAAGAAGACTAGTGTGGTTTCTGAATCCAACACAAAGTAAGCAAAATAACCGACGTTTTCTTCAAACCATATCTTTCCCCTTCATTTTGAGCTTAACCCTTTCAGCATCAGTTACTAAAAAGCTACATAAAATACTAATGTTATTTATTTATTTTTAATTAGTTTAGTAAATGTATTTAAGGTTAATTATTTTTTTATTGCGCGTTGGAAAAATTAAAATGCACTGTATGTACTAAGCGTATTTATCTATATTATGTGTGGTTGCTCCACGCTGTGAATCCTAATTGTCTGTTCATAAATAGGCCCTAAATTTTGTGATATTGCTCATTATAAAGCTAGATATCATACACTAACGGCAGATCATCCCTCCCCGGGGCTGCTGACTGTCAAACTATTGTGTAAGTAAGTAATCAGTAAAGATGACAATACTACCATGGACCATACCACTATTTGGCCCTGGGTAGGTCACTAAAACCTTATTTACTACTTGTGAGCCCCTTGTCCTCTAAATTTTGTCCTGACACAAATAATTGAAGTCAAAATTGGTGGGTTTGTTTGGCAAAATTATCTTTCCTAATGATGACAACCTTTGTTTATTGTATCACTTTGTGAATGACAATCTGATCTGAAAAGTTCTAAACGATTTAATCTTATAAACGGTGACCAGTAGATTTTATTGTCAAAAATCCATAATCTGAAGTCGCTCTCTCTAAATTTCAGGTGTAGCGTATATTGTGACGTGTTCAAGTATCAATTTTGGATTTTTTTCGATTTCAATTTATTTTATTTTCAGAAATGCATCAAACTGTGCTGTTCATAGGATCAATACCTTTGTACAGCCATGATATCAGTTTAACGGCGAAAGGTGGGTGACATTGCAAGAAATGGGTGTGGTCCTGAAGAAAAGCGAACAGATATATTTATATATATATATTTATATTTAGATATAGATAGATGGACAGATATTTGTTTCTGTCCATTATCTCTCCGCCATAACAGGTGGATCACAGCCGAAAAGATTCCCAGATGGTAAATATATATGTATTCTCAGGGGAGATCTAATTATTTAATTTAAATTTTGTCATCTATAGACTTCAATGACACAGTGCCTCTAGTGGCCACGTACAATGGTACACCTAGCTTATCTTTACCAAAGACTAATTTGACTAATTTATTTTTAAACTAATATGTTTGCCTTACTAAGTGGGTCGTTCTCAAAGATAGCCAACCTTACAGAATAATCCAATGACACACGCATTAAAGGGTAAGAATTTCACAACCAGCAAAGGAAGGGGTTCTTTACAGTAAGGGCAGTCAAGATATGGAATTCATTGCCAGGGAAGGTTGTGATGGCAGATTGAATAGATATGTTTAAGAAAGGGTTAGACAAATTTTTAGCGGAAAAGTGTATCCAGGGATACGACCGTTAATTAAAATTAAGGATAGTACTGAATATAGGGAAAATTAGGACTGCATTATTGGGTCTGGGAGGATTTTCACAATTGAAACAGATTGGCGGTTGCTTACTCTGGATCAATTTCAAATATAAGTGCAGGATCGCAGGAGATCCAAAACAGGTTGAACTTGATGGACTGGTGTCTTTTTTGTGACCTCATCAACTATGTTACTATGTAAGCGTTGCTTATTGATGAAGATTAGGATAATTCTACAGTCTTACGTGTAAAGAAGTAGAAGATTCTGTTATTTCGATAAAGTTTTTGGACAGAGGCAGAAACCGGGGTCATAATGAGTGAGAGGAGGAGATTTCATTAACTTGGCCATGGGCCATTTAAGTTGACTTCTACTTGATTCTGTAGAACGTCTTCGGTGAGGAAAGGGAGTTACCGTAGGCTTGGATCCTCCAACCAAATAGCAACCAAGCCCCTGCCGGAAAAAGGAGCCTCTCATTATACGCAGCCCTCCGATTCTCTAGAAGCCAGTCTGAAAAACCCCCTGCCAGTAACTTTTGTTTTTGGGCAAGTTACTTCTCATTGTGCCATTGGCACGCAAATTAAACTATTTTCTTTTTTTTTTTTTTACAGTGTGAATTCAACGTGCATATTAATGGTACAGAATACAGATCACCACTGTGATACTCACAATGGCGCTTGTTGGTATAGAAAGCACATTCTCACGAATCGTTATTCAAAACGAAATAAAAAAGTGTTTTTTTTGTTGAACATGCTGTGAGGAGGTATATCGGTGGAATTCATAGAAAAAGTTTTCAAGAAGTACGAAACGCCCCAGAAAATCGTCACGGAAAAACGAAGTAGAATCAATCAATGAAGGGTTTTAATTGGTTGTCAACTTTCAGCTTCTTAATATATGTAAAAGATGCATGCAGAAGCGATTCCCCAGGGTTGTGCTCCGACTGTGCTCCATTCATCTGCAGTTACACCTCAAAAGGGCGCACTTCACAACTGTCCCAAACTTCTTAAGAAAGCGACAATATCCAGCAGTCAGAGAGTTTGAGGCCTACAGAAAACCATGCCTGGATTTGTGGGACATTGACATAGTCTGGTCAAGTTTGGTCACTGTCTGGGCAGCCTGGGAGGAATGGCCCAATATGTATATATTTTCTATTTTGGAAGTTTGGGAGATACCGAAGGGCCTTGTATTATCCCTCTCGGTAGGACAGAAGCCTGTTATATTCCATGATCTGTTTTGCATTCTCCTTGTATTGCCTGAGGCGATCAAGTGCATGTCCCTTGTGCACGTCGTAGGGATAACACAACACACCATCTGACCTGCAGCACCATGAAAAAAAAAACATTTAAACTATTGTGAAACAGATTATCTTTATCACGTGGCCATAGAGGTTGATTTTGTGAGTTAGTGCAGCTAATCACTGCATGTATGATATTGGTCTCACCAGAGCTTGGAGAACTACACTTTCCATCATGATGTGTTTAGTGTATAATATTATAAGGTATTTTCATTCAGTTTCATTCCTACAAAAAATATTAATGTATAAAGCTTGTGTAGCTCTCTATTAAAGCAGCAATCTCACGTAGATTGTTTTTCTTCTTTAAATAGCAAGTAAAGTACCTTTTAAGCATGCGTCTGATGCTTTTCTTAGCTTTCCTCCTACAAATCATTATCTCATTTTCAAAAGCTCTCTGTTTTGCAAACAAAAATGGCTGCCAGACACAAATACTGTCAGACGCAGGCTGACAGACTCGCAGCATGTCATGCCATGGCAGAGGTGGAGAAGGAGGATGTCACAGTGCAGACAGAGCTCAGAGGGGCGTTCCAAAGCCTCACTGCTCACTACATCATGTGCCATGTGACTGTGGTTGCCATGGTAGTCTACAATCATAACTCATTAATAACAGCCTGAGGCAGAAAGAACAAGTGAAAATGGTAAATATCAATATTCATGTTATAGCCTGCCACAGTGATTTATGTTAAAAAACACAGCTGAACTTTTTCATGGGATTGCGGTTTTTAACCACATGCAAGTTTCAACTCTTTTCTAACGGTGTTGTACAAGTGAAATCCAGTTGGTACAGATGGAGCAGCCTGTATGAATCTTTAGCTCAACTGAATCATGAATGATTGACAGTGAGAGATATTAGTATCCTACCCCTGTATTTTTATTGAATGGGTATATATAATATAATAGTATAGAGCAATTTTAATTGAATATATTCTATTGTCATAGACAACCCTCCTACACCACAGCAGACTTTGTGACATTGTGACACTCAGACTGCACATTAAGAAATGCTATTTTAGCAGGTAAATGAGTACAAAGCAAAACAGGTAAGATATGTTATTCCTTACCACTAATGGATTCAAACCAGCTCATACAATTCAGACGGCCACTAGATTATTTTTTGGGCAGCACGGTGGCATAGTGGTTAGCACTTCTGCCTCACAGCGCTGGGGTCTTGAGTTCAATTCCCGACCATGGTCTTATCTGTGTGGAGTTTGTATGTTTTCCCCATGCTTGCGTGGGTTTCCTCCGGGTGCTCCGGTTTCCTCCCACACTCCAAAAACATATTGGTAGGTTAATTGGCTGCTATTAAATTGACCCTAGTCTCTCTCTGTCTGTCTGTGTGTGTGTTAGGGAATTTAGACTGTAAGCTCCAATAGGGCAGGGACTGATGTTAGTGAGATCTCTGTACAGCGCTACGGAATCAGTAGAGCTATATAAATAAATGATGATGATGATTTTAGCCATATCTGGCCATAAATCTCACCATGAGTGGACATCTTTAGGCCAATAAATATTTTGCCGAAAATGACCACTTTTCCGATCAACATCTTATCGAGCTCTATCAATTGTCATTCGGGACTGGCACACAACGCAGTTAGGAGATAACCTGGCTCTGACCATACATGTGGTCGTCATCAGATCGCACTGCCTGGTCCCAGAAGATCCATCAGTTTGGCCAGAACACGACTTGCCCAATTGTATGGACAGCTAAAGTCAAGGTTTCGAATTTTGGGATAGACTTTAAATGGGGTTTTCACTATTGTGGTGGGGTTACAAGCTCTTCCTCTTCCCCCTATATTAGTAGTATGAAGCAACTTCTAAATTATTTCTTTAGAAATAGACTTCAACAGTTCACACATCCCTACAGCCAATCAAAATATTGTTTGAGGCCATTTTAACTTTTGCACCAATCCACAAGCGGAAGACCTCTCCCACCAATCCAGAGACTTTTTTTTTCTTTGGTCTTATATTTTCTTCAGGGGGCTATCCTTTATTGGTAACCTGACAAGGATTCTTACATTTTATACCACCATATACTGTTCTTTGCTGTATTGTACTGCTCTGCAACACTATACAGTTCTCAGATGCTTGGCACCACTGTGTACTGCTGAGGGCACACATAGCTGTCACAAATGCTACCGAAATTCTCTTTTGCGCTGTAGTCTATTTACTGTATCACTGACCTTCTCGCAACTATATATACAGCTTCTCCAATGGCCCTTTTTATTTTCTCTTCCGAATTCAGACACTTAATTTAGTGGGAACCTGTAACTCTGCCAGTTACGTCCATTAGTCTCTTTCCAAAATTCCCTTGCCGAAATCACACATTAGCTGTGCTGCAATAACTACTGTTTATTTTAAAGCCATTCAAAAGCATTGTCCTGTAAAAATAAACTACAAACACACACACACACACACACACACACACACACACACACACACACACCCCTTGAAAATAGTGTTTCAAATCTGCAGGGGACTGTAACACAACCAATCAGAGTGGCGTTAATGCCAATGCGGAACTCTTCAGCTGGTAATTATAGTCTGAGAGCAGCTAAAGAGCCTATAGTTGGCCACCTATGTATCGGAACAACCAATGAGTGCACTCACTACAAAATCAACGTGAAACAAGACAGTGACTAAAGTCAGACAAAGTGATTAAGGTGCGTGACCTAGTGACGTGTGTTAGCTCATATAAGGCATTATGGTGTCATGTATGTCACCCACTTGCGTGTAATAATAGTTACTTTGTCAATAACATAATTTAAATTAGCATTTTGAAAAACATAAACAAGGATATAAAAGTGAGCCAGACACATCAAAAGCAAAAGACATCTGTTCAATTGTCTATAACACTGTATTGCTGATGTTTACCAGCCAAATACACTGCGTAATAATAGTAATATTACCCCTCCAAGGATCCGTACAGCTGGTACCCAGTGCCCAGGACAATAGATTCTGTAGGTCAGGCAGCTCTGGTGAGGAACAAACGTCACCCATTCAGGAATGAACCGAAGAAGCGTTTCCTGTTCTCTTGTTTTCCACATTATTTTAATTATATCTCTACATTAATGACCTAATATAGGTAATTCGCCAGGCCTCTGATTAGATTTCGCAATAGTGAAGCCAACGTTTCACATTAATATACATGAAGGTTTATGTGTTACTGAGGTGAATAATATAACTGTAGTGTTTATGAGTTATATTAAGGGTACTGTCAAACTCTATATCCTTCCTCTTCAGCAGGCTGCGATGGTAGCAGGGAAGTGACTGACAGGCTTGCAGACCTGCTCTTGAAGAAGTGATCTGTGTGGATTGGGGATTCATACAGATGGGTGGGGGCCAATGATATAAGCACAGAACACGGGATTTTCAGCTTTTTGACCTGCAAAGGATCCCATTAGGACATTGTGCAAATGATGTGGAATGGGGCCTGTCCCGCCCACTTCCTAGTAAAGAAAGGCCTCCCAGGGTTCCAGGAGAACTACCCAAAGTTCTGGAGCTTTCCCGGACATTCCGGGAGAGCAGTGATGTGTGTGAGCCATAGCAACCAACCAGACATCAGCTTTCATTACTCTGTACTGGACTGTTAAATGTTAACATCTGATTGGTGGGTGTGAATTACAGCACATCATTGTTCTATGCATTATGGGTTGTAACCTATAACAACCAATCAGATGCGTCCTTTCATTTTTTTGAACCGCACTATAAATAAGACAGCAGAAGATATTGGTGCATATTCAGGGGTGGAACAGTGCATTGCTGGGCTACATAGCAGCAGTTCCACTCTGCCAAGGCCCCCTCTCTGCTCTCATTATAGAGCTGGGTCTCTTCTGAGTATGAGCAGTCCAGCTCATGCACCCAGTGACACTAAACAAGCTCTAGTTATGCCATAAATTATTCTGAAGTGTCCTCTACTCATAACATGAAAGGGGACTTTTGCTTCTCTCGCAGACCTCCACTTTTATTGCTAACTACATAGTGCACACGGTACTAAAATGACAGAGAAAGTGAAATGAATGAATGAATAAATAAATCAATGGATGAATGAAATCTTTAAAATAATGTGCAAAACTCAAGAAAATGAAACTTTAAAGATCGTTACCAACTTTTCAGACTTCCCCTCTGGGATATGCATTGCGTACCTCCCTGAAGCAGGGGCAGACAGTGGTGCCATGGGAGGAACTGGGCATGATGACGGGATTGCCGTCATTACGCACTGGCCATTGTGGCATGATGGCGGGCCTTACATCATAACGCCGCCTCCACAACAACGATAACATTGCGTCACTATGCCTCAATGGGTTCCTCCCACTGCATCTCTGCATACTTGCCAACTCCAGGGGGCGTGACTGGAGGGCGGGAAGGGGCGGGGTGAGGCCAATCGCATCATTTTGTACCCGCCCCCCCGCGCAAAAACATAATTTACATCGCGGCGGGCGGGGCCAAAATGACACGATTGGCCTCGCCCGCCCCCTCCCGCCCTCCAAAATGGCGTAATTCACAGAGAATCGCGTCATGTGATATCCAGGATCCGAGAGAAATGCCAGCTCGCCCGGGAGCCCGACCCGAATTTTGGGAGTCTCCCGGACTTTCCGGGAGATTTGGCAAGTATGCTTCTCTGTCTGCCCCGGCTTCAGGTTGATTGTCACGCTCTCTCAGGAGTCCAAGAGATCATTTCGGATGGCACCTAGCCATTCCAGGAGACTGGACAAGTATTATTATTATTATTACCATTTATTTATATAGCGCCACTAATTCCGCATCGCTGAACAGAAAACTCACTCACTAAATTCCCTAACACACACACACAGACAGACAGAGATACTAGGGTCGTTGGTGGGGGGGCAGGGTAGTTAAAAAAACAAACAAAACATACTCACGTGATCGCGGCACCGATATTCCTCCTCTCTGCTGCTCTGTGCTCCATTCAGACTGTCTGAATGCCGGGTGTGACGTCATCATGTCACGCCCAGTATTCAGTCAGTCTGGAGCAATGGAGCACAGAACAGCAGAGAAGAGCAAGAAAGAAGAGAGAAGAAAAGGTAAGTGAAGGGAGGAAAACGAGGAGGGGTACAGAGGGGTTAAAAACAAAGGGGGCAGCATGACAGAGGGGTTAAAAAATGAGGGGGGGCACAGAGGGGTTAAAAAACAGGGGCAGAATGACAGAGGGGTTAAAAAATGAGGGGGGCACAGAGGGGTTAAAAAACGGGGCAGCAGGGCACAGTGGGGTTAAAAAACAGGGGTCAGCATGGCACAGTGGGGTTAAAAAATGGTGGGCAGCATGGCACAGTGGGGTTAAAAAGGGGGGGAGGCATGGCACAGTGGGATTGAAAAAGAGGGGGGAGCAGCATAGTATAGTGTGATGAAGGAGAGCCAGGTGAAGGGGGCAAAAGCAGCATGGGGGCGCAGTGTGATCATAAGGCATGGCGATGATGAAGGGGCACATTATTGTAATATTGGAGCTGGAGGAAGGCCTAATTATTAATTGTGGATGGTATTGATTTAACGCCAGGGTTGTTTGGAATTATCTAAATGTAGCTATTTTTTTCCAAATAGGGCCCCCAGCATTCCAGGATCCAGACAAGCCGCAACTAAAGAAACATGCAGCCACAGCTGGTTAAAGTTAGAAGAACAGGTAGGAGAGAGCAGGACAGTATGTGAAATGTTGTGATTCTAGTAGGGACAATGTCAATTTTTGGTGAGTGTTGTGCCCAATGTAAGGTGCAGGCCAAGACTGAACTCTTTGTGTGCACACTGCATTTTTTCTATAACACACTGTGGTGCTAGGTGTCCTGAAAGTCAGGAGTGCTTGGACATATGTGACGCTCAGGCGAATTGAGAGCCTAGTGATTTTGATGTTTTAGCGATGCCCCAATGGCGCATTTGCCACGCCCCCAAATGCATGACCACACCTCTACAAAATTATGCGCCGCCGCGATGCGCCACAATTTTTTTTAGCATACTCAACTATAAGGGGGGCTCCATGAATTTGTTGTACCGGGGCCTTGAATTCCTCTTGGCAGCCCTGGTCATCAATACTGCAAATTATCCCCTTCATACTGATGGGCCTATAAAGCAAATCCCTCCTATGCCACAAGTTACAACAACACTATACATTACAAAACAGCACCTAATAATGCACATCCCCGACTGTCCCGGTGTCAGCAGGACAGTCTAGAGTTTTAGGGCTCTAAAAGATTCACTGTCTCACTCACAATAGCTGATCTTTGTTACACAATTAGTAACAACCTTGCATCAGCAACAGATGTAATCCAATCCATAAACCAAACTATCTTCAGGAACTACAAGTTCCAGCATGCTATGCCAGCTGGAGAACCATTGCTTGTCAGAATATGAGCTGGAACAACCGATGCACTTACGAATTCCACACAGTACAATGGATTTAGTACAATGTCTTTATAAAATAAAACCTTCTTTCACCCATACGCCATACGTCCATAATATACATGTACCAGATATGTTGAGATCTGTATTCCCATATTATACATGTACCAGGTATGTAGAGATCTGTATTCCCATATTATACATGTACCAGATATGTAGAGATCTGTATTCCCATATTATACATGTACCAGATATGTTGAGATCTGTATACCCATATTATACATGTACCAGGTATGTTGAGACCTGTATTCCCAAATTATATATGTACCAGGTATGTTGAGATCTGTATTCCCATATTATACATGTACCAGGTATGTTGAGACCTGTATTCCCATATTATATATGTACCAGATATGTTGAGATCTGTATTCCCATATTATACATGTACCAGATATGTTGAGATCTTTATTCCCATATTATACATGTACCAGGTATGTTGAGACCTGTATTCCCATATTATACATGTACCAGGTATGTTGAGACCTGTATTCCCATATTATATATGTACCAGATATGTTGAGATCTGTATTCCCATATTATACATGTACCAGATATGTTGAGATCTTTATTCCCATATTATACATGTACCAGGTATGTTGAGATCTGTATTCCCATATTATACATGTACCAGGTATGTTGAGACCTGTATTCCCATATTATATATGTCCTAGATATGTTGAGACCTGTATTCCCATATTATATATGTACCAGATATGTTGAGATCTGTATTCCCATATTATACATGTACCAGGTATGTTGAGACCTGTATTCCCATATTATATATGTACCAGGTATGTTGAGATCTGTATTCCCATATTATACATGTACCAGATATGTTGAGATCTTTATTCCCATATTATACATGTACCAGGTATGTTGAGATCTGTATTCCCATATTATACATGTACCAGGTATGTTGAGACCTGTATTCCCATATTATACATGTACCAGGTATGTTGAGATCTGTATTCCTATATTATACATGTACCAGGTATGTTGAGACCTGTATTCCCATATTATATATGTACCAGATATGTTGAGATCTGTATTCCCATATTATACATGTACCAGGTATGTTGAGACATGTATTCCCATATTATACATGTACCAGATATGTTGAGATCTGTATTCCCATATTATACATGTACCAGATATGTTGAGATCTGTATTCCCATATTATACATGTACCAGTTATGTTGAGATCTTTATTCCCATATTATACATGTACCAGGTATGTTGAGATCTGTATATCCATATTATACACATGGCGGTCACCTCAGATTACACCCTGTATACGCATGTTATACATATGCCAGGAACCCCACATAATACTGTCTATAGACATATCATATGTGTGCTAGGAACCCCAGATTATATGATGTACACTGATGTCATATATGTGCCAGGCACCCCAGATTACCTCCTGCATAGGCATGTTATACATGTGTCATATAGCCCAGATTATACCATGTATAGACATGTAACACGTGAGCTAGGCACCGCAGATTATATGATGTATACCGATGTCATATATGTGTCATGCACCCCAGATTATACCTTGTATAGGCATGTCATACATGTGTCATGTACCCCAGATTATAGCCTGTATAGGCATGTCATACATATGTCATATACCCCTGATTACACCCTGTATAGACATGTCATAAGTGTGCTAGGCACCCCAGATTGTATGATGTATATCGATGTCATATATGTGTCATGCACCCCAAATTATACCCTGTATAAGCATGTCAAACACGTGTCATGCAACCCAGATATACCCTGTATAGGCATGTCATACATGTACCCCAGATTATACCCTATACAAGCATGTCATACATGTGTCATGTACCCCAGATTATACCCTGTATAGGCATGTTATAGATGTGTCATGTACCCCAGATTATACCCTGTATAGGCATGTTATAGATGTGTCATGCACCCCAGATTATACCATGTATATGCATGTCATACATGTGTCATGCACCCCAGATTATACCTTGTATAGGCATGTCATACATGTGTCATGTACCCCAGATTATAGCCTGTATAGGCATGTCATACATATGTCATATATCCCTGATTACACCCTGTATAGACATGTCATAAGTGTGCTAGGCACCCCAGATTGTATGATGTATATCGATGTCATATATGTGTCATGCACCCCAAATTATACCCTGTATAAGCATGTCATACACGTGTCATGCACCCCAGATATACCCTGTATAGGCATGTCATACATGTACCCCAGATTATACCCTATACAAGCATGTCATACATGTGTCATGTACCCCAGATTATACCCTGTATAGGCATGTTATAGATGTGTCATGCACCCCAGATTATACCATGTATATGCATGTCATACATGTGTCATGCACCCCAGATTATACCTGTATAAATATGTCATATACCCCAGGTTATACCCTCTATAGGCACGTCATACATGTGTCATGCACCCCAGATTATACCCTGTATAGGCATATCATACATGTACCCCGTACAATACCCTGTATAGGCATGTCACAGATGTATCATGCACCCCAGATTATGCCCTGTATAAACATGTCATACGTGTGTCATGTACTCCAGGTTATACCTTCTATAGGCATGTCATACATTTGTCATGCACTCTAGATTATAACCTGTATAAGCATGTCATACATGTGTCATGCACCACTGATTATACCCTGTATAAGCATGTCATACATGTGTCATGCACCACAGATTATACCCCATATAAACATGCCATATATGTGTCATGCACCCCAGAGTATACCCTGTATAAGCATGTCATGCACCCCAGATTATACCCTGTATAAGCATGTCATACATGTGTCATGCACCACAGATTATACCCCATATAAACATGTCATACATGTGTCATGCACCCGATTATACCTGTATAAACATGTTATACATGTGTCATGCACCCGATTATACCTGTATAAACATGTCATACATGTGTCATGAACCCCAGATTATACCCCATATAAACATGTCATACATGTGCTCGGCACCCCAGATTATAGTCTGTATACACATGTGATACATGTGCTAGGCACCCCAGATTATACCATGTATAGGCATGTCACACATGTGTTAGGCACCATGGATTATACCTTGTTATACATAAGGTTAGAAGGCAGGCATGCTGAGAATTGTAGTTCTACAACAGCTAGAGAGCCGGAGGTTGCCAAAGCTTCTTATTCAGTATCCTTATGCTGAAATGACCTTGAATATAAAACACATCCAATGGTTTCTGCCATCATTCACTTGTAGGTCCTTCAGCCTCTGTGCTCTGGTATCGCTGCTTCCAGTTCCAACCTTCCAAACTTATAATTATGTCACACAGTCAGGGTAACCGCCAGCATCTCAGCATCTGGTGTGCGGTTCAAAACTTTTGTTTCAAGATCTGAACTATTTATAGGGAGCAAAATTTTTCAGGATAGTAATTTCCTATACGGTTTTATGAAAATATGGCTACATTTATGTAAAAAAATATTTCAGATATTATAAACGTTGCTTTTCGAGAGCCAAACTGGAGGTTCTGCTGCACAGACTGGGAGCTGAAAATCTACTTTGAAAAATTCTAATCTATTTAGTTCATCAAAAATGTCCAACTAAACAACAACATTTAATGCAATCTTGTTCCATAAATCAGGATTTTCGTCCTTTCTGTACATTAACAGCCAACCCACGGGCATTACATAGAAATCTGAAAAAGAACGGTTTGATATAATACTTCAACAGCTTTCTACTACATAAATCAAGGTTGTAATCAATCCGGAACCCACAAGGGCAACTTGTAATAAGTTGTGTAAAACTAATATAAATGTTATATAAATATTGCCAAAAATAAGCCAAAACTAACGAAACAATGAAAACGATTAAACATTTCACACCAGTTAGCAATAAACTAGCAGGATTCCTAGGCTGAGTATAATGAACAAATTGGAAAAATGCAATTTTATAACTTGAATTCTGTCTGTAAGATACCAACGTGCTTAAGAAAAAAATATTGCAGTTTTTGTCAATATTGAAGTCTCACCAATGGGAATGTGCATGAAGACAGATCTAAGCAGTTTATTTCAGTAATAAAACGCATGTGAAGTGGGACAGATTAGTGGTCTCTCTGTGTATTTTCCTTGCGTAGGTTAGAGATTATTTGGCAGGTGAACAAGCCTTTGGCATATTATCTAAACCATTCTGAACTCAACCTCAACAGTCTTCTCTCAGGTCAGCAATATTTTCAAAGATTTATCCCTGTTTTGCTAATAAAGAACAGACACCTTGAAGTGTTGGCAAACCGATTATAGTTTAGATTTGCATGATGACTGATAGATCAGAAAACACCTATCCGCCCCACGCATTGACAGATCTGTATATGACACAGAGAAACTAACAGTATTCAAAAATGCACAGTAATTGCCAATAACCAATACGAAAAGCAAAACAAAAATTGGTTTAGCCTACAAATGATACTCTGTGGAATAAATTACCATTCTTCTGTGATACATACATGACTCCAACAAACAGGAATGATACCAAGCTTGACCCTATTATCACAAGCACATAACATATATCGAGATCACTTAAGGTACGTCTGTTTTACAGTGGTCCATCGATCAAAATAGCAAACTAGATCCATGTTCCAGCCTTTCATCAACACACCTGCACATTTTTGGGAAAACGAAAATAACGAAATATCCATGGACACGAAGGTTCATCATCACTTTAGAGTAGAAATGAGATCTCTCTGTGACCTAATGATGGTGTCTCTTAGCTCAGGAGAAATAATTGCACACAATAGTGCACAGGTGTCTGGGCTAGGACACAGCAACCAATCACAATCATCATTTATTTATATAGCGCCGCTAGTTCCGCAGTGCTGTACAGAGAACTCACGCACACCAATGCTAGCAGCCTGAGATGTCTAAACGACTCACTAGCATCTCATACTGCCTTTGCTCATTCATTCACAATGATACTATCCTGCTAAGAGTAAATTCTTACATAATGCAATCAATAAGACAGGAGGTATTGGGGAGGAGAGGGGGTAATACTTTATTTTTTCACCACTGGAAACTTTTTGTGACTTTCTAAACTCCAAAAACTCTGTTCTACGACATGGGTATAGGCCCCCTTCTAATACCAGCCTGTATTCACCTGCAATTTAATGCGCACGGCGCCAAGTTTAGGAATAAATGAAAATGAAAAGACTTACAGGTAACTGCCGCTGGTAAGGATGAGGAAAATCTGGGGGTAATAGACTGAAAGTAATACACTGCGCGATGTGAGCAGAATCATGACTGTCCTCCTGTCACAGAGAGAAAGATCCTTTTAATTCCTCTTAAGGGCCCCCAAATCCTTGACCCCCGCCCCAGATCTGATAGCACAGGTCCAGTCCCTTGGCTCGGATGCTCAGCTGCTGAATGTGACACACCAACTGCAGATAAGTCATTAATACAGACAGGGAGCTGGTAGAGCTGCTGCCTTGGGCTGTGGGACTGTGTCTGTCATGTCTCAGTGGTTGCAAGTTCACAGACTGGGATCTCTCTGATGATGGTTTAAAGGATTTAGATGGCAGGGAGCACCTCTCCTGTCTCCCTCTCTCTCTCTCTCTTTCTCTCTCTCTCTGTCTTTCATGAGTCTGTGAGTTGCCATTGGGTAGAGTGATGCTGCAGTCCGCCTACTTGTTTTGGAGAAGAAAGGGGGAGGATGACAATAGGGTGACAGAGATACAGTTTGTGTATTCACTGGCTGGGATGCTGCCGTCCCGTGTGAATGTTCTGGCCACTTTCTCATTCCTCTTCCCAGCTGTCCCCAACACACTGCTCAGTGGTTGGACTGAGTACAAGTGGAGTACAGGGACGTAAGGACACCTTGGCAGCCTGATATCCTGGTGCAGTAAAGCCTATCAGCTGTCAGGGAGCTATGTACCATGCGTCCAGCCCACAGCATTCACTAGCACTCTATTCTTTTTGAGATTTTCCAAAATAAAGTTGTTGATAAAATGTACATGGTTACAGTGACCGGCCTGCATGGTAAATCCTCTTTATCGCTCTATAACAACTCGGGTGATTTACTAAAGCATGTAACTGTCTACAGTATTTTGGGTCATAGTTCACCTGCATTTTATCCAGTTATGTGTTAGGGGGAAAAATAACCCAGATCTGATTAGATAGAATGTAGAACTGGGGACCTACCAATCTGTGGAACGCTGCATCAATCCTGAATTTTCAAATGGTTTTAAAGCTCTCATTTCTTCCCAATCCTCCAACCTCCGTCGGCTTTTTGCCACCTTCAACTCCCTCCTCTCCCCTCACCCTCTCCCACTCCCCCCACGCTCTCTGCTGTCGACTTTGCTACCCACTTCACCGCCAAGATTAAGTCTATACGTCATGACATCTCCCAGCAGTCCCTTCTTACCCCACCCTCTCCCCCCTCCATGCCCACTCTGTCCCCCTTCTCACCCTCCTCTGCTGCTGCTATCTCCTTTCTCCCCTCCCCTCCTGCTAGCTCACCCTCCTTCTCATCCTTCACTCCGGTATCTGCAGATGAAGTCCATACCCTTCTCTCTTGCTCTCCCCCTTCCACTTGCACACAGGACCCAATCCCCTCCCACCTCCTCCGCTCCCTCTCTTTTGAAGCCTGCTCCCACCTTGCACACCTCCTCATCCTATCCCTCTCCTCTGGAATCTTCCCCTCCTCTTTTAAACATGCCCTTGTCTCCCCCATACTCAAGAAACCGTCCCTTGATCCTGCCTCTCTCTCTAATTACCGCCCTATTTCGCTTCTTCCTTTTGCCTACAAACTCCGTGAACGGGTTGTCTACAACCGTCTCACCTCCTTTCTCTCCTCTCACTCACTCCTTGACCCGCTCCAATCTGGTTTTCGCCCCCTCCGCTCCACTGAAACTGCCCACACTAAGGTCACTAAATCCAATAGACACTACTCCGTTCTTATCCTTTTTGACCTCTCTGCTGCCTTCCATACCATTGACCACACACTCACAAATCTATAGGCCTATGTAACACTGTCCTATCCTGGTTTTCCTCTTACCTCACCAACCGCTCCTTCTCAGTCTCTACTCATGATTCTACATCACCCCCTCTTCCCCTACCCGTTGGCGTTCCTCAAGGCTCCGTTCTTGGCCCACTGCTTTTCTCCCTCTACACCTCCTCCCTTGGTGTCCTCATCAGCTCCTTTGGCCTCCAGTACCACCTCTATGCTGATGATACCCAAATTTATCTTTCATCCCCTGACCTCTCCCCTTCCCTTCTGTCTCATGTCTCCTCCTGTCTCTTGGCCATCTCATCTTTGATGTCCCAACGCTTCCTTAAACTAAATATTTCCAAGACCGAGCTTATAGTCTTTCCCCCTTCCAGGACTCTCCCACCTCCCTCCCCACTCTATTTCTGTTAATAACACTACCCTCGTTTCTGTCCCCCAAGTCCGCTGCCTTGGGGTCATCCTTGATTCCTCCCTCTCATTCAAGTCTCACATTCTGTCCCTCTTAAAATCCTGCTACTTCCACCTTCAGAATATATCTAAGATACGTCCCCTTCTCACAACAGAAGCCACGAAAACCCTTGTTCACTCGCTTTTTATCTCTCGCCTTGACTACTGTAACCTCCTTCTCTCTGGCCTACCTGATTCTCGCCTTGACCCTCTTAAGTCTATCCTCAATGCTGCTGCCCGCCTCATTTTTCTCTCCCACCGCTCTGTCTCTGCAGTCTCCCTCCAACAGTCACTACATTGGCTCCCCATACCCTACAGAATTAAATTTAAACTCCTCACCCTCACCTTTAAAGCTCTTAGTCAATCTTCCCCTCCCTACATCTCCAATCTCATCTTTACCTACACTCCTACCCGCCCCCTCCGCTCTGCCTGTGACCGCCGCCTCACTACTGCACTGATCACCTCCTCTCACTCTTGTCTTCAGGACTTTGCCCGGGCTGCTTCCCTGCTGTGGAACGATCTTCCACGTTCCATCAGGTTAGCATCTACTCTCAAAGGCTTCAAGCGTGCGCTTAAGACTCATTTCTTTTTCAAGTCTATCAGTCCTCCTCCCTTGTCCCGGCTCTCTCCCCCAGTTAGTACCACCCTATTTGTGTCTCCCCTTCCCTTTAGGATGTAAGCTCTCAGTAGCAGGACCCTCTTTCCTTGTGTGCTCCTTCTACTATTCCATCACCCTCTGTACCTCTTGGCCTGCTTCCCTAGCCCTGTTTTCCCTGTTTTTTTAAGCTTTGGCCTACTTCTCTCTGATTTCTACTATCCCTTTCACTATCTGTCAGATATAATCTGATTTGTTTTACCCTGTCACCTGTGTTTGTATACATTTGGTTCTTTCTGTATCATGTTGTGTCTTGGATCTCTGTTTTCTGTATATGTAATCTACGGCGCTACGGACGCTTTGTGGCGCCTTATAAGTCAAAGATAATGATAATAAAGGTAAAAAATACCACATTGCCTTTCGAATCAGCGCGTCGGTGACCAAATTAATGTGTGTTGGGAGGGCTGATGTTTAATTCAAAGCTAGCGACACATGCTGCAATCTCAGGTGATTGCTCCAATATTGCAGCCTCTATGCTAGATAAAGTTCCAAGGATCACGATCAGGCATGACGGACAAGGTGGTGGGAAGATGATTGGTAGTAGAGCCGATCAGTCTATGTGTGTGGCCAAATGTTACTATGATCCGATCGTTCAACACTGGGGTCATGCAGCAGGACTGGCCCAGGTTGAGAGCAATCTCAGGCACTTGTGCAGCCGCATTTTGGAAGCTCCATTAGGCTGGGAGTAAAGCATAGATGTATGCCAAGCCAACTAGGGGTGTATGGACCAGATGAAAGCTATTTTCTGTGCCACAATATGGCTCCAATAAAACTTTGGTCCTATCTGACCCCACCCAGGACAGGCGTTACCACTAGGCACACCTAGGCATCTAGTGCCCCCAAACTGAGTTCCGGCTGCTGGCTGCGGGTCCTCCATTTTTGTAAAGGGCTGGGGGTGTGGCACTTGGCTACGATGTCACAGCCCATCACCACACTCCACTGCACACTAGGTAACAAGCAAGGAGGGGGGGGACTGCTGAGTGGGGCACTGTCATGCTTGCCAGGGCACCAAGGATGGCCCGGGCACTTATTATCTCTCTATTCCTGTGTTTTAATAGAAGCTATCATGACAGCTTTTTTCACTATTTATTCCGTACATCCTGGGCCTGATACATTAAGGAACGTAAATGCCGATACTTGCCATATTTTGCACTAAATTGCACTGCGCATGCCCAGAAACTAACTGTATGCCAGAGAACGCAAGTGTATACAAGTCATCTTCGAGCACAAAGGACAAGGCTACGGTTTCATGGGCGGAACGGGGTGGGGAATGGGCATATGCACATAGTCATGGTACAGTAAGAGCGAGCCAAGTAGCTGAATACAGACGTGCGTATGCCCAATTTAAGTGCTCTATTTCCCTGTCTTTAAGCATACTATGCATGTATATAGATTTATAAATGGTCCATAGTAATGGTCATTTACAAACCAGAAAATATGTGGTCCCTGACGGAACCTTTTAATTTGTTAACGAAATCACACAACAGACACTTCAGGTCTCATCTACTTGCAATTAATTGTACCATCCAATCAGACACATGCTCTTATATTGCACTAAACAACTCAAAGCTAATTGCTGATTGGCTACTGTGCATCAGTGCAACTTTTGCGCCTATGTTCAATAATAGTGAATAAGTTGTTTTGTTTTTTGATTTGTTACTTGTTTTTTGAAATTCAATAAAAAGAAAAGTGAATGACAAAGTAAAATGGTCATAAAAATCTAACCAATAGTTCCTTTTGGTGCCTTATAAACTAAAGCAAAGCAGGAAATACAGGAAACTTTCCCCCAATTTGCGGCTGATTTAAGTGCACAAGAAGGAAGCTATTTTCTGCGCCACAATATGTCTCCAATGAAGCTCTGGTCCTATCTGACCCTGCCCAGGGCCGGCGTTACCACTAGGCACACCTAGGCGTCTAGTGCCCCCAAACTGAGTTCTGGCTGCTGCTCCTCTATTTTTGTAAAGAGCTGGGGATGATGTCACAGCCCACCACCACACTCCCTGCCTCCACTGCACACTAGATAAGGAGGATGATAGGAACATCACACCTCCCAACTGTCTCAAATCGGAGCGCTGTTCTGCCATCTCCAGAGTCAGGACTACTGTCCCCGATTTGCGGGACTGCTGGGAGGTGTGTCTAACGCATATGGGAAAGCAGGGCTGCTTCCCGGGGGAAGATCTAGCAGTTCAGGAGCACTAGACACCCCCCCAGTGGATGTGGCGCACCCCAATATATTGCGGGCGTGTTCTCACAGTGGCATCACCATGCTTTATATTATGTGGCCACCAGAAGTGTCATGATTTTACATTTGGTTTGCATGAACATATTGATTTGCTTTGTCTAGAAATAGTCTGAGCCAAAGGCATTGGCTGGTAAATAGTTGCCGCTCTCCAGAAACAATCTGACCATTTTGTCTAAAGGCTGCTTCAAAGGCGCAATCAAATAAGCCCAATTTCCACAACTTTCGTTTCATTAGAACACCCTGTACTGCAGAGTTGAACCCTCGTCCTTGCAGATGGGTACACAATAAATGGAAGTCCACTGTCAACAACTTCCGGATATCTTACTTGTCCTCGCCCATGTTGCAAATAGGTACCCAGACATTTATCTAGAGTCACCGGGTGCCATGTGTCCAGTGACCTCACGGAATGGGTAGAGTGTGTCCATCGATACCGCTCCAATAGAACACAATAGACGAGAATCATGGTACCCACACTGTAAGCTCACGGCAAATCGGCTCCTGGTTTCAGGTATCTAGGGAGTTCTGGGGTAGAGACCCTGACATACTGGCTACATGGGGGCTGATAAGCTAGCGGTTATTTGTCAGAAAGTGGACTTCAGTGCACTTATTTTATAAGGAAAAAATGAAGAAGAGGAAGAAGAAGGTGGAAGAATGAAGAAAAATTAAGAAGATAAAGGTGAAAGAAGAATAAAAGGAAGAAGGAAGAAGTAAAAGAAAGGAGAAGAAGGAACAAGAAGAAGAAGAAAAAAGAAAAGAAGGAAGAAGTAGAAAGAAGAAGGAGGAAGAAGAAAGAAGAAGAAGATTAAGAAGAAAAAAGAAGAATCCCAATAGATGCTAAAGTTTGATTGCTAAACAAATAAATAGGTATTGCTTAATTCAATAAGATAATAATTGTAAAATGAATATCACTACTGCCTGAAAGGGTCCTGCTAGCCAGTGGCAAGGGGGTGGGTGCAAGGGGTGTAGATGCTACGGGGCCTGGACTGCACATACTCAGTAGAGCTCCCCTGCACTATTTTGAGAATAGAGCATGGGGCCTGGAAGGTTACAGCGCCATCGCTGAGCCATTACCCAAAGATTGCTATGAGGCGGGGTGACGTACTGTTCTGCCCCTGCTGCTAAACCTTTACAGTTTACCTCTGCTAAAACCTCGAAAGCATCAGGTCGGATTGCTTAACGTTCATAATATCAATTCCTCAGCTCGCTGAGAAGACACCATTCTCAAACTTTTAGATACAGTACTCTGCTGGGTGACAAAAATATTTGGTAAGCGCTGCAACGGAAGAGCCCCATAAGCCATTCATAGCGATGTCTTTATTGATGAATCTGGAATGCCATCTTTCCGAAACCTCAGGATAGATCCCCGGATTATCTTTCTAAACTGCCTTAACTTATAAGCAGCAAGATTTAATTGCCCGGGTTGAGGTTCCTCCCATTGGTATAACTGTTCTGGATCACCTATATTTATAGCAGTCTGCTAATAACGAATCTATATCTACCGGAGTGGGACGTGAGTAGTTCAGCTATCAGGGGATACACGGACATTGTGCCATGTTCTACAATACTTATTATCCACTATACTCTCTCCTTGTCCTTGGTTTCTAGGCTACATTTTCATGAATATTGTCTACAGCGCACAATGGCATCTTCCACTGTGTGTATGTGACGTGTGCATCTTAAAAGCCATATATTAGCCAAGAAGGATCTTAAATACTAATCCACTTGTGCAAGAGAGCAAACAATGCAAGGAATGACAAATATTAAAGCACTTGAAACACCTTGCAAGGGATGGGTACGATGACTTCATGTGTTAGAAAATGTTCTGCTAAATATTCACCTGTTTTCGATTTGCCCATGGAAATCAGCAGGTTTTGCTGGCAGAATTTGTCCTTAATTGTCTCTAATCTTCCCCAAACCATAACGCACGGCAGAATGAACTGGCGGCCCTAATCCTAGTTCTATTCATAGACTGTAAATTAAACAGCACCAAATTGTCCAGTCGCTATAATTCCCTTTAAATCTGTAGTATATCATATGGATATACTATTATGTCTTTAAAGCAATTTGGTTTTAATACATATTTACATTTATACTGTAGTTATGAATAGATAGTGGAAGCCATCGTGCTGACCAGTGGGGTATGAACAAGAGCACTGAAACAGTGTCACCATCTAAAGGCCATTGAAGGTACTGCATGTACAAAATGAAACTGTGCAGATTCATGACATTTGATTGTATATCAGATATTACAGAGATCCTTTCACAAAACTTGCATGATATGTATGCTTTCTAGTGTTTATGTACAAAATATTCTGAATATTATTAACACAATTAATAGCTATTTCTTTGTTCTGTCCTGATTTTTTTCCCCCAGTCATGTCCTATTTTCTAATACTAGCTGAGTGCAGAGTAACACTTCTCTTGTCCTGTATGCTAGATTGCATTCTCATGATCTGTTCTTATTCTATCAATAGGAAAATTGCTTAGTACTACTTCCATTGAACTGCATGCAATATAATTGTATTATGACCAGGCATAGAGATGCGCCAAATATCCTTCAAAAGTTCCTGGCCTCTAGTCCGTATCTGGGCATGTCCAATGCTATTTAACGCAATGTATCGGCATTTACATTCCCTTAATGAATTAGGCCCATAATCTGCACTGCTATACACTGTCCACATACACTCTGCACTCTTATATGTAGAAATCAATGAATTGTTTTGATAACATCCTGTTTCTCCTGTGGCCTCACACACTCCTACCAACAGATAATGTACATCATTGTCACGGTATGTCTTTGGCTGCAGTTCTGTATCTTCACCCTAGATGCTGTTGTGTCATCCCCTGATCCTGCCTACAAAGGGTTAAGCTCTCATCATTGGACCCAGATAATGCTCACCTGTATCTGGCCTTTAAAAGACTGCCTCTCCCAGCACTCTGGGCCAGTTCATCAATTTGCTGCTGCTGGTTTCTCAGTGTAACGCCTGTGTTCTGATCCTGATTGACATAATCATCTCATGTGCCTGGCATCTAGCTTCAAGCTTCCCAGCTTTCCCAGCCTCCGTGCTACCTGTGCCTGCAGACTATCACTTCCACCTGGTATTCAGCTCGAAAGCTTCCCAGTTTAACCTGGACCTGCAGACTCTCTGTGCCTGCAGACCACTTCACCTGCCTGGTAACCAGAATCCTCAGGTTCTCAGCTTTATCTGCCAATCCAGTACTTGAGTTATCTGCCTCTTCGTTTGCTACATCTCAATTCTACCTGTATGTTCTGTGTTTAAATAAACCAACTTGTTTCATTTATATTTCTCTCAGTGGTGTTCATACTAGATATCCTGACAATCATTCTGTTGACTTAATCTATAGAAAATGAATCCTGGCACCACTTACTAATCTAAGGGTTCATTTATAAAAAAAATGGAAAAATTATATTGTAAAATTACAAATATCTCCGATGTCTTTCCACCATAAAACTCTCTAACTTGTTCCATTTATTGATCATAGTTTGATATCTTCATTGTCAAAGTCAATATGTGTCATGAAAAGTTAAATGGTAACGAATGACGAAACTGTAAAATCATGAAAATCCAAATCAATATATTTAGAACCGTTACAGTTGAAATTGCGCCATGGGGTCTTACTTCCTGCTTGCAATGTGTAGAACCGTGAAAGCATCACAAAGAGAGTAGTGAAAATGGGCCATTATCCTGTGCTGCAGTTTGGGATATTGTACCCGTCTTGGAATGTAAATTTTATATATATATATATATATATATATAAAATATTATATCCAATGCTCAGAAGTTATGCCCTCCATACACCAGAAAACAAAGGATCTAATGAAGGGTTGGGGCATTTTATATCCTAGTAATCATTTTTAGCAATCCCATAGCCACTCCTATTTTTAATATGCTACCATAAATTTAACTTCGGCCACTGAAATGATAGAATGACTGATTTTAAAATTATATAATTAGCTGGCTCTGAGGTGGCTAAAGGTCTTGACATTAAAAAAAACAAATTAAACATTTAAATAATAACCATGGCCTTTGATAAAATATTTGTTTTACATTGACTTAGATGCTCTGACAAAGGGAACAAAATGTAACACAGATTTAAAAAAACAAACAATTTTCCACGTATACTATATGAGCAACAAACACAAAATTGTTACATACACTAAAACAAATTATGCTCACTTTGAATTTTGATATATAAGTCACCAATAAAACTACAAAGCACATACATATATCTCGTAATACGCTGCTCTGATATGTAGTAACCTGTAGTGCAGTAGCCTATAATATATTACTCTGATATACAATATCCCTTAGTACATTGTTCTGATATACAATAGCCTATAATAATATATTGCTCATATACACTATCCGCTAGTACATTGCTCTGATATACACTAGCCTCTACTACATTATCTGATACACAATATCCCTATATACATTGTTCTGATATATAATATACATTAATTCATTGCTGTGATAAACAGTAGCCTCTGTTACACTGCACTGATATGATATACACTATCCTCTACTACATTACTCTGGTATACAATATCACACAAGTACATTGTTCTGATATAAATAACCGCTAATACATTCATGTGATATCCGGTATCCTCTATTACATAGAGGCCTCTAACACATTGCTCTGATATAACATAGCACCTCATTCGTGGCTCTGATAATACATTACTGTAAAATACAGTATCCTGTATTCCAGTTCCCTGATATAATATACAATATTCTGTACTATAATATTTCTCTTATACGCAATCACTAATACAATAGCTTCTATTACATTGCCTGATATACAATAGCTTCTAATATATTAATCTGCTGTACAGAATTACATTGGTCTGCTATGCAATAACCCCCAATGTATTGCTCTGATTTACAGTAGCCTATAATAGATTCTTCAGACATACAATAATCACTAATATATTGTTCTGATATAAAGTATCCTTTCTCATATAGTTTCTGATATAGAGAAGCCACTATTACATTCTTCTGATATAGAGAAGCCACTAATACATTCTTCTGATATAGAGAAGCCACTAATATATCATTCTGATATAGAGAAGCCACTAATACATTCTTCTGATATACAGTAGCCACTAATACATTCTTCTGATATACAGTAGCCACTAATACATTCTTCTGATATAGAGAAGCCACTAATACATTCTTCTGATATAGAGAAGCCACTAATATATCATTCTGATATACAGTAGCCACTAATACATTCTTCTGATATACAGTAGCCACTAATACATTCTTCTGATATAGAGAAGCCACTAATACATTCTTCTGATATACAGTAGCCACTAATACATTCTTCTGATATAGAGAAGCCACTAATATATTATCCTGATATAGAGAAGCCACTAATACATTCTTCTGATATAGAGAAGCCACTAATACATTCTTCTGATAGACAGAAGCCACTAATACATTCTTCTGATATAGAGAAGCCACTAATATATTATCCTGATATAGAGAAGCCACTAATACATTCTTCTGATATAGAGAAGCCACTAATACATTATTCTGATAGACAGAAGCCACTAATACATTCTTCTGATATACAGTAGCCACTAATACATTCTTCTGATATACAGTAGCCACTAATACATTCTTCTGATATACAGTAGCCACTAATACATTTTTCTGATATACAGTAGCCACTAATAGATTCTTCGGATACACAATAGCCACTAATACATTCTTCTGATAGACAGAAGCCACTAATACATTCTTCTGATATATAGTTGCCACTAATGCAATTTTCTGGTAGACAGAAGCCACTTAAACATGTATCTGATGTACTATAATCTCCAGCACATTGCTTTGATATAAAGTAGCCTCTAATATATTGCTCTGACATACAGTGGCCTCTGATATATTGCTTAAAACACATTGACATCCAATAAATTGCTGTGATATACAATGCAGTCTAATATATCACTTTGATATACAAAACCTCTAATACAGTGATCTGATATACAGTAACCTCTAATACAATGATCTGATATACAGTAACCTCTAATACAGTGATCTGATATACAGTAACCTCTAATACAGTGATCTGATATACAGTAACCTCTATACAATGTCTCCTAATACATTCCTCTAATATAAGTATCATCTAATGCATTGCTCTGAAAATCAGCAATCTCTACTATATTGTTCTGATATACACTATTCCTCAAGACATTCCTCTAATGTGCAGTGTCCTCTAATACATTCCTCAGACATACAATATGTTCTGATATAGAATAACCTGAAATATATTGAACAGATATTCAATATCCCATAATATATTGCTGATATAAGCATCCCTTTATACAGTCCTAGACATTGTTTTCTAACACATTCCTCTGATATACAGTAGTACCTAATACATTTCTCTGATATGCAATGATACTTTAATACATCTGATACTTTAATACATTGCTACAATATAAAGTTTGCTCTAATATATTGTTCTGACACAATACATTACTACTATACCCATTATGCACAGCTCTGTTACACAAATGCCTCTAATCTATAGCTCCAAGATACAGTGCCCTTTCATACATTGTTATTATACACAATACATTTGTATACATCACTGATATAAAGTATCCTGTATCACACTGCTGATATATAGCACAATACTGCTATTTCTATTCACATGTTTCAGCTTTATTTTATACTGTATAAATTCATAAAACCTGTGCCTCAAACAGACAATATTTACTATTACAGTATACATGGAATCAATATGATGTGTTATAAACAGTGCAACACTCAACATGAAATACAACTAGGTGATTACATAACTAATCGTTATCTCATAATATTTCTTACTACTAAGTCTTATTACTAAATGAGAGATATAGGTAATACCACTGTGTTTTCTGAGCACAAAACTATCCAGATTTACCGTTAAAATCTAATACAGACAAAAGAAAAAACAGTTTTGTCCCTTGCAGGATATACAGGCATTATATTTTCCTACCGTTTATATAGATAGAAAAAGAAACATAGTTTTGCTAATTCTCCAATACTGGTTTTACTAGATCAAAATGCTGTTGTGAAAACTCCAAGGTAGTTTCTTCATTCAGTCCTTTCCTGCAGTGCAATGGTTTAAACAAATATACTGTATATATAGCAAAACGCTAAGAAATAATATTGTTGATATAAAACAAAACACAGTCTTACTTTCCTACTGCAAATAATCTCAGGAAAGAGAACATTAAAAAAACAAAAACAAAACTGCAAAATCATAGCAACATAATGATTAACACGACATAGGTTCCAAACACTTGTAATGATTTGTGCAGGTAAGTGTCTATGAAAAAAAAGACTAACCGTTCCTCCAGACCTGGCAAGAGCTGCCAGGGGATTTTAAAGGGTTAATACATTCCTAGGTCTGTTGTAAAATGAATTAATTCTAAAACTTCTAGACATCCCAATGCCTTTGCCGGGAGAGCTGCAAGAATCCTTATTTGCATATCAACAGGACAATATTCATTTAGATGTCAGTGTTACATAGTTGCATATATGTCGCTATTGTGCTTTAGCAGAAACTTGTATTGCAAATGCAATGAATCTATATCGAACCTCTGACCATCAAGTATACTTCTGCAGTTTTGGTGAACTTGATCACTATTTTATTACATTACAACCCTCTAGGAGGTCTGTAAACGAATGGTTCTGGGTGCAGATGGCAAAGCATTAACAGCAGCAGTATCACACAACATAATTTATAATAAAATAAAAAAATATCCACTGTGACATTAATTTAAAGAAGCCCTGTGACACTTTTTAATACTATATCTCATTGCACCAAGGGGTTTAGACTTCTTTAATGTTTCCTATATGCAGGTTTGGTGTTTTTTTGTTTTTTTGCAGGTCGCTGTATGTGTATAATAATCACACAGGCAGATGCCAGTGTAACACCTGAGACTGCAGCCATTGTCTAGGGGTCCCTGTATCACAATCACCGAGACACAAAAAGTGGAATCAATCCCTTAGCTGGGAGCTGGTGATCTGGTACAGGGCTGGGAGCGACAAGTAATATGAGCCTCTTATCCGATAGGTGGCACCAGAGAGTGTCCAGGTGACAGCCCAGCATAGACTATCACTATCTGTCTATCTCATGTCTACTTCTCCAATGACCACCTGACACAGATGCAAAGCAACAGCTCAACTTCAATTTTAATCATCGTAATAGCCACAAGGCAGATTTCTCTCGTTCTTCAGTTTTTTTTTCCTTTCCCCTTGTAGTGTTTGCAACAAAACAGGTAAGAACTCAGCTAGAACTCAGGAATGTGGAAAATCAACTCCTGGAACGAGCCATATTAATAAGGGCACCCAGGTAGGTTGGGGAAGAAACTTGGCAGGTAGGAGAGGTACAAATAAATATAATAATTGAAATAATCGTGATCAAGTATCAAGGAGCAAACAGGGTGGTGCAAAAGTGGCCCAGATCTAGATGTCCTATAGAGCCAGCCAAGCAAGTTCCCTAAGTCTGAGACCCAACTACCCAAAGGAGGCAGACAGACCAAATGTCAAATCACTGTCGACACCTTTCATTGATGTGTCGATTCTCCAATTCTGTCCGCTACAGAGAGAATGAAAGCGATTTCTGGCAGTGCACACAGTTTAACCACAATTGCACCCTGTTTTAATCATTATTGTAACACAGTGAGTTAAGCTAAGAGAGGTTTAAATGTCTCACTTGTCAATACAAGCAGGGCAGTAATATAAAGCTATAGCTATACACGTGGTGTAAATAAATCGTTTTACAAAACTAAAAATAAAAACATTTTTTTTCCATCCTATTGACCCGGAAAATCAGTTATAATATAAACTCTGTTTTGCATGATCTCCCTTTTTTTTTTGCAATTTATACATTGTAGAGGTACTCACCCTAATTTCATATAGATGATTCCAAAACAGAGAAACACATAGAAAATCCACCTCCGGGAGTGTCTGTGCATGGTCTAGACAAAAGGCTGATCCATAAAAAGTTATGAAAAAATGAGTGTAGTTTTCAGAGTATATCCAGGCAATTGCATGTTTCAGTTAACCCAGGAGAAGTCGGTTGGCTTGTGAAAACACAGTGTTCAGGCATTCTGCTCTGCCTGGGTCCATGGAGAGGGGTTTTGATGTGAACAGTGGAATGGAAAGAAGGATTATCTCTTAACCCCAAAGAAGTGAGAGTCAGAGAGGCTCTGTTTAATCATCACATCCAGTGTGAAGCCCAATGTGTCCCTACATGTTCTGACTACTCCAGGTAATAAGCTGCTTGTGTGAGAACAGGTAGGAGGAGGATCTCCTCTACACTGTCACTCTCTCTCTCTCTCCTCTCTCTTGCCTGTCTCTTTGCTGTGTGTCTCTCTCTTCCTCTCATGATCTGCAATCGTGTCACCTGCTGTCTCTTTCACCTTACTGTCTGTCATTCTTGTTTTACACTGTCTAAACAAACTTTACATTGTGTGTTCTATGTCTCACTGGCAAGCTGTCACCACATCACACAACCTGTCTCTTTTACTTTCTGTTGTGCAGTATGTCTCTTTCTTCTGCTGCACTCTACCAATGATGTTATTATTAAAGACCATGTATATGACTTGTTGTGTCTGTCTCTCTCACAGTATGTCTGTCTCTTATCCCTTACCCATTATGCATCTGTCACCTTGCGATGTGACTGTCTACTATTGTACTGTCTGTTCTGTCTCTCTCATACCTAACATATCTCTCTTTCTCTGCTATACTGAGGTGTTTCCCTCTCACCTTAAATTCAAGTTTGACCCAGGTAAGTCTCAGTCTCTCTCTCACTTTATATTGTAAGTATGTGGGTCTACAGCTGCTGTGGAACTACAAGTTCCAGCAGGCTATGTCAGTCAGACTGCAGGAGAGCCACAGGTAGTATAAGCCTCTCTCTCTCTCTCCTGTATGTCCTCTCTCCCTCCCTCTTATTCCTGACAAATCCGCTTGACTTGGTTAGTCTGTCTGTCTCTTGTATGTAAAGTCTGTCCGTGGTCTGTCTTCTCTGTACTTAGAGATGCATGTTGACAGAATGGTAGAAATGTATTTCAGACGGTGTGTAGGAGGACCTGATACTTTTCTATCAATACAAATCAGATGATCCACATAGGAAGTAATTGTACATAGTGAGCAATTGTACATGGAGAGTAATTGCACACAGGGAGTAATTGCACATAGGGGCGTATTCAATTGTTACTCCGGCCGCCGGAAGAACGAGCGTGTTAAAACTATTAGCGTTTATACAGTAACTACTCGCTGAATTGGGAGCTGCGAGATGAAATTCAGCGAGTAAACTACCGTATTAACGGTTTTTACGCGCAAGTTTACCGTATAAACGGTAATAGTTTTAACGCGCTTGTTTTTTTGCGGTCCGGAGCAACAATTGAATACCCCCCTTAGGGTCTGATTTTGAGTTATGAACAAAGCAAAGAAAAGGAGCAAATTTGCACCTTGGCAAAGCCATGTTGCATTAGATGGGAGGTAAATTTAAAGCGTAGGTACAGATTTATAGTTGGGATACGGCATGTCATAGATCAAGTTTGATTTCAGTGCAAAAATAAAACTATCAAGTATTTGCGTGCTATATGAAAAAACAGCCAGTATAGGGAGTATAGGGAGTAATTGCACACTGGTAATAATTGCACATAGGGAGCAATTGCATATAGGGAGCAATTGCACACAGAGAGTAATTGTACTGCATTCAATGCCAGAATCACAGCAAGTCACTAAGACACTGTCATTTCTCATCAATGTAACACCACAGAGATACGTTTGTCTTTGTATAGGAGATGTCTTCATCCATCAACTACATTATTATTGTGACACAAATAATCTAGATCACGTGCTGTTATCCATAACATTCAATCAGTCATTGGCTTTCCTTGGCGTAACTTGCAGTACATTGTTTGAAGTTATTTGAATACGCTTATTTCTGTCTTATACTGTATCACCACATCTGGATGAAGAATATAATGTACAACCCTGCTTTATTTTGTTCAGATGTTCTGCAGCAGCTGAGGACCTCTGTGACTGACAGTTGATCTCTCATAACTGATGGACAGAATAATTCTCATAGAATGTAACTTGGGGAAACAGTTGTCATAAAACTATTCCGGCTCCAGTCCTGTGACCTCAGTGCAGTGAAATGGGCTATTTACCACAAGATGGTCAGATAAATAAGATTATCATAGTAATTTATTTATGGAGTTATTCAACATACTCTGCAGAGAAAATAAAACTATTAGTCAAAGTTGTTCGATGTCATTTTCATGATACTGAGGACAGATGGATGGTTCTTTGTCAGATTTGATGCACATCTAGTGATTGGACCGTTAGTGGGCTCCCCACACTTTTATCATTCAAAATATTCCTAGTAAGCTACACCCCCCCCCCCCCCCCACCCCCCATGAAATTTGCCAGACAATCCCTGGCCCAGTCTCACCTTCGAAAACATCCCCATGCATAAGTCTACTATCAGGATGCGGATAGCATAATATTATTTATTAACATAATTTTATTATTTAAATGATAAGCATTGGCTTCATTGGGAACTCTTAAAACTATTTTTTTTTATATATATAATTTAAATCTATTTATAATATTTATACCAAGAGAAATCTGTCCACCAGGCACGAACCAGCTAACGTATGCGACTATTCCCTGAGATTGGCCCGGCAAAGTGTAAAGTAAATTCTTGCCGATACCTGACCACTGAGTATGGTTCAGCCGCCTTGGCGATATTTTATTAATAAATTGTGGCGATCAGTGATTTTCTGTCTCCGTGATAAGCGGCAATAAAAAAAAAAACAGCCTTATCCCTACAGATTAATAAATAGACCCCTAAGTCTTTGTAAAAGTTTAGCAAATTTGAAAATGATCTTATTGGGCAGCGTGGTGGCTCAGTGGTTAGCACTTCTGCCTCACAGCGCTGGGGTCATGAGTTCAATTCCAGACAATGGAGTTTTATGTTCTCCCTGTGTTTGCGTGGGTTTCTTCTGGATGCTCCGGTTTCCTCCCACACTCCAAAAACATACTGGTAGGCTAATTGGCTGCTATCAAATTGACCATAGTCTGTGTGTGTGTGTGTGTGTGTGTGTGTTAGGGAATTTAGACTGTAAGCCCCAATGGGGCAGGGACTGATGTGAATGAGTTCTCTGTACAGCGCTGCGGAATCAGTGGCGCTATATAAATAAATGGTGATGATGATGATGATAGAACTGTCCACATACATACAGTGATCTGGTTATTTTGGCATGTTCTCCAAAACAGATGGATCTCTGGATTTGTTGGTTGTAGATAGAAAGGAACCCGATTGCACAGATCACGTTGTATTCCAACCTTATGCGCTCGGTGTGAGGCGAAATTTGCTTAAAACCAAAACGTGCTTGTGTTCAGCCAGTGTCTATTTACTGTTCCCAACTGTGTGGACATCTTCTGGATCTACAATGATAACACATATTTCTCTTCACATACCTGGTTTTAAATTTTTGTTTCCTCATGCACTGAAGTGCCACTAACATTAACACTGTCAAAGTCTCCACATCCCAATACCTTAAAGGACCTGAGCCATAACCCTTAAAGGAGCATTAAATACAAACGCACGTTGCTAAATGTAAAAGATTACTTACAACATTCACTAATACAATACATATTTAGACGTTCCAGAAGCGCATCAGTACTAAACATACTTGAGGTAACCGTTTGCTCATTGGGAGCTGGTCTTCTGTGCTCATCAGACTTCTTGTCAGTAATGGTGGCCACACACACACTGACATAATGATCCTATCGAAATCGAAGTTGGTTAATGTGGTTGTAAAATGATAACTATTGGCTGGTGTGTGCAGACATCTTATGACCACAGTTACAGGGCCGGCGTCCAGTCGGAGCGCCAAATGGCCGTATCTCATCCACCGAGGCCAAATCGTCACTAAGCTTTCCAGCCGTGTGCCATGATTGCTGTGCATGTGCATGTCGCCGGCTTACTGTGTTTGAAAGACGATGCAGGGAGCCTTTCTGAGCCTTAAATGGCTGATTACAGAAGACAAAAGGCTGCGGCGAGGTAAGAGAAGAAGATTACATACAATTTGGGGAGTTTAGACATTTATGTGAATTTACCAAGAAGCCATGTCATACTGGATCAACCGTGTTTTTATTCTACAGCGTTAGGCAGCCCTCTGGGGGTGGCCACGCCCCATCGTTACGTAACCGCGCCCCACTGTGTTGTGGCCACGCCCTGTCCTGCTGTCGGTGGCTTGCATTTTGGGAGGTGTGGTGGTGGTGGGGGTGGGGGGGAAGGGGGCTTATGTGGGCCGCGGAGCGGGCGCCCCCTTCACCTCGGGACCCTGTTGTTGGCACACCCTCTGCACCTACGGTAGTTCCCCCACTGGGTTCTAAGTAAGATAAATTTAGTTATAGCTGGTTTTCCATCTTCATCTGACTTTAATGGATTTGCCTAGTGCACGCCCTCCCGCAACTTCTACCAAATACATTCATTTATATTTTTGTATTCCTTGTGTGCATTTCAGCCCTGCCTGTACATTATCCACCTGAGGTGATTATAGCCATTTCTTTGGGAGCACATCGGTCCTCTCTGGATATAAAGGCATCTAATGCAGAGGGCACAGCGGAGCTGCCTCATATCCTAGGGCAGTAGAAATGAACGAAACGCCCTGATGATATAAATACGTTACTGAAAAGAACAGAACAATATCAGAAAGATAATGCTATGAATCATGTACAAAGCATTAAGTTAAAGTGATCTGAGGGAGGAAAGCTCCTTTAGATATATGTAAGAATACAGAAAATTGAGGAATCTCTCCATTATCATTAGCAGAGGTAGAGTATAATGAATCTACAGCTTTTGGAGAATTCCATGGTTCCGAATGCCCTAGGCTAGACCTGGCCAAGCTGTAACTCTCTAGCTGTTGTGTAACTACAAGTCCCAGCATACCTTGCTAGCTATCAGGTGGCAAAGCATGCTGGGGCTTGTAGTTTCACCACACCTGGGGAGATGTAGAGAGCCACAGGTTCCCTACCTCGAACCTACAGCAAAAAATGTGTTCCATAAAATCCTCAAAAAAAGACGAACTACTATTTAAACATCTGTACTTTCTCCTGCCACCGTTACTGTGATGAATGAATTTGACAACTCCTGATATTGAACAATTCTCTAAAACAACCTGCAGGGGACAGTCTCTATGAATCCTGCTTGCACCAGAGGTCAGCCATTGATGCTTAGATTTGGGCATTCAACCCAAGTGTTGGGTCTAAGTTCCCATCAAAATCTCAGCGCGTATGGAGGCGCCTTTATAAACCTGCTTAGTCAGCGACTAAACAATTGTCCATCCCCCGTTACTATAATGTCCGTAATTCAGCAAGAATAATTGTGCAGAAGGGCAATGGATCCTTCTCAGAGCCCGATTTCAGGGATTTGGCTGTTAAATATTAACAGATTGTATCTACGCACATTAGGAACAATGGTAATAGGAGAAACTACAACTTTTTAAAGGCGATTAATTGTAACTTATGTCTATTGGCTGTAGTTCCACTTTAATTACACATTGTGCAAGAGTCAAGTGTACATAGAAAAGGAATGAGTAATGGGCTGACCAGTCCTTCAATGGAAAGTAAATGGTCAGAGAACACATCAATAGAAGTAAACAGAATGCAGGAGTGAGCAGGGATATAGGGACGTACTTAGAAGTCTCAGAAATATTTTGGGAGATATTATACCATATTTTACTATTTATGATAATGTCAAGTTGTCTTATTTTTCTAGACTGTGTTATAGTCCTATTCCATATTGACAAGAAAAGACACCAAAGTATATACTAAAGGTATATATATATATATATATATATATATATATATATATATATATATATATATATGTAAAACTTCCATTTTGAGGGAAACTCCGCTGAGAAGTGATGTTTCCTTAGACCAGATTTAGGAATAATCTTTTGAAACCTAAAAAGGAAAAGTTTAGATGTTGCCCATAGCAACCAATCAGATTCTAGCTATCATTTATCCAGCACATTCCATAAAATGACAGCTGGAATCTGATTGGCTTCTACGAGCAACACCTCCACTTTTCCTTTTTAGAAGTTTTGATAAATCTACCTCATAAACAATTACTTTCAGTGAAGCTGAAACTAATGGTTTATAGTATTTCCATTGATTTTGTATTAGGTAAAAGACAATCATACTGATTACTTCAGAGCTTTTTAAATATCGCCCATAGTGGTGATGGTGGTAACACAAATACAACCATATTCAGGGGCAAACGCAGGATTTGTAGAGGGGGGTTTCCACACCACCAGTGGGCGTGACCAGCACGCATGGGGGCGTGGCTATAATATTAGACAGTGCTTGGCTGCTCTCCAACTCTTACTCTCCCCATAATATACATTGGCAATGCTGCGTGCACTACTGTTAGGTGCACACAGCTCTCCCTTCTCAAGCAGAGCTGTGTGAAGCGGGGGCAGGGTCCAGTCACCTCATTTATATAGTGCCCCAGGCTTGGAGGGGGTTTCCAGGCACTAGGAAACCCCCCCTCCCCCTCGGTTTGCCTATGATATTAATACAGAAAACTTGTACTAGAAAATGAATAAGAAAAATGGGGCGGACACTGCAATAGCAATTAACCCTCTGTCTTGAGTTCAGAGTCTATGTCTATCATACAAAACTAATGTCTTGTGAACATATATGTATATTTACCTGGCTGTATTGGAAATGTAGTAGCTTAAACCTTCGATTCGATGGAAAGTGGCACGGTGGTTAGCATTGCTGCCTCACAGCGCTGGGGTCATGGGTTCCATTCCATCAAGGGCCCTATCTGTGTGGAGTTTGTATGTTCTCACCGTGTGTGATGGAGATCTGGTTTCCTTCCACAGCCCAAACACATACTAGTAAGTAAACCATTTTCTGACAAAATGGAATCTATTATGTGTGTGTGTGGGTGATATGGAATTTAGATTGTAAGCTCCAATGTGGCAGGGACTGATGGGAATCACTACATATTCTCTGTACAGCGCTGTGTTATATGATTGGTGCAATAACTATAATAATAGCCGAGGTAATTTATGAGGTTGACGGAGAATAATCTGGTTAAGATGCCAGTGAAAACATAACCTCTATCATTAAAAAAGAAACTAAAATACAGTTATAATATTATGCATTGTAGCCTTGGGACTCTGCCCTTAGTTCCTGCTGTTACATATGGACTTGTGAATGTTACATGTAAATGTCCTGAAGCAGTGACGGTAGAAGGAAGTATGTACATAGATGTACCCTACAGCCTGCTGGGTAACTGGGGTTTACTAGCGGACGTTAATTGCATAAATAGCGCTATTATAATATGGTTAATCCAAGATCCAGTCAGTTCCAGAAATCATATTCAACATTTTGACTAGGAAACTTTACCCAGCACCTGCACACAGAGCAGACGGGCATTTTGTGGGCTCGGGCAATTATCTTATATTTGCCAACTTTTCCTCGTTGGGTTCAGGGAGATCCTGGGGATGGTGGACGTGCGGGGGCGGGGCATGATGAATCGCATCATTTTGGCCCTGCCCTTAAACGATTGTCACAATTTTGGCCAATTACAGCAGGGGGTGGGGCTAAGATGACACGATATTTGCGTCATTAAGCCCCCCCCGCCACTTATCTATTGAGGGAGTGAGAACTGGGAAATTGCGCGGCTCTCCCAGGAGGTCTCCCAGAAATGCGGGAGTCTCCCGGACATTCCAGGAAAGTAGGCAACTATGCGTTAAAGAAAAGCAGCTAATGAATCTCTAGAGACTGAAGTGTCTTTTACATTTCTGTCTCCATTACTGAAGTCATGTTGTCTTACCTGTCAGTCTTTGATTAAATCTTAATCTCCATGAAAATGGCCACCTCCATAGGCATCAATACATGGACATAGGACACAATTTCTGAACTGTGTCAACATGTCACAGATGGCGAAGCCAACCACGTCTTGTACTGGCTCAGCATCAGGGAGAATGCCAGACTCTTCAGGGAGTGAGGGAGATAACCCCTAGTTCAGGGAGTCTCCCTGATATTCAGGCAGAGTTGGCAAGTGTGAATTGTCCTTGTCGGGGCCAGTGACATCACTGAGGAAGTTTGTGCATCAGTGACATCAGCGATTCCCAGGGAAAATGGCTGCCTCCACTGCGTGTAGTTGATGGGTACAGGATTCCGGTAGATGAGCGACTCATTTGTAATATTTTTTTAGGGTCATTTATTTGCACAAGACTTTCATAGGAACATTCTTAAAGGCTGTATTCTATGTTTATTTTTGGATCCTTATTTGCAATGCAATAAATGCAATAATTTTGAGAGGCCTCACTGCTATATTCTCCTATTACATACCTTTCCACTGTCCTGATTTTGGCGGGACATTCTGATTTACGGGCCACAAAAGGGGTGGGGCTTAATAGAAAAGTGGGCGTTTTCCTGAATTTACCTGTTTGTGGGGGGGAATTTTGGTTATTTTGTCACTATTCCGGGATTCTAAATGTTGGGGGATATGCTATTGGACAACTGTATAAGAATTCCACCATGAGTGTCATTGAAAACAGTTTTAGACTTGGGCACCTTTCACGTGTGCTTCAAAAGTACATATTTAGCCTGAATTTTAAAAAACATGAATGTTTTAGTGTTATAATATATGTGCATGGATACTTAAAAAAAACTCATTTATTTACACACATGTGAAAGGGCTCTTAGCCGTTGGTATCTGTCTTTTGTATAAGTAGCAATAACGCTGAATCCTTCATTTTTTGACATTTCAGTCAGAATTACAGTATTTAAGAATCTATCTTTATAGAAACGCTGGTGAAGCTTTGCAAATGCAAGAAAATTCTTCTATTTTTTTTCCCCCCCTCTAAACACATTATAAAATATATCTGATTTACAGCCATATACATCTTTATTTGGTGCGACTTAGATGTCTGGAGCACGGATTTACATATGAAAAAGATGTTAAAATGATCTTATTGCCTACGCTAAGGGTAGGCCGCCATTTTGTGGGCGGAACCAATATTGGAATACAGCCCAATTATAAAGCGCTATGGAATTTGCTGGCGCTATATAAATAAATGATGATGATGATGATACAGTCCAATAATTCATTAGGAACAAGTGACTTTATGCCCCTGTGACATCACTGGTTCCTAGAGAACTTGACAAGCTGCATTCTCATATATATTGATTGGTTCAGACTAAAAAAATGTCAGAAGTGCCTCAGTGAGATCACAGAATCGTAACCAATTTAAATATCATATTATGTTAATAAGTATTGGTTGGAATTACAAAAATGGCTGCACAGTCGCTCAGTGATGTCACTGGTTCCGAGTGAATTGATAGGGTGTATGATCATGAGGATTGATCAGCCAAGAAAATGGCCGCCTGTGTGCATGCAATGGGTACACTATCAGTGCAAGTGTCGTATCATTTCCTGTTACAGCAGCCTTTAAGTAGATAAATATTGTCTTTTGTAGCTCACAGATCAAAGTTGTTTTTCCTAAGATGTTTTGCTGTTAACTAGAATTTGAACCTGCTTTCCAGGTATATTCTGGGTGGCCCCGTGGCCTCCGTAGACAGGAAACGTTAACACTTCTTTTTAGGATAACCGGGGGTAAATTAAATAGGTAATTGAGATGCTAAGCAGACTGTGTCAGTAGCAAAGATGGGAAAGCAGATAGTTTTGGAGAAAGATCTAATTTCAAATATCCAATATCACTTGCAGCACTTTATCTGGTTGTTGCTGCCACCTGCTGGACAGAAGGTGAACTGACTGGTAAGTATCCGCTATGGATGAGAGCTACAGCGTAGCTGTATATACAGTTCTACTGCCACCTACAGGAAATACTCTGTTACTGTCATAGGAACTGCTGAAATATAATTATAAAAATATCCCCCATTATCTTCTCTATATAACGTATTAAGGTCTCATCTGTTGTATTTAGATTAACATTTACTTACCTGTGAATTAATACTGTGTGTTCTGGTTCTGTTTATCTAAAGGGAAATTACTTAAAATAAAGCTAAATGTTATTTTTTTTTTTATTAAATACACTCTAGAAAATATGCTTGAGTTATACCAATGTATAATATTTTATATTTAAGGTGTGTTTGACTAGGATCTGAGCATCTTATTGTAGTCTATTATTATATTATTATCTTATTGTATCTTCACCTCCTAGCTCCAGGATGTTCTATAGTTTGGGGGCGGGGATAAAACGATCTGTAGCCAATCAGATGGTAAATATTTGCAAAGCAGCACAGGTTATTGTAGAAGGTGAGAGCATGATTTTTAAAGCATAACGTAAAATTGGGAATTGGGACTTGTGTCCGTACACTTACATTTAAACTTCTGTACTGTGAAGTATCTAAATTCCTCTTTTGCAAAGCCTGCATTTCCTATCTATAATAACTGGTGGATGATTACCCTCACTAGAGATCTGCAGAGCATTGCCTTAACCTACTAACATACTTATATTGCTATTTTACAAAGCATTGCATATCTTGAAACCAGCATCATGAACATCTGTTACTGGTATTGGAAGCAGGGGATAAATGGCGTTTTCGCCTTAAGACAACTTCAGTTAGTTGCTGTTTGCATGCTCTGCTACAGCTTTTACTGAAAATAATGCCTTAGTTGCCTACTCTCAAGGAATTTCAGGGAGCCTCACGAATTTGTTGTCCCAGACTCCCAGGAGAGTAAGGCAACCTCCCGCATCCTGCCCTCTTTATTGGTGAAATGGGTAGGGTAAAATGTCATCCTGGCCACGCCCCCCATGACGGAGCCCCCTTCTGGAGAGAATACATAATGCAGTAGTTATGGTTTTCTTATGTATTTTTGTAAGATGTTTATATCAACCAGTAACCACTGCTCTGTGGATAAAACTGTATTCAGTGGACAGAGCATATATAAGTCGTGCACAAGGTAAAAAAAAAATTCCATGAAGGGATAACTAGGATAACAATATGTGTCCCCGTCTGGGTGAAAATGAATATATCAAATATCAGAAACACATTTCCTAGAAAAAATAAAATGACTGTTCTGTTCTCAGGTTTTCCTGGTACAAGGTATGACCAAGACCCCAAAATTGGCCTGGGGCCCTCTGGTGGATTCTCTGTTACCTAAAGTGGCCACTTTGAGCCTGCCCCTTGATAAACGTCATACACCCTCTTATGCTGTTCTATCCCTAACGCGTTTCATAGCTCAGCGTGATTAGGCTGTAACCAGCACCTCATAGGAAGCCTTACAAAAAGAAAGAGGAGTCACAGTGTTAATAAACGGACATGTCCAAGGATCTGTGCAGCAACATGGTACATAAAAATGTTGTTCTATTTGGATGTATCATTGTGGTGTGCCTGAAAATGAAATCACAGTATCGCTAAATGAGCCTAGTCTACATTTGTGCATTGGATCCGTCATCATCTACAAAACCTCTGGTGAAACCGCTGAATTGTTTATTAATCAAATAAATCTGCATTTTGCAAATAACTGTTAATGTAAGAAATCTGCAGCAGGACCTCTATAATTCTTGAATTTGTCTAGAGGAATTTCGAGTAACTTACCTCTGCCTCTGGTAAGTAGGTGATGGGATATCTCTGTCCTCTGTTCTTCTGTGTAAATGCTTAATGTCATCACTGTGTACTGTACCTTATATTTCCCACCCTCCCTCACTAGTTACATCTTATTACTGATTAAAAGTTACAATGCTGATTTTATCCATATATCGTCACTAGCCCCGCCCCCAACTCGAACATCGCTACTCTGGACCAATAAAAACAGTGTGTGGGGCCATGAAGACGCACCCATGACATCACTAGCCCCCCCCCCCCCCGCCTCCGTTTAGTTTACACAGCCGCCCAGAATCAGGGAGAATTGGCTGCTCTCCCAGGAGTCCGGGAGGGCTCACAGAAATTCGGAAGTCTCCCGGACATTCCGGGAGAGTAGGCAACTAAGATTAAAGCACGCGAAACTAACGCAATGTGCATTCTTTTATTAAAAGAAACACACGTAAATCTGGCACACGCATGTCTGTATTCAACTAGAAGCGGAGCTGAAGGTACACTCTGCATTTACGACACTTGCCGTATTGAGACAGACCCAACACACTGCTGGGTGCGTACAATACATATGTGGAATATAAAATCCCATCAGAATGTGCAGATTAAATAAATATTATGAAATAAATTGTCGCTTAATATAGTAATTAATAGGAACACATTTTTTTTCATATTTCCCCCATGAAATACATTAATTAGGATGTTATTAATGTCTACTGTACATAAAATGCATTTTTACAGTTGTTGTTGATTACAAACACATGCTATAGCATTGTTCTTGATTACAAACACATGTTCTAGCATGCATACACAGCCGTCATCACTACTAATCAGCACTTACACCCGACCTGTAGCTGGTGCAAGTGATACGGCTGAAAATCACGTACCTGAGAGATGCCCAGAGCTTAAATCGGACATTGCTGCATGCGCTCAGCCTCGGCGCTCCCTTACTGCCCACTGACTATGTGCATGGACTCCTTCCATCCCCCGTTCCGCCCTTGAACTCTTAGGCGGTAGTAAGTGTCGTTTGCATTCGAACATTAACTGGATGTACTTGCGTTCACTGGCGTATAGTCCTGTTCTGAGCATGCAAAGTGCAATTCCGCATAATACGCTGTTTGTCAGCATTTACGTTCCTTAACGAATCAGGTTTAGATGTCCAAAGAGCAGCGCAGACACTAAATATGTGCTACATATTCATACATAGGATATAGTCGCAATAGGAAAGGAAATTCTAGGATGCGGGAGAGAAATGAGGTGCGCAGTTCATGTTAGTAAGAACGTAGTGAATATAAATTCATTTAGATTATTATATCCCTTAAGGAAGTTAGCGTATAAATCAGGCAATGAACTTTGACCCTCGGTGTCAATATTGAAACAAGCAAAAAAAACAATTTGGGTAAAAGATATTCAAACTTAATTTCCCATATGTGATGTCAGTATACAGTCTCTTATACAGCACTCCTTGTTGTAACCGGCTGCGCCGGTCTGTACCGATTCACCTACAACGTAGCAAGAATCTCTGTTCAATTACTTTTAGTATGAAAATCAACATTGGGTATGTTAAAGATCAACGGATGACCTTCTCTTGTATTCAGTCCAAACACGGCTAATCGTTGTAGTGTTTTGATTTGTCACGGCCACAGTTCGGTACTCGGCTAGTCTTCATACATTTCAGAAGAGAGAAAGTCCCATAGTGATGTGCTATATTACATTTAGTATAGGACTTACTGCTGTATGCTCTATCCCTACTGTGACTAAAGTTGTTACACCTAAACGCTCCGCTTACCACCTATTTCTATGCATGAGTAGAGCCGTCAACTCTCCAGAAGGATCGGATATTGAATAACCTTTGCCACGCACAGACCCATGTTTGTGGAAAGGTCTCACAGGACCAGGCCTGGGGTGGGAGAGGGACAGGGGTGGTAGGATGCCTTGTAAAGTCCCAATAGCAGTTTGTAATTTACATCTCTTGAAATGATGCATGTGCTGCACTTTATCTCATATCTTTACTACATGGGGGGACAGAGGTGTGAGTTATATTTACTTATTTTGTACAGATGGGATGTGATGAAGTTCTGCGTCAAGGTGTAGAGGGGAGGTACAGCAAAATTGGATAATATAAAACAGATTAAAATCCAGGACTATTAAATAAAACAGATTAAACTCCAGGACTATTACATAAAGCAGATTAAAATCCAGGACTAGTTATGCACATTCATTTATTTTTCCAAAATTAATTTGCGGGAGTGAAGCAGAAAACTCCAAGTTTAATGATGTGTGTAGAACACTGGAGAGATCACAGGTTTTGTTTGTGATAGGAAACATCAGTCACTGCCACGGTATGTCTGTTACTGAGTCTGGAGTGTCATCACCTGCAGAGTTCTGTCACCAGGTCCCTGGATCCTCTGGGATGGCATAGAATTTCCCATAAAATCTCCTCTTCTACTAGAAGATGGCAGCAGAAAGTGTTATCAGCAATTACTATCACAGAAAACCAATTAGTGAAACATTTGAGGTATCATTTATCAAGACCGAAAACTAAAAAACAAGCCCATAATAGATCATAATAAACACAGCACTAGATTCCAATATGTAAGAGAACACCCTATACATCTTCTGCCGTCATATTTACATTCTTAGGATTCTTTAATTTATCTCGAAAGCTTTACTGATTATAACTACAAAAAGAAATAACAGAAATGGAAGTCAGTCAGTGATAAAAAGGTGATTAACTCTCCACAAAAGCCCAAACCCACAGCACAAGTGCTCTTTTGTGACATCACACGCCTAGTTTCGTGCAACTGCTCCTAGTTTTATGGAGAAACGCGTGGACTTGCAGGTCAAGGTGGTGGCATGTGTGGAGGTGTGAAGGTTTGCACAGGCCAACAAAAGTACATTCGGAACAACAGATGGCTAAGTGGTTAGCACTTCTGCCTCACAGCACTGGGGTCATGAGTTCAATTCCCGACCATGGCCTTATCTGTGTGGAGTTTGTATGTTCTCCCCGTGTTTGTGTGGGTTTCCTCCAGGTGCTCCGGTTTCCTCCCACACTCCAAAAACATACTGGTAGGTTAATTGGCTGCTATCAAAATTAAGGATGAGCGGGCTCGGATGTCTGGAATCCGAGCCCACCCGAACAGTGTGATTCCGAGTCAGATCCGAGCGATGTCCGGGTATTCCTGCCGATTCCGAAACTTAAAACGAGGCTCTGACTCAAAGTCGGATCTCGCGATACCCGGATCCTTTAAATTCCCCGCTTGGCGCCGCCATCTTCACTCGGGCATTGATCAGGGAAGAGGGAGGGTGTGTTAGGTGGTCCTCTGTCCTGTGATTTCTCGTGCTGCGGTGTGCTGTGCTGTGCTGTGTTCTGCTCAGTCCAGTCCAGTGGTGCTGTGTCCTGTGCTCTGTCCTGCTGAGTCCAGTGGTGCTGTGTCCTGTGCTCTGTCCTGCTGAGTCCAGTGGTGCTTTGTGCAGTGCTGTGTCCTGCTGATTCCAGTGGTGCTGTGTCCTGTGCTCTGTTCTGCTAAGGGCATTGTTATTTCTAAATTATTCCAAAGTTATAAAAAATGTATTAAGAAGTTATAAAAAAAGAAATATAAAAAAAATAAAAAAATTATAAAAAAATTATACGTAAAAAAAAAAAAATTAGGTTGAAAAAAATAGGTAGTACTATTTCAATTCAAAGTCACACTACGTTCACTCTTGCAGCTGTCACAAAAAAAAGGTAGTACTATTTCAATTCAAATTCACACTACGTTCACTCTTGCAGCTGTCACTAAAAATAGGTACTGCTGTATAACTACAGTCCAGTGGTACTCTCCTGTGCTGCAGATAATTTGTAAAGGCTTTGCCCATTGTGTGTGGTTTAGGGGTACGCTCTCTTGTGCTGCATATAATGGAGTACCAAAATTTGGAGGATAAAGTAGGGAAAGATCAAGAACCACTTCCTCCTAATGCTGAAGCTGCTGCCACTAGTCATGACATAGACGATGAAATACCATCAACGTCGTCTGCCAAGGCCGATGCCCAATCTCCTAGTACAGGGCATGTAAAATCCAAAAACCCAAAGTTGACTAAAATTTCCAAAAAAAGAAAATTAAAAACATCAGAGGAGAAACGAAAACTTGCCAATATGCCATTTACGACATGGAGTGGCAAGGAACGGCTTAGGCCCTGGCCCGTGTTCAGGACTAGTGGTTCAGCTTCACCCAAGAATCTAAGCCCTCCTCCTCCCCCCCCCTCTCAAAAAAAATTAAGAGAGTTAAGCTGTCATCAACAACACAGCAAACAACTCTGCCTTCTAAACAGATGACATCACAAATCCCCAAGGCGAGTCCAAGGGTGTTGGTGGTTGATAAGCCTGACCTTCCCATCACTGTACGGGAAGAGGTGACTCCATCCACCATTTGCAGCACACCCTCTGCATATGCTGGAAGGATCACCCACAGTGTAGATCCAGATTTGGATAATCAAGGTGTCAATGTTGTACACCGGGAGGAGGCTATCGATGTAGCTGGCGCTGTGGAGGAACTTGATGATGAGGATGCTGATGTGGTTATTGTAAATGAGGCACCAGGGGGGGAAACAGCTGTTGTCCATGGGATGAAAAAGCCCATCGTCATGCCTGGTCAGAAGACCAAAAAATGCACCTCTTTGGTCTGGAGTTATTTTTATACAAATCCTGACAACAAATGTATGGCCATATGTAGCTTATGTAAAGCTCAAATAAGCAGGGGTAAGGATCTTGGCCACCTAGGGACATCCTCCATTATACGTCACCTGAATAACCTTCATAGTTCAGTGGTTAGTTCAGGAACTGGGGCTAGGACCGTCAGCAGTCCAGGGACACCTAAATCCCTTGGTCCTGTTGGATACATACCACCAACACCCTCCTCGTCAACTTCCTCCACGATCTCCATCAGATTTAGTCCTGCAGGCCATGTCACCAGCCAGACTGAGTCCTCTTCAATAGGGGATTCATCCGAGGAATCCTGCAGCGGTACGCCTACTACTGCCACTGCTGCTGTTGCTGCTGGTAGTCGGTCATCTTCCCAGAGGGGAAGTCGTAAGACCGCTACGTCTTTCACCAAACAATTGACCGTTCAACAGTCGTTTGCCATGAGCACAAAGTAAAACAAAATTAAAACAAATTAAACAAATTAAACCAAAAGTATAATATAACTTATAAACACTACACTTGAAAGCTTGAGCCTTTAAATGAAAAAGTCACTCTTCATTGCACGAAGATTTTCAACAGGGACAGTTTTTTTGTTCCCAAAGTAAACAAATAACACTTCGACCCTGTCTGTCTTTAACATACTTGATGGGATCTCAATGATGAATGCTCTGTACCATGGTCGTTGAAAACAAGAGGTATTGACATGCTAGAACTACTGTAGTGTTTATAACTTATAAACACTACACTTGAAAGCTTGAGCCCTTAAATGAAAAAGTCACTCTTCATTGCACGAAGATTTGCAACAGGGACAGTTTTTTTGTTTCCAAAGTCAACAAATAACACTTCGACCCTGTCTGTCTTTAACATACTTGATGGGATCTCAATGATAAATGGTCTGTACCATGGTTGGAGGAGGTATTGTGGCCCCGGTACCAAATTGGGTACTGGGGCCACTCCACTAAGCAGTCTAGATAGAGGCGTATCAGATATTAAAAAACGTTGACTGTTGCTGCCAAATCCAAAATTAATCCAAATGACCTGTCATCGTCTAAAACAAGAGGTATTGACACGCTCGAACTACACCCTGTATATGCTGCAGAGGATGTAGGAGCAGGCAGCTGTGCAGTGGAATTGAGACCATTTGAAGGCGGAGGTATTGTGGCCCCGGTACCAAATTGGGTACCGGGCCCACTCCACTACGCAGTCCAGAAAGCTACGTCGGTGCAACGTTTTGGACTAAAAACAATATTGTGAGGTGTGAGGTGTTCAGAATAGACTGGAAATTAGTGGAAATGATTGCTATTGAATGTTATTGAGGTTAATAATAGCGTAGGAGTGAAAAACAAAAAAGAATCTAGATTTTAGCACTTTTTATGCTTTTTTAAAAATAAATCAGAACCCAAAACCCTAAATCAGAACCAAAACCTTTCCTCAGGTGTTTTGGCAAAACAAATCAGAACCCAAAACCTCAAGCTAATCAGAACCCAAAACACTAAAACTGCCCGGTGCACACCTTTAATCAAAATTGACCCTAGTCTCTCTCTTTCTGTCTGTTGGTCTGTGTGTGTGTGTTTGTTATCGAATTTAGACTGTAAGCCCCAATGGAGCAGGGACTGATGCGAATGAGTTCTCTGTACAGCGCTGCGGAATCAGTGGCGCTATATAAATAAATGGTGATGATGATGATGATGATGAACAGGTAAGTTCCTGGCTTAATTCGGATTCGGCGCCTGAGAGAGACTACTTTTGTACTCCCATATATAGAGGAGTTTTTGCTTTGTGGGTTTAGAATTTTGTGGCATGGCGGAGGAGCGGATCTTGTATGTATATAAAGGGACGCGTTTCGCACCTTCTAGTTACACATCTACAGGAAAGGGCATTTATAGGCATACTGCCAGCACGCATTGAAAACTTTCAAACACACAAAAGCCATACATGTAATACGTATAGTCACTCTCACGATTCATGTAAGTAATAAATTAGGCTAAACGGAGAGGTATTTTAGGAGAAAATTGAAATGAATGAAAGATGCTCAACCCCACATTACTGTGCCATGCCTAACGAACACTCAAATCGGTCTTTTCAGTAAATTATAAAATCTAGGCAGACAACTAAAGTCCAACAGGTTGTGTAAAAAGATAGAACCTTCTGCTGCAGCATAAAAAGAAATGTTCTTCATGAAGCTCAACTCAACTACATATCTTAATAAATGGAACCTCTTTATTCCAAATCTGTTGAGGTTGAAACTTTACCACTATTATCTTTTCAATGTTTGGTCTACAAAGAAAGGAGATGATTATAGAACTTCACCTATTATTTTTTTGGGGTGATCTTCTTTATCAATTTGTCATAGTGTACTTGGTATAATGATTTGTTCCCCTGATCTGGTTTCTCATGCCTACATGCCCTATAATGTCTACGTGAAAATGACTTATAGGCTAAGTTCGAAAATGCATCTTTGTACAAACCCAAATACCATTCCTTGGATATAATGCTCCAACTGCAGGACTCCAAATAGATCCTGACAAAGCGTCTTCAGTTCTGAATTGGCTGAAATCCATTTCGGATTTACGAATTAATTCCAACGATAAATTAGAAATTGACGTCTAGATCATAGCGCTCACCAAGAAATAGACGACCTCTCAGTTTAGGCTCCCTCAGGCAGTGACAGTATACTCTCCTCCACACCCGTACTCTAACACTCCAATACCACATGACCTTTCCTCGGGCAGCACAGTGGCTCAGTGGTTAGCACTTCTGCCTTACAGCAGTGGGGTCATGAGTTCGATACCCGACCATGGCCTTATCTGTGTGGAGTTTGTATGTTCTCCCCGTGTTTGTGTGGGTTTCCTCCGGGTGCTGCGGTTTCCTTCCACACTCCAAAAACATAGTGATAGAATAATTGGCTGCTAACAAACTGACCCTAATCTGTCTGTGTGTGGGTGTTAGATAGTTTAGATTGTAAGCCCCAATGATGTGAGTGAGTTCTCTGTACAGCGCTTCGGAATTAGTGGCGCTATATAAATAAATAATGAAGATGAAGTTGATGCTTTTTCTATTGGGGTTGGTGCAGTCCTCTCTCTTAGTGATATAAAGTTAGTAATTATTCCTGTATTATTTTCTCCCACAATGTTTTATCTGCAAAAAAAATATTCTTTTGGCGTCCAGGAACTTCTGGCTGTGAAAGTCACTGACACGGATAACAAAATCCTCCGATATCTTCAGCTCAGAGATTAATGGGAAGTATTTCTGTGGGGGAAAGACCTCACTGCAATGGGGGGTAATTCTATGTCTGTTTGTCCCTTTACCATTTTACCAATACCATTTTAATATTTTGACATCATAAATGATTTAATTAAAATACTTCGTTCTATATAAATATATATTATTATGTAGACTATATATATGTACCAGTGCAATGCATTAGTATAACTCAGTGCATATTTATTATATTAACTCAATACCCTTTACATGTATAGACACAATTTTACAATATTATATTTGACTTCAATATTTATACAATTACTACATGTACTATGACCATATTTTATTACAAACCGCCAATACGGTAAAGTACTGCGCTGAGTAACACTTCATCCAACTATTAATGGTAATGATTGTAATTATGGTAAATGTCCACTAGATGGCACCAGTATCTAATGGAAAAAAAAAAATATCCCACAAAATGTACAAATAAATCTCAAAATATCGGGGCCTGGAAACTACTTTTTGATTAGCTGGACCTAAAATGTAATATATATTTATGGTCTGATGCAGAGTTGGCTACATCTGCACCAGGTTAAAGCAGGCGTACTTATATCAACAATAACCGAACCAGCTTGTAAGTGCAATAAAGCTTTGTATAGGTATTTGCTATTAGGCTTCATATAATACAGCCTATATAGCCTTGCTTCTTGCATACGCATGAAAATAACAAATAAAAATTGTTTTCAAATACACACACAAAGTGCTAGAATACAAACATGATCAATGAAGAAAGCACCTATCAGCTTCGGAGGTGAAACTGCAATCAGCCAATCAGAAGCGGTTACCATAGTCAGCGATTATGCCATTCTCACCTATACTTGCAGGTATGAACCCTCTTTCACAGGGTAAGGATTTGGCTGGCGGATTCTGTGGCTGTGATCGGAGGAGTTGGAGTGATCGGGCTGTTCCTTATTGAGTACAGGCCGGTTATGCACCCCATGCAAAAACTAAATTTCATTTTTTCGGCATAAGATTATTTAAAGGGGTAGAGAAGACAGTTAAAGGGGCTTTACCTGTTTTGCACTTTTAATAAATTACCGCTTGTGTCTCTTGTTTGGCAAATAATATAAGCAAGCGTACAGATTCCATCCACACTGACCTACATCACAGTGCTCAGGGGATGTTTAGTGTAAAGTGAATATAAATAACTAATACATTGAATTCCAAACCATTATCCTACAGTCTAAAGTGGGTGGTGTTTTCTATGTTGTCATTAAATCTGGAGTTTTACTTCTGATACAATGCAGACTAGTTCCTCTCATCCAATTTATGGGGGCATGGCCACACCCCCCAGAGGGCTCACTAGCACTGTAGTTGGGAGGTATGCAGTTGTTCAATAGGGAAACATCGATAAACAAGGCAGGAAGAGATCCCAATGACTGTATAGGCGACATTATCATGACTATGCAGCCAGTAAAATGGTGGGTCTGTCTTTATTACGCAACACTTTTGTGTGTTTGAATGTTTTTATGACATTAGTGGAAGTGCACGTAGGAATCTAATTAAAAGTATAGGAAGAGACTGGAAGAATCAGGTCCTTTTGCTGGGAGAAAATGCTGTGTGTCCTCCCAGCAACTCCCCCTAAATGCGTCTTCTTCTCCGTTTCATCTCCTTTATATAAGCTCGTCCCAAAGAAACAAAATCTCCTCTTTGTTTGTTGGTAGAGGAGCACCTGCTCTGACCTGCCTGAGTCTCGCACGGAACGCCCGCGATCGGCCTAACTGATCCCATTTCATGTGCCGAGTTACCCCGCAGACAAGGCCATCTTGGCCCACAAAATCGACGGCTTTTGCCAGGAGCATTTTAAACAAAACTATTCTCCTTATAAAACAACATTGTATGCCTGCTCGTTAATGAGCTTTCAGCTCAGCATTTGCTAACGAGGGGCTTAAAAAAGGATGTCTCTGAAAGTGGACGGTAGTGATGTATACACTAAGATCAAAGGAAACTGTAAAACAATGAGAAATGCAATTCTCTGATGGGCTACGTAGAATAAAGAGTAATATGTAAGCATGTAAAGATTATTACAACGCCTACGGCCAATACATTGCTGTTAACAGGGCAATTTATATTTTGATAAGAGTCAGTGACTAGCAAACCCTTGTCCATTACACAGGGAGCACTGCAGTGCCACATCGTCAATCCCCACTGGAAAAAAACAAGGATCTGTAAGACCCCCAATGTTTCCCAGCTTCTTGGGGGGAGAGGACCATGCCATGTTTTTGTCTGTTGAGGTAATAGAGGCACCAGCCGCCCAATATCCAGTCTAGGAACTGGTTGTCGTCATGACAGACCCTCAATGATCATGGTTTCCCTGTTACAGTGTGAATCAGCCCCGGTTGGCTAGGTCTAGTGATGGAAGCTGTTGTCAACATTGCAGGATAAAAGCCACACTAGTTTTATTGACGATTTATTTACTTTTGTTAAACAGTTCCGTTCATGTTACCAACGCAGGACCAGAGCTGTATGATTTGATAGCTTGGTATTTCCCCTGGACTGGGGGAACCAGCATTTTTCAATGACGATGAAAGTCATAAACCAAAGTACTCTCTTTTGTATCTAGGTAAAATGGACATTTCCAATTGACTCCGACATATCAAAATCAAAAAGGAAAAGATAGAAAAGTGAGAAAAATCTGCAATGAAAAACACAATGTGGAAATTGCCAGAACAGTTATTTTCAGTGATTTCAAGCACATTGAGCTTTAGTAACTGAACTAACTTAATCCTCTTCAAACAAATAGTTGACATAAATTGGGGAGGCTCATTAAGGGTCATTGAAATGGAATCATCTTCCTCGACAAACAAGCTCAATTCCTTTCCTCTCTTCATTCAATCCCACAAATGAAGGTGAAGTATCTACTTTCTTAACTTCCTACTCCACCTCCTGTCCTCTTGACCCTATACCCTCACAGTTCTGTAGATTCCCACCACTAACTGAAATCTGTAATCTCTCTCTACTGGTATCTTTCCATCATTATTCAAACACACACTGATAATTCCTAATCTGAAAAAACATAATTCTGACCCAAACACTCTCTCAAATAACCATCCCATATCTAAGCTCTCATGTGCCTCCAAGCTAGTCGAGAGAATTGCCTACACTTGCCTCACATGTTTTCTTTCCTCACACAACCTATTCAGTCCTCGGATCCTTCAGTCCAGCTTTCGTTCTCAATACTCCACAGAGACTTCGTTGACTACAGTTGTCAATGATTGAAATCTTAAGGCCATTACTCACTTCTGATTCTCCTGGATCTCTCTGCTGTATTTGACACTGTTGACCACTCTCTCCTCATACAAACACAACAATCCCTAAGTCTCCAGAACACTGTCCTATCCTGGTTCTCATCCTACCTATCTAATCGCTCTTTCAGTGGTCGTGTCTCTGGATCCACCTCTGCTCCGCTTCCTTTATTAGTTAGAGTCCCACAAGGCTCAGTCCTAGGTCCTCTGCTGTTCTCTATCTACACCACTTCTCTTGAAAAACTAATAAGCTCCTTTGGATTTCAGTATCATCTCTATGCGGATGATACACAAATTTATCTATCCTCTCCTGATCTCTCACCATCTGTGTTGTCTCGCGTTACTGACTGTCTTTCTGCCATTTCATCTTGGATGTCTTCTCGCCAACTCAAACTCAATCTTTCAAACACTGAATTAATAATATTCTCACCCAACAATAGACATTACCTACCTGACATTTCTATTTCTGTTGATAACATGACCATAGATCCCACCCTGTAAGCTCGCTGCCTAGGTGTAATCCTTGACTCACAACTGTCCCATAGATTTTAAGCTCCTGAGCACGGCCCTCTTACCTCTCTGTCTGTCTGTATTACCCAGTACTGGTTTATTTCTTCCCAACAGGAAGGCGCTATGAAATTTGCTGGCACTATATATATATATAAATGATGATGATGATTTCTGAAAGTGCAAATGATCTTTAGTGACCTCACGTGCCTATTTTTGCACAAATTCATGTTATTATAGGCAAGCGCACAGATTTACAGCCCAAGACTGCTGCATCTGCAAAAGTTTTCACCATCCGACAGGAGTTGGGTGGATCAGGAGAAACTCTTGCTTGGTGCAGAATCGGCCTACTGTACAAGTGCGTCTACTTTTGAACTGAAATAAAGAAAAAAGAGATCTCATTTTAAAGGACAAGATTATTTAACTGAGCTGACAGGTTGGAGAGAACGCATCCTTATTTTCACGGGTAGGAGCATAATCTTATTCTTTCTGCAAAATAACTCCAACTTCACTGATCAACACTCATTTTATTGAATCATAATTGAGTGATTTTGGGGTAACTTTGTGGTGTCGATTCCGAATGATTGGTACCCCATTTAAAAACATAACAATGCAAAAAGTTTAATGGTCAGCCAGAACCTACGTATAAATCGCATTGAAATTGTTTCAAATCATACAACATAAAACACACGAGATACCCAATGGTATTTTATTTGGTATAATAACTAGTAGGCTGATTTAGATCATTACAACTAATACATAGTAAAATGCTGTGTGTATGGTTTTCTTTTATATGGGTTATCAGCACAATCATGTTGGCGGCTCCAGCAATAGAGTAAATCCGAAGACAGGAGATCGCGACTGTTGTAAATGACGTTACTTACAGCTGCGACTTCCGAATTTAAAGCGGAAACGCACGGAACCAGGTAAGTATTAGGTTGACATTACCAGTTAGGGGTAGGGGTTAGGACTTCGGGTTAAGACTCCTACCCCTGTATTCCTCCTACACCGTAACCTGTTTTTTTGTCTGCATTAGAAGTGGAGAAGAGGAACTATGGCTGTTCCACACAGGATTGCACTAAGTAAAATATCACAAGAAGAAGATATTTATTAAAGAAAGGAATTTTGTAGGTTAACTGCAATCATTGGTCATTTCTAAACATTTTCTAATCAATAATGGTGATCATTTGCTAATCAACAATGTGGGGAACTGCGGTGCAAATTCTGTTCTGTGACATGAAACACTTACTTTTGCATAAGCGTCCCTTGTATTGCAGGGGAACACATGCTTTGCAACCAAGATGGAGGCATCTGCTGCAGTGTCATGATACCGGGGAGTGTACCCAGAGTTTACTGTTAATGACGGCAACACAAAGTTAGCTCTTATTGTGACACTTATCTAGATGAATAAATGAGCAATTGTTGATGTGATGGCAAAACTTTCTTGCCACAAAACACATGTAACAGCAGGTTCATTCCAGCAGATGGCGCTGTTACCCAACTGGTCCACATTACATTCTCACACACCCTTACCCCCTGGGCAGCATTTTCTTTCCAGCATAAAAATAAAAATACACAGTAAGAGCTAGTTACATCACGGAGGCATGAGACACAAAGTCCCTGGATATGATGACTTGGAGTTCTATACCAGCTGGAGAGCCACACGTTGACCAATCCTGCTTTAATCTCAACATTACTTGTTTTAATGGGTTTCTTAAGATTCGGGGTTTGCCCATCTCCTTGTACTTACAGATATCTGAACCCTTGCTTGGTACGTTACTCTATAAGACAGAGAGTCATTGATTGCTGACCGGAGTCATTAAGGCCACTTCTTCTTCATTTGAATATGCAAATCGCCATTCAGAGGCGGGTCAGCATTCAGGAGACTCTTTCCTAAAAGTTATTCAGCGCCAGTAAGTCCTAAAATATGAAAATGCTGCATTCCTCCTTACTATTACTATGATATCATCCTGAAATTCAGTTTTCTGATTACAGTGGTACGAGAGGTAATGTAAGGGAGAATGTTAGGGCAGAATGGCGCTTTTTAAGTGCTAGCTACGTCCGCTCCACGGGATGACCATGTGCACTCAATTCAAATATTTGGAGCAGCATGGTGGCTAAGTGGTTAGCACTTCTGCCTCACAGCACTGGGGTCATGAGTTCAAGTCCCGACCATGGCCTTATCTGTGAGGAGTTTGTATGTTCTCCCCATGTTCGCGTGGGTTTCCTCCGGGTGCTCCTGTTTCATCCCACACTCCAAAAACATAATGGTAGGTTAATTGGCTGCTATCAAATTGACCCTAGTCTGTCTGTGTCTGTGTGTATATTAGGGAATTTAGACTGTAAGCTCCAATGGGGCAGGGACTGATGTGAATGAGTTCTCTGTACAGCGCTGCAGAATCAGTGGCGCTATATAAATAAATGGTGAAGATGATGATGAGATCCCCTTCTGAGTATCCTACGTTGCCCCTGATTGGGAAATATGAATTATCCTTTCATTTCACCTCTCTGACCCACACAGCATGGCAGCTATGGGCAACACTGCCACTTTTCCTTTTTAGAAGATTTGATGAATGTAACCCAAAGACTCTAAAACGATTTTACAAACATAGAGTGAAAACAGCGTACAAATGCCCTTTAAATAGTTTAAGGTGTTACTCAGGTTTCCACTGTGTCTACAATGGGTAATTTCCCCACATTGGCTGGTGAAGCCTTGCTTCAGACTCTAGACATGGCATCTGGTAGTAATTAGTCTAATTGTCTGGCATAATTGATACCCAAGTCACTAACCGTCTTGGAATACATGAAAAGGAGCATAAAAGGCAGACACAGCCACAGATGTGAGAGGAATACGTATAGGGACGAGTGGTACCCTCTCCATCTCCTGCTGCCAAATCCACTCAGACTCCACTATTATCCCACTCACAGACTGGTGACTGTTTGCGAAGCGTCTAGTCTGGGAAAGAAAATCTTTCTAGGACTCAAGCGTAGATCTATATATCAATCCCCAACCCGCATATCATCATCTATACCCAGCTGCAAAACAATGTCACTGTCAGCAGATGATCGTTTAGTGGATTGGAATTCTGTCTAAGGATTTAATCATTAACAGGGTGTAAAAAGTCAAATTGAATCACTTGAGGGCAACTTACATTAATTAAATCAAGTGCCTGGTTCGTTGCCCTGGGTTACAGTATATTTTGGTTCACAAATGTATCTACTGTGAAGTTTTATACAAGTCATCCGGACATTGAGTTGTAGCAAGGAGATGCAATGGCACATATTCTGCATAGCATAAGGGTATATTAATAAAATGAGTGTTAGTGTTATTTGTGGGGGGTTTGAGAATTGAGTTTTGTGCATCAAATTTGCTACTTTTTGAGACACATTTTTTTTTAACTGGAAAATGGTGGAAACTTCTTAACGGAATCATAGACTCGGTGGACGATAAGCGCATTGTAATAAAGCATAATATACATTATTTTCCAAATATTTCTCTTCAGCATTTGTTAATAAAAAGTGCTGTGTAGGTACACAGAGCATAGTAGGCAAATTTGATCAGCTGGAGAGTAACATCTAATTGTGTTTGTACAGTAGTGAATATGTGCCACTGTTTGGAAATCATATCTCCATATTTTATTGTTCTATGGTGTTTACTTGTGAATTTTAATCAATTATTATTGTTGCTTTATATTTTTTCCTGAAGGTAAGCTTTAATTTTGTAACTAATGTGTTTTTTTTTCTCACATGTGCTACAAATTGATAACGTTAATTACGATCAAAAATAGGAATAATAATAGTGTGACCAAACAACATATTATTATAAATATGCCCCAGTAAGTGTAAAAACCAACACTTGTCCCCAGAGGTATACTGAAGGGCTGATGAGCTACATAGCAACATTACTAATGACGCCCATCACTCACTTCCCCCATAAAATGAGGTTCTTAAAGGTCCTAACACACTGAGCCACTAGACACAGCAATGGCAACTGAAAATGGAGAAGAGCAGAACCAGGATACTGTGCTGGGCTCAGGTCAGTACTGCCAGCAGCATGCCCAGGATACTGTGCTAGGCTCAGGTCAGTGCTGCCAGCAGCATGCCCAGGATATTGTGCTTGATTCATGTCAGTACTGCCAGCAGCATGCCCAGGATACTGTGCTGGGCTCAGGTCAGTACTGCCAGCAGCATGCCCAGTATACTGTGCTGGGCTCCACTTCCAGCAGAATACCCAGGATACTAAGCTGGACTCAGGTCAGTACTGTCAGCAGCATGCCCAAGATACTGTGCTGGGCTCAGGTCAGTACTGCCAGCAGCATGCCCAGGATACTGTGCTGGTCTCAGGTCAGTGCTGCCAGCAGCATGCCCAGGATACTGTGCTGGGCTCAGGTCAGTACTGCCAGCAGCATGCCCAGGATACTGTGCTAGGCTCAGGTCAGTGCTGCCAGCAGCATGCCCAGGATATTGTGCTTGATTCAGGTCAGTACTGCCAGCAGCATGACCAGTATACTGTGCTAGGCTCAGGTCAGTACTGCCAGCAGCATGTCCAGGATACTGTGCTGGGCTCAGGTCAGTACTGTCAGCAGCATGCCCAGTATACTGTGCTGGGCTCCACTTCCAGCAGCATGCCCAGGATACTGTGCTGGGCTCAGGTCAGTACTGTCAGCAGCATGCCCAGGATACTGTCCTGGGCTCAGGTCAGTACTGCCAGCAGCAAGTCCAGGATACTGTATTGGGTTAAGGTCAGTGCTGCCATCAGCATGCCCAGGATGCTGTGCTGGGCTCAGGTCAGTACTGCCAGCAGCATGCGCAGGATACTGTACTGGGCTCAGGTCAGTGCTGCCAGCAGCATTCCCAGGATACTGTGCTGGGCTCAGGCCAGTACTGCCGGCAGCATGCCCAGGATACTGTGCTAGGCTCTGGTCAGTACTGTCAGCAGCATGCCCAGGATACCGTCCTGGGCTCAGGTCAGTACTGTCAGCAGCATGCCCAGGATACTGTGCTAGGCTCAGGTCAGTACTGTCAGCAGCATGCCCAGGATACTGTGCTGGGCTCAGGTGAGTACTGCCAGCAGCATGCCCAGGATACTGTGCTAGGCTCAGGTCAGCACTGCCAGCAGCATGCCCAGGATACTGTGCTAGGCTCAGGTCAGTACTGCCAGCAGCATGTCCAGGATACTGTGCTGGATTCAGGTCAGTACTGCCAGCAGCATGCCCAGGATACTGTGCTAGGCTCAGGTCAGTACTGCCAGCAGCATGCCCAGGATACTGTGCTAGGCTCAGGTCAGTGCTGCCAGCAGCATGCCCAGGATACTGTACTGGGCTCAGGTCAGTACTGCCAGCAGCATGTCCAGGATACTGTGCTGGATTCAGGTCAGTACTGCCAGCAGCATGCCCAGGATACTGTGCTAGGCTCAGGTCAGTACTGCCAGCAGCATGCCCAGGATACTGTGCTAGGCTCAGGTCAGTACTGCCAGCAGCATGCCCAGGATACTGTGCTGGGCTCAGGTCAGTACTGCCAGCAGCATGCCCAGGATACTGTACTGGGCTCAGGTCAGTACTGCCAGCAGCATTCCCAGGATACTGTGCTGGGCTCAGGCCAGTACTGCCGGCAGCATGCCCAGGATACTGTGCTAGGCTCTGGTCAGTACTGTCAGCAGCATTCCCAGGATACTGTACTGGGCTCAGGTCAGTACTGCCAGCAGCATGCCCAGGATACTGTACTGGGCTCACGTCAGTGCTGCCAGCAGCATTCCCAGGATACTGTGCAGGGTTAAGAGTACTTCTTGTACCATGCCTAGTTCCCACAGCAGTGACTTGTGGAGGGGGACTCAAAATGGTGGATGCCAACATGGAAGTCAAATACTGCACACACTGTATCTGTGGGTACACGCTGCAATCACTAATCATCATCATTTATTTATATAGCGCCACCAACTGCAGCGCTATAGAGAGAACATTTGTCATTCACATCAGTCCCTGCCCCATTGGAGATTATAGTATAAATTCTCTAACACACACACTAGTGTTAATTTTGTCAGCAGCCAATTACCCTACCAGTATGTTTCTGGCGTGTGGGAGGAAACCAGAGCACCCGGAGGAAACCCACACGAACACAGGGAGAACATACAAACTCAGCACAAATAAGACCATGGTCAGAAATCGAACTAATGATCCCAGTGCTGTTAGGCAGAAGTGCTAACCACTGAGCCACTATTTCATTTTTCTGATCATAAATAATAACTATAACATTAGAAATATATTTTTTTAGTCTTTATAAACTTTTGCAATACATCTTGGATAACAATTACAATAAGACAAAGCATCCATTTACACAATATTCATTTTTAAGTTAGACTGTAAGCTCCAATGGGGCAGGGACAGATGTGAATGAGTTCTCTGTACAGCGCTGCGGAATTAGTGACGCTATATAAATAGCTGATAATGATGTCACATTCCTACTACGCTATACATCCACCCTCAGAATCCATTAAACTATTATACATTTGTATGACCCCCCCTCTACTTGATGCATATGCGATTTTACAGAAAGTCAGTGAGTCATTGATGAGTTGAACCCCGTGTACTTGGGATAGTTTTCATAGCATACAATAACAATGACCGTAATACAATTCTTTCACATCTAATGGACACTAACTCCTCCACAATCCCAGGAGAGCAGACGCCAGGGACGTAATCCTTGGGAAACAGACTTTGAAATTAATATATATGGGAAAATGCACCCTCAACTATGAAATATAGCGGTATTAGAAGGATTCATACCACCTATCTATTATAATGACAAATTTAGTTCCTGTATTGGGGACACCCCCAGGTAGGGATAAAGGATCTCATCTCAGCTTCACATTGGTCACAGTCATCAGTTGCCCCAATTCATATTTAACTTGTGTTACAGTCCCAATAATCACTGTGGATGATAAATTAGAAGACACTTCTTCCCACATATCCACATCTAGGTTCTCAATGTCTGTTCTCCATTCAGTCAAGGCCTTGGCTACAGGTGAGGGTAGCGGATTAAGAGTGCAGCGTATAATACTGATGCTGGAATGGTAAAAACATTGAATAGGATTTAGATAACCTTGCCCCTATTGAAAGATTTCAGCACACATTTACCATGTGTCGTGGAAGGTTAGCAGTGGGAATGGATGAAATAAATATCTTTTTTTTATAATTTGATCCTCCTGATGGAATCCTTTAAAGGTTTGAAACAACCTTTGTCTGTCAGGGCCTGCTGTGACTTATAGTTCTATGCACCACAGGTAGAGGGATGCCTGGGTTTTCAGAACAGCTGTTTACACAGGGAATCATATATTAGTCACTGTCTCCTGCCATATATCTTGGATGGTCTGTCACCCGTCCTCAGGGGCGGATTGGGAACTTAAAGTGGCCCTGGAAAAAATTATTGAAGTGGCCTCATGTCGGCGGGACCAAAATAACTGTAGGTGGGGCCAACACAAAATTATGCAGAATTTAGAACTACAGGAATTTGGTTGTAGTAACATTTAGGAAAACCTAGATGTGATGACTTTACACACAGTGGGTCATCTCTAAAGCCATGCAGGGCAAATGTATAGTATACTATAGGCAGCCCCCTCTTAGTATAGTATAGTATAGGTAGCCCCCAATAGTATAGTATAGGTAGCCCCACTTAGTATAGTATAGGTTGCCCCCCTTAGTATAGTATAGGTAGCCCCCCTTAGTATAGTATAGGTAGCTCCCCTTAGTATAGTATAGTATAGGTAGCCCCCCTTAGTATAGTATAGGTTGCCCCCCTTAGTATAGTATAGGTAGCCCCCCTTAGTATAGTATAGGTTGCCCCCTTAGTATAGTATAGGTAGCCCCCCTTAGTATAGTATAGGTAGCTCCCCTTAGTATAGTATAGGTAGCCCCCCTTAGTATAGTATAGGTAGCCCCCCTTAGTATAGTATAGGTAGCCCCCCTTAGTATAGTATAGGTAGCCCCCCTTAGTATAGTATAGGTAGCTCCCCTTAGTATAGTATAGGTAGCCCCCCTTAGTATAGTATAGGTTGCCCCCCTTAGTATAGTATAGGTAGCCCCCCTTAGTATAGTATAGTATAGGTTGCCCCCCTTAGTATAGTATAGGTAGCCCCCCTTAGTATAGTATAGGTAGCTCCCCTTAGTATAGTATAGGTAGCCCCCCTTAGTATAGTATAGGTTGCCCCCCTTAGTATAGTATAGGTAGCCCCCCTTAGTATAGTATAGGTAGCCCCCCTTAGTATAGTATAGGTAGCTCCCCTTAGTATAGTATAGTATAGGTAGCCCCCCTTAGTATAGTATAGGTTGCCCCCCTTAGTATAGTATAGGTAGCCCCCCTTAGTATAGTATAGTATAGGTTGACCCCCTTAGTATAGTATAGGTAGCCCCCCTTAGTATAGTATAGGTAGCTCCCCTTAGTATAGTATAGGCAGCCACCCCTTAGTATAGTATAGTCAGCCCCCCTTAGTATAGTATAGGTAGCCCCCCTTAGTATAGTATAGGTAGCCCCCCTTAGTATAGTATAGGTTGCCCCCCTTAGTATAGTATAGGTAGCCCCCCTTAGTATAGTATAGGTAGCCCCCCTTAGTATAGTATAGGTTGCCCCCCTTAGTATAGTATAGGTAGCCCCCCTTAGTATAGTATAGTATAGGTAGCCCCCCTTAGTATAGTATAGGTAGCTCCCCTTAGTATAGTATAGGTAGCCCCCCTTAGTATAGTATAGGTTGCCCCCCTTAGTATAGTATAGGTAGCCCCCCTTAGTATAGTATAGTATAGGTTGCCCCCCTTAGTATAGTATAGGTAGCCCCCCTTAGTATAGTATAGGTAGCTCCCCTTAGTATAGTATAGGTAGCCCCCCTTAGTATAGTATAGGTTGCCCCCCTTAGTATAGTATAGGTAGCCCCCCTTAGTATAGTATAGGTAGCCCCCCTTAGTATAGTATAGGTAGCTCCCCTTAGTATAGTATAGTATAGGTAGCCCCCCTTAGTATAGTATAGGTTGCCCCCCTTAGTATAGTATAGGTAGCCCCCCTTAGTATAGTATAGTATAGGTTGACCCCCTTAGTATAGTATAGGTAGCCCCCCTTAGTATAGTATAGGTAGCTCCCCTTAGTATAGTATAGGCAGCCACCCCTTAGTATAGTATAGTCAGCCCCCCTTAGTATAGGTAGCCCCCCTTAGTATAGTATAGGTAGCCCCCCTTAGTATAGTATAGGTTGCCCCCCTTAGTATAGTATAGGTAGCCCCCCTTAGTATAGTATAGGTAGCCCCCCTTAGTATAGTATAGGTAGCCCCCCTTAGTATAGTATAGTATAGGTTGCCCCCCTTAGTATAGTATAGGTAGCCCCCCTTAGTATAGTATAGGTAGCTCCCCTTAGTATAGTATAGGTAGCCCCCCTTAGTATAGTATAGGTTGCCCCCCTTAGTATAGTATAGGTAGCCCCCCTTAGTATAGTATAGGTAGCCCCCCTTAGTATAGTATAGGTAGCTCCCCTTAGTATAGTATAGTATAGGTAGCCCCCCTTAGTATAGTATAGGTTGCCCCCCTTAGTATAGTATAGGTAGCCCCCCTTAGTATAGTATAGTATAGGTTGCCCCCCTTAGTATAGTATAGGTAGCCCCCCTTAGTATAGTATAGGTAGCTCCCCTTAGTATAGTATAGGCAGCCACCCCTTAGTATAGTATAGTCAGCCCCCCTTATTATAGTATAGTATAGGTAGCCCCCAATAGTATAGTATAGTCAGCCCCCCTTAGTATAGTATAGGTAGCCCCCAATAGTATAGTATAGGTAGCCCCCCTTAGTATAGTATAGTATAGTATAGGTTGCCCGCCTTAGTATAGTATAGGTTGCCCCCCTTAGTATAGTATAGGTTGCCCCCCTTAGTATAGCATAGTATAGGTAGTCCCCCTTAGTATAGTATAGGACCCCCCCTTAGTATAGTATAGTATACTAAGCCCCCCTCACTTACCTTCAGTTGCTCTGAGCAGCGTCTCTTCTCACATCGGGTAGACAGGAAGTGAAGTCAGACTTCCTGTCTGCCGAACAGCACCATGGGAGCCTAGCAATTGGCTGCCTGTTGCTGCCCACTGAACACCAATATTTTAGATTGCTTTCCTGTACGTGCCTCCCCCCGCCGCATCTAAACGCGCCCCCCAGGAAAATCTGAGGTGGCCTCCAGGTGGCCTAGTTAGGCCATCAGCCTACCGGGAAACTTCCCTGTAAGGTCTATGGCCAATCCGCCCCTGCCCCTCCTGTCACTGAGCTGAATGACATTGTACTGCTAGAAGAAATGTGTTATACAGATGTTCCTTCTGCTTCTGTTTTACCTCTTCACATTTCACATATATCGATAATGGATAAGCAAAGCACTTTGATTAGTGTAGAATCGTCTTTCATCTGTCATAACCATCGGCTGAAAAGATGGTGACTCTGTAAAACGCTATGGAGATCTGCCTACCCTGCTGGTCCTCAGTGCATACACACTGCAGGATTTGCCCGACACTGTTCCATCACTTATAGAGATTTTTAGTCTGGTTGTAAAAAGCAAATCAAACAATACGATGAGCTGTGGTACAATAAAACATGATGGTGGGAGCATACACACTAATGCAATATCGGACTTCACAGTCGTTTATCGTGTGATTGGCAAGATAATCAGGTGAAAAACCTGTACCCCATACTTGCCGACTTCTTGAAGTCGGCGTCCGATAGCTGCCAGGGGGAGGTGGGCGTGCGGGGGACAGGGCTCAGCAAATCGCATCATTTTACAGCGTGGGCAGGGTCAAATGTCGCGATTCCCAGAGAATCGCAGCATTTTGGATCTAATTCTGCCCACTTCACTAGTGGGCAAATGCGGGAGGCTGCCATACTCTCCCGGGAGTCCGGGAGACCTACCAGGAATCCAGGAGTCTCCCAGACATTCAGGGAGAGTTGGCAAGTATGGTGTACCCAGCTTAACTGTGAAAGACATACATACGTTTTTCATATAAATATATATTTAGATTTTGTTTTTGATTATTTTAATACAGGGTAGTAAAGTGTACATACAGGTATGGGATTCAGAAGGGGAAAACGTGCAGATTGGTAATCTAGTATTTGTGCTTGCAGCGGAATTCACTGAAGCCTGATCAAAACAAGGTAAACCAAAGGTCAATACTTGCATCTGATCTGGTAAAAAAATGTGACAACTGGCCGCCTATGGGACCGGCTACATGTGTTGCTGTCCTGGGTCCAAATCACTCCTATACTAGGTGCCAAATTTACTTCTGTAACCTTTAGAGGTTTTTGTTTTCATCCATAGCCCCCAGGTGGTATTTTGCAAGGTGTGAAAAAAATAAACATATATTATAGTAACTTTAATACGCCAGTTGTTAATGTTGCAGCCTACAGAACTAGAAGAGATCAAGGGGTATATTTACTATACTGCGGGTTTGGAAAAGTGGAGATGTTGCCTATAGCAACCAATCAGATTCTAGCTGTCATTTATTTAGTGCATTCTACAAAATGACAGCTAGAATCTGATTGGTTGCTATAGGCAACGTCTCCACTTTTCCAAACCCGCAGTTTAGTAAATCTAGCCCCAAATCTTGCTTCTGTGAAGCAAGGTTGTTAGTTTTGTGCATTCTTCTTGTCACGTAGCAGAGCCAAGCAGCCCCGGGTCCTCTGCTACATCAGACATTTTGGATACAGCTGGCCCCTTTTCCACTCCTGCTCATGACTTTGGACACATTCCCGGCACAGCCTGTGTCTTTGGGGACCGCGTTGCCGCACTTGGTAACATACCAGTCTAGTTTGTATTCTGTCCCTCCACAAAGATTGATAAATAACCCCCAGTCCTTCATCTGGAAACAAATGTTTATCTCAGTATTACAGTCGCTAGTCTCTCTCTTTATTCTCATGGCTGTAAAGGTTGGAAGTTTTTTGTTTTTTTTAAAAAAAAAAAAAGAAAAAAATGACATCTACAGTCGGAGATTCTTTTAAAATAAAGCACAAATCACCAGCAAAACTGTTTTTTCCTGCATGATAAAGTTTTTAGATACAATGTAGCAGGGGGAAAGTGCAAGATTTCCAGAGGGAGGTTTCCAAACGTTTGATTTTGGAACAAAGCAAAAACAAAACGAAAAAAAACAAACTTGCTGCAATAAACCGTCCACAGACACTTTTTTGTGGTTAGATCGTTTGACTGTAAATAGGAAGTTTGGTTGAGTCACAGAGTGTAAGACGTAATATAATGACAACTGGTGCAGAAGCAGCTACTGAGAAGCGTTTGCTCCACTGTTTCCACTGCCCGGTTTCATTCCCGGTTTTTAGGAAATTTAACCCTGATCAGGAAATTTTCGTGAAGCTCTGCTAACTAACTTATTTCAATGTTTTAAAGTTTTTTTTATTTTTTTATTTTTTTTAAACATGGCCACCGACAGGCTTTAAATACTTTTGGCAGTGCAGGGTCATGCGAGATTTTCCCAAATGCATGGAAATTACATAAAGAGAAGTGATACTGTGCAGTGCATATATCTATAGCATGGAAATTACATAAAGAGAAGTGATACTGTGCAGTATATATACCTATAGCATGGAAATTACATAAAGGGAAGTGATACTGTGCAGTGTATATATCTATAGCATGGAAATTACATAAAGGGAAGTGATACTGTGCAGTGCATATATCTATAGCATGGAAATTACATAAAGAGAAGTGATACTGTGCAGTGCATATCTCTATAGCATGGAAATTACATAAAGAGAAATGATACTGTGCAGTGCATATATCTATAGCATGGAAATTACATAAAGAGAAGTGATACTGTGCAGTGCATATATCTATAGCATAGAAATTACATAAAGAGAAGTGATAATGTGCAGTGTATATATCTATAGCATGGAAATTACATAAAGAGAAGTGATACTGTGCAGTGTATATATCTATAGCATGGAAATGACATAAAGAGAAGTGGTACTGTGTAGTGTCCATATGTACAGCAGAAGAACTGCATAAAGAGAAGTGATACTGTGCAGTGTATATATCTATAGCATGGAAATTACATAAAGAGAAGTGATACTGTGCAGTGCATATATCTATAGCATGGAAATTACATAAAGAGAAGTGATACTGTGCAGTATATATACCTATAGCATGGAAATTACATAAAGGGAAGTGATACTGTGCAGTGTATATATCTATAGCATGGAAATTACATAAAGGGAAGTGATACTGTGCAGTGCATATATCTATAGCATGGAAATTACATAAAGAGAAGTGATACTGTGCAGTGCATATATCTATAGCATGGAAATTACATAAAGAGAAATGATACTTTGCAGTGTATATATCTATAGCATGGAAATTACATAAAGAGAAGTGATACTGTGCAGTGTATATATCTATAGCATGGAAATTACATAAAGAGAAGTGATACTGTACAGTGTATATATCTATAGCATGGAAATTACATAAAGAGAAGTGATAATGTGCAGTGTATATATCTATAGCATGGAAATGACATAAAGAGAAGTGGTACTGTGCAGTGTCCATATGTACAGCAGAAGAACTGCATAAAGAGAAGTGATACTGTGCAGTGTATATATCTATAGCATGGAAATTACATAAAGAGAAGTGATACTGTGCAGTGTATATATCTGTAGCATGGAAATGACATAAAGAGAAGTGATACTTTGCAGTGTATATATCTGTAGCATGGAAATGACATAAAGAAAAGTGGTACTGTGCAGTGTCCATATGTACAGCAGAAGAACTGCATAAAGAGAAGTAATACTATGCAGTGTATATATCTATAGCATGGAAATTACATAAAGAGAAGTGATACTGTGCAGTGTATATATCTGTAGCATGGAAATGACATAAAGAGAAGTGATACTGTGCAGTGTATATATCTGTAACATGGAAATGACATAAAGAGAAGTGGTACTGTGCAGTGTCCATATGTACAGCAGAAGAACTGCATAAAGAGATGTGGTACTGTGCGAAGTGGTACTGTGCAGTGTATGTATAAATTCAATGGAAATTACATAAAGAGAAGTGGTACTGTGCAGTGTTAATACATTCAGCATAGCAAAACAATTCAAAATTGTGTATGAAACAGAAATTAGGCTGCAGTGCTATATTCAGATATGAAGACTAGAAATAGAACAGTAAAATGTAATACAAAAAAAGAATGAGGCATGAAGTAAGCTGTATATTAATGTGAATACTGTTATAAATAAATCTGACAATCTAACCAAATTAATATTACTCTTCAAAACTAATATTATTCTTTTCTCACATCCAAATTAAATAAAAATTATTAAAATTAGTGGTATAGTTACTTACCCAGTGCTGCACATCAGTGAACAAACAATAGAGCACCAGATACAAACCTGTAAAAATAAAACACTAGAGAGAAAAGTGACAGCATCCATTTTGTTGAGGCCAATGTTCAAGAAAACATGCTGATGCACATAGAAATGTTTCGTAGGCTGCAGACAATGTGTTATAGTAAGTTAGTATACCTACTAATGGTTAGGTTTTATGATTAGAGAAAGGCAGGGGGTTCTGGGTAACTGAAACCTCCCCTTAAGTGCTCCCCTGCATTTGTCACTATTGACCTCACTAAAGATTAGATGCACTAACACAAAAATCTTTGATTTTGCATTGGTGCGTTAAGATGGTCACACTGCGCAAATCAAGAGGTCCCACCAACTCTCCTCCACTTGTGCAAAAAATAAGTGCGGTGAGGCGGAAAAAAATGCAGAAGTGTAACAATGTCAAAAGTCCACCATCCTGCCACGTTACAACCTTCTCTTCCAATAAATAAATGTTTTATATATATATATTTTCTCCTGAAATCCTGCTTGGTTTAGCCTCATTGATGGTTAAATTAACCATAAGTGTGAGGAGACATAGAGGCTTTATAACATGTAGCATTTTTCTACTTTCACATTTGGCAAAGTGCACCCACAAATGTGCTTCACTGACTCCCGTTACAAGTGCCGGATGAGACGCAATCTCTGGCGGTGATATCAGCGCGCGTACTACCGGCAATTACCATGATGAAAACGTTGCTCTTTGTTTTGTTTGTGTCTCTGAGAGGTGTGAGCAAAAATAAGCAAAAATCATTAGCAAAACATCCCAAGGAAACACTCCGCGTGACGCCACCTGGCGGCTAATTGAATCGGCCGACATGACATGAAGTACACCTGGATGTCCCATTACTTTCATAATTATGTTTATACTAAAAAAATATCGCAAAATTACTATTTTAGGAGAAAAATGGAAAAGTTAAAGTAAAGGAGAGGAGGGCCAAATGTGATATTAGGCCATTGTAGATGAATATGTTTCATACTGTTCTGGATAGTGTACTATTTTTTGAGGGGTCATCCCCAAAACACTAGAACAGATGAATACAGAAAGGGGTTTGTGTCATCATTGTGAAAGCCCACAACACTATTCACAATCCTTCTAAAAAGAACCTTTTAAAAAGGAAAAGTGGAGATGTTGCCCATAGCAACCAATCAGATTCTAGCTATCATTTATTTAGTTCATTCTAGGAAATGATAGCTAGTGTCTGATTGGTTGCTATGGGCAACACCTCAACCTTTTTTTTTTTTAGAAGGGCTGATAAATCTACCCCTTGTGCTATGTAGGTATTATAGTCAGTAAATGACCTCACTATCTTCTATCACATCTGTTTATTAATACTGTGATGACTGTACAATAATATTATATAACATAACAGCTTTAACCTCTTCAGTGTCCACATCCCAACCACTTGCATTCCCTTTGGTGAACCATCGTTACCTTCCACCCCGTCGGACGCCCTCTTCCCCACAAGCTCAGTACTGACATAGTAATGTCTGCTATATACATAAAACGTTGTGCTCTGGCTGTTGGAGAACCAGGCACAGGCCGTGATTAATAATGAGGTGTGTGAGGAATACATGCAGGGAAAGGAAAGCAATTTAATATACTGCTCATTTGAGTTATAAAAGCCGACCTTGAATAATATTACCTGGCTCACAGTTTAACCAGCGTCAGTGATCCTGGAGTGTTGTGTGAGACGGTCATCTTTTCGCTGCTGTGGAAGATCTCAGGGACCCATTTGTCTGCCACTAGATGTAGCAGCAACGTAAATGACCTAACTTGGGTAAATGATTTCTCATCTGTACATTTTACCCTGGTCCTCACATGTCGTCACTGACAGAGTGATCACTGATAGAGCAGCTCATTGGTCGAATGCACTGACTGAATAACAATGACGTTATGAGGGAGATACAATCGCCGGCAATGTGGCACGTGGACATCACCGCAATGTCCGGCTGCGCACATTGCCGTCAACATTACAATTCACAGTGCATTGCAATGCTATGCTCTATCTCCAACTGGAATAACTCTGTAATAATACCCCAAAAGGAAGAACTCCTATGTGTAGGATTCCGCAGTTCCCAAGGCTTCCATTCGCCAGGCCTCAATAGCCTGAAGAACTTTGATTGACCATGGAGATCAGTGCAAGTTTCTCCTGAAAGCTGATTGGATGGCTGCAGCACAGGCAGGGCCCTAACACCGAACCACAGAGCCCCACCCAAAATGGGCAGTGATAATTGACCATACCTCAGAGCATGCGTGGGGGCTGGCACATTCACAGTGTGCCCATTGGGGTGTTCAGTACCAGAGCAACACTGATCCGTCTGTACACATATGGACAAGCACTGCCACCATCCTCCTTAGCCCAGACTCCATGGCCGCTGCATGGGCTGTTCTGGAGCTAATATCACTACTGCGTGGAGACAGCTCAGTCAAATCCTGTGTGTCCATGCAAGTTTGCAGTGGGAGAGGTTAGGCCAATTGAGCATCTAAACATTAATAACATTGTGATGTAATCCTAGTTGGCTACAAATACCTGAAAAAATGGGCCCAAGGGGACAGACAATCCTGTTCAGCATCCGGTCCTAAAAGAGGAACGCAGATATAAATGCCCATGATACTGAGAGCGATAAATGTCTCACCTTTATATGTTATTTTATTCATTACTATCATTTAATCTGATATATATGTGAAATCTGAACCCTTCTTATATTGTGACATGAAACGCTTTAAAAAAATCATTTTTCTAGATACTTTTACAGTGTTACCGCCAGTTTATCTCATTTTACGGTAGAGCAGGTCCGGCTTCACCCTCTTCCTGTCTGAATAGACAGCAAGCATTAAGCTTACAACACAGGCTGTGACGTCCCCACTTATAGCGAGCAATGGGCCCTGATATAGAGATGTGTGGTCTTAAAATGTGCCCAATAATGCCATAAAAGTTAATTTGATTCTTACTGTGCTGGTAAAACCGGTCTAGAGATTACAGCTATCAGCCAGTGCTGCCCGGCCCAAGCTCTGTACGTATTGGACTCTGGTCCTATCCTTGGACTAAGAGGTAGAATCGGACGGCCTGTGTGTGGAAGTTTTTGTCTTAGTTTAGTTATCAATTTCCCACAATCCTCTATCTAGCAGTATCCCACCGCTGCCACCCATGGGTCAGGAGCTTGGTAATCCAGTCAGTGCTGGTAACTGTTGCTTTTCCAGCCATAATAGCTTGGAGCAGTGTGAAAGTATACAGTCATCGCAGCCTTTCAGACCAATCTGTGTACTTGCAGATATCTTATGCATGGAGAAGCCATAGTTATTAGTACCAATGGGGAGGTGGTTATTAATGCCGTGTTTTATTTGTCTGCAGTTATTCAATAATTTATGATTAAATGTATTTTTCTATTTTCATTATGATTATGCTTTCATTTAAGAATCTGATGTAGCTTCCTTCCACATTTTTCAATATATGTAGTGCATTATAATCAACCTGATGATATGGGCTCAACGTCTTCTCAGATGAGCCTCTAAGTTACAAAAGGTTGTACAGGCAGTGCAACAGTTAACCTTGAGACCCAGAATCAATAATTTGTGTCTCCCAGACATCCCAGTCATTAAACCCTCTGAACACCTATGTGGCATAGCTCTGCAGGCCAACAAACCTGCATTCCCTCCTATGTCACATGATCACTGGGTAAAGCTGCAGTTCAAATTACCTGGGGAAAGCACTCGTTTTAATATCCAATTTATATACATTACATGAACAGGAGTAAACTAGCCTTATCTCTAGTGAGTAGGCCCTTTTGCAGATCGGGGGCTTAATAGAAAAGTCAAAATCGGGAGAGTTGGGAGTTATGGTAACGTGGCAGGTACATTAATTTCTCTGTGCATATATGGTAGGGTACACTGGGCTTTAATCTCTGCTGTTGAATATCTGTGGCAACATGGATCTGGGTACTTTACAAATGCTCAGCCGCTCAGAACAACTAGCAAACAATTGACATGGTCCCTGGTCACATGATCACGAATCACTGCGATCACAGTAAAAGTTTGTCTACAGAATTAAACTTTTACAAAAATAGCCCCCCCCCCACACACACACACCTCATCTCTGCTTCATATCACTCTCAGCAGTTAAAAAAAACAGCAGAATATCACAAGTAATTTACTTTTACTGCATTCACAGAAATACTAGAGACAAAACATAAGTAGGAGCCGTACACTAGAGCCTAAAGTAAGTACAATCATGATGGCCATTTTGTTGAAGTCAAAGATCATTAAAATAACAGATCCACACACATATGGGTATGATTGTATTATTTTTTTTAAGCAGACAGAAGGAAGTGCCTAGAAGCTGTTTCCTCCTTATAAACTCCAGAACTTTCGCAATTCAACTGTAGGGGGATTTCTGGGCAACTGGAAACCCCCCTCCCTCCCTGAGGGTGCCCTGTTTCTTGTCAGTGAAGGTAAAACACACCTGGATATGAGGATCACCCCATACTAGTAACTTGCTCTGTTTCAAATTGTAACGTATGTAATATAAGGAATGATGTGACTACTGCAAAATAAAAAGTATAGGAATTGAGTCAAACTTTGTTTTAATTTTTACCTTTATAATATAAAATTTTATTAAATCCAACATGAATATATCAAATGAAAGTCCTATGTAACAAATAACAAACAATATAATATGTGCTAACTTAAGTCTTTTAAATAAATTAGTGTTTCTTAGTGAAGTCCATGCAGCACAAAAACCGCTAAAATTGTCCTGGCAATTAACCCTTTCTCTGCCAAGGATGGGGGAGGGGGCAGAGTCCTAAAATTGGGACCGTCCCACCTAAATCAGGCCAGTTGGGAGGTATGATTTTATTTTTTTAAATGACATGAGTGCATTGTAAAGGTCACCAAGGCGCACACACAGAAAAGATGTGGAGAAGGATATGTTTAGTAAACTGGACACCATACCACATCATGCGAAGTTCAGTTACCTTTCTAACCAAGCCTGGCATGCACAATAGTTTCCAGGAGGTGGCGCAATAAAGAAATTTCTTTCCACTTTTTTCATTTATTTACTAAATTAAAACTGGACAAAGAGATGACAAAGTGGAATTGTGAGACCTGTTTGAATAGCTGCTGGTCTCCCGACAAGAATGGTTCTGTATTTGCATTGGTTGACTTAGTGTATACGTGTGTCAGGACACCATCTATTCACCTAATGCTTTTACTTATTTACATAAATATGTGTTTCTTTGTCTGGTGACGATGAGTGATCACATTTGATCCCCAGACAAGAAATAAAAATAGGCACTTTAGTTTGGGGAGCAGAAAAAACTTCCTTTCTAGTTAAAAAAAAAATATTTTCTATTAACAAAAACAAAAAATTATTAAAATAAAAAAGAGGGGGCTCCCGTTTATATTTGAGCCATGCTCTGTTAAAGCCCCAACCCCATCATATATCTACCTTAATGTTTTATTTTATTGCCTGCTAATCCAAAATGATCAATAACAGAGGCACTCTCGTTTAAAGGGGGAAACTTTCCACTTCCACACAAGGGTGCCCACAAGATTATCTAAGCCAGGGATAAGGAGATGGAGCTTTGCCCTATCCCTGTAATTTCTATTGCTCGATAACTAGCGGGTGCATTGTGACATCATGACATGCGCGTGAGCTGACTCAGGGGATCTTATCTGCCGGGCAACTGGGTTTCTGCAGCTGCGGCTAACATGACAAGTACAATCACTTTCTCTGGACATATATGGTAGGGGCCACTGGGTGTTGATCGCTGCTGCTGTCTATTTGCTGCAGCATGGATCTGGGTACTTAACAAAGGCTCAGCCGCTCAGAACAACCAGGAAACAATTGAGATGGTCCCTGGTCACATGATAGCGAATCACAGCGATCACAGTAAAAGTTTGTCTAGAGCAGGAGTGGCCAACCAGATGGAGCCTAAGAGCCACAACATATCTATAGATACAGCAAAAAGCCAACTTTATCTTGTATATATATGTGTGCATATACACATACACAGTATAAACAAACGCATACATACCTTGCACGCATACATTGAAAATATGACATAATTTACAATATCTTGCAAAATGAAAAAGAAGATATCCAACATTGGCAAAAAGTTCAGAATAATAATCAACTCCACACAGCTCTTACCTCACTGCTGTGTCTGGCGGAGGAGGGTTCAACGGGTACTTACACTCTCTTCACAGTAGCTCACTCTGCTTCTGTATCCACAGTCACTGTGGAGGGAACTGTTAAACTAGGGCTAAAAAAGTAAAACATGGCCGACATGCCCCTCAGACCTCTTCACATGCCCACCCGATTTCCCCACATGCCCCTTACATAACCTCATGCTACAAGATCTCACCACGTGCCTCTAAATGCCATCAGACTTTCACACATGCCTCTTACATGCCCATCAGTCTCTCCACATGCCCCATACATGCCAATCAGCTTCCCCACATGCCATGAGATCTACCCACATTCCTCATACATGCCATCAGACTTTCACAAATGTACATTACATGCCCATCAGCCTCACCACATGCCCCATACATGCCAATATGCCTCCCTACATGCCATGAGAGCTACATTCTTCGCACATGCTATGAGAGCTACACACATACCCCATACATGCCAATCAAGCCTCCACACATTTCAACAAATGTCCCCAAATGCTCTCAGATTTCCTTACATGCCTTTCAGCCTCGCACATGCCCCTTACTTGTTTATTGAATTTCACATCTTTAGTTGAAACTTCCAATTGTTTATCTGAACATACCTATCATGTAGATATTCCATGTTACCTAGCTTAGCTATCTTAACTGCAGTGACACCCATAACACACTGATATATTGGTTTTAAGCCATGAAAAAATGAAAGTGGTACACAAATCTTTATTCGCACAAATTTAGGAGTCAATAAATGTTTTCCGCCACTAAGCATTATTGTCTCATGAAACCAATGTTGAGAAACACTGTTCTAGATATAATAGGATTATGCCACACAAATTATTTCAGGAATCACGAGAACACTAGCAGAAATTGTAAGTATATTTAATATCACAGAGATATACTTATGTAATATGATTATAGTCTATCTGTCACCCACACACAGTGGCAATAAGGCATATAGTGATGTCAGTGGTTACTAGTGAATTGATTAAGTGCAAGTATTGGTCAGCCCACAAAATGGATGCCTCCACTGTGTGCGGGGAATTGGTATACTTAAGGGCCTCATGTCCATTGGTGTCAATTTTGTGTGTTGTACTAGAATTTTTATCACTAGTACAACACCTGAAAATGGGTCTGAAGATGGAAACCATTGTTTCCAATGACCCCCATACCCCACAGTGATGTTTTTCAGGAAACTTCGGTTTTCCAAAAGCTGCCTGTGCTACAATCTGCTTCCGTCTGCAGTACATCACCTCCTCTTTGGATGCTGCCTTGACTGTTTCAGATCCTACCAGCAAGGGGTTAAGTCTTCCTAATTTGTCCTGGAAACTGTTTTCTGACCTTTATTAAGACTGCCTTCCCAACACACTGGTGTCAGTTTAATTGTTTGTTGCTCCTGGTCTCTCTGAAAAACTCCTATCAGCTGGTCCTGATTTGTTTCTTAGTCTGACTCCTGTTTGTTTCATCATGTTGCACCTTTTCCAGTGACCTTGACTTCGGCTTCCTTTGACTTCGCTCCTGTTTATTTCCTGGTACTGTTGTGGATCTTCCGATTCCTGACCCTGACTTGCCTGACCTTCCTCCTGTCTGATTCTTCTGTGTTAACCACTAACTCCAGCTGCTAAGCTAAACCTGGAGATTCAGATATCCTATACCTGAATCTATCGTATTGTGCCTGGTCTCCAGTAACTCCTGCTTCTCAACTAAACCTGGAGATCCTGGTATCCTGTACCTGCAGATCGCTGTGAGTGGTATCCAGTAACTCCAGCTCGTCACCTAACCCTGCAGATTCCGGTATCCTGTACCTGCAGTTCTCCATTTGTGCCTGTTATGCAGTATCTCCTGCTTCCTCAGCTAAACATGGTAATCCTGGTATCCTGTTCCTGCAGTTCTCCAATTGTGCCTGGTATGCAGTGTCTCCTGCTTCCTCAGCTAAACCTGGTAACCCTAACAGCCTGCTCTATTCAGTTCTTTAAAGGCAAGTTAAACGCATTGAGGAAAATGGAATGACCTCGAAGAGCTGTATGAAAGCAGTAATAACCACGTTAACAATAGTATGCGAAACGCGTCGGTAAAGGTTTCACTTGTGTTTGAACTTTTAAATGAAAATCAAACACCAGTGGGTGCATGGCCTGAGTGGTGGCATTATTATTGCTCATGAAAACATATTTTACAAATACATCTAGTATCAATTGTGAATTACATGTCACTTCATTGTGCTATGGTATTTATTTATACGCCTACAGTGAAATTATTATTATCGTTTACTTGTTAGGCGCCACAAGGTATCCGCAGCGCCGTACATGGTACAAACAGTAGACTATACAGGGTAGAACAATACAGAACAATAAACACAAAGTACCAGAGCTTCAGAAACTCCATGCAGGCAAATACTGTAAAGACGGAGCGGAAGAACAGGTGTGGAGACAGGAGGGGAGAGGGGCCCTGCTCATACGAGCTTACATCCTAAGGGAGGGTAGACAAAATCAGGCACAAGAGGGAGCCAGTGAAGCAAAGGGGAGAGTAAAAAGAAGCCAGGGGAGAGACAGAAGGGTGAGAGGTTAAGTAGATGGTTGGTAGGCCTTAAGGAACAGGTGAGTTTTAAGAGCCCGCTTGAAGGAGCACAGATTGGGTGAGAGACGGATGGAGCGAGGGAGGTCGTTCCAGTGAAGGGGGGCAGCTCGGGAGAAGTCTTGTACTCTAGAGTTAAATGTAAGTCTTGGCGACTGATTCCACTTCCACACGCAAAGTGCAGGGGAATTGCTTTTACAAGGTTTTGCAAAAGAATTGCAATCTTGGCAAGAAAAATAGTTATTTTGTCTAAAAACAGATAAGTGCTGATTTGCAGGCTAAATGCTAGTCAGGGCATTTTAATTACATTTAAAATTGTACAACTACAAGACGCCATCTGAGCCATAATAAGCAGAGCGTTATAAATTATGCATCACGCAGAGAACATCATATGTACTGCTTGGGCACTTACAATTGTTTTTTTGTCGTCTAAATCGCATGATCAATTTCACTGATCGCGTCAAAAGAAATACTATTACTCTGAAGTGATTTTAAGAAAAGTAACTTGTGCTAGTATTATTAAGATTTATAAGGGTATTTGATATATAAGTTTAAGGGGACTTATTAATATATCACACAAAACATCTGGGATTCATATATCAAATGACAACAAATGTATACCACCTGCCACCACAATCACTCTCTGAATCTGCAGGTGGTCTGTGATGCAAAAATGAGTATAGTGAGTGTTATGGCAGGAACCCTGGTTCATTCCATGACTCCTGTATCTTGCGACAGTCATCTCTACATGTAAAGTTTGAGAGGGAAAATGCCAGAGGAATGATTACATGGTATTTATAAATAAGCATTACTTTGTTTGAAATGTCTAGCGTGCTAACTGCAAGCTATGTTAAATGAATGGGAGATTGAATGTGGGTGTCTTTTCAAATGATTCAGGATATGGGTGTCACTCCTGGCTTATGACACCTCTGTTGGATCCACAAACTCCGCTCAGCACAAATATGATAAGGTGCATTATTCCCCTAGGAGTGTGACAGAACATACCTTTGGATTACTGAAAACCAGGTACAGGTACCTTGATAAATCTGGTGGTGTGCTTCTTTCTGTCCTTGCACAGGTGGTTGACATAGCGGTCGCTTGCTGTCTACTAAACAATCTGGCTTTACTACAAATTAGGCCTTTGCCGATCACAGTAGACAGCAAGTAAGCAGGGATGTTCGTACCATCAACTGATGTCGAGAATAAAGGGGCGAGGGTGGTTAGGAAAATAATTATTAAAATTATTTATTTTTTAATTGTACTTTTTCAGTGCTATAAACAAAATAAAAAAAAACATGGCTAATTTATGAGGAGGCTTCTATGCCCTCAACCTCTGGTAAGTGTAGGGGAAATTAGATTGCCAGCTCAAACGAGGCAATGCCTAACTGAAGTTCTAGCATTATACAGAGATGCAGGGCATGTTGTGACATCAAGCAGATACACATAATAAAAATATGGTATTAGTCTGTTTCGTTTTCTGTTGAGCCAAAGGCCCAATAATATTGTCTAAACCATACTTGCCAACTCTGCCTAAATATCAGGGAGACTCCCTGAAATAGGGGTGATCTCCCTCGCTCCCTGAAGAGTCTGGCATTCTCCCTGATGCTGAGCCAGTACAAGACGTGGTTGGCTTCGCCATCTGTGGCATGACACAGTTCAGAAATTGTGTCCTATGTCCATGTATTGATGCCTATGGAGGTGGCCATTTTCATGGAGACCAAGATTTAATCAAAAACTGGCTGGTAAGACAACATGACTTCACTAATGGAGACAGATATGTAAAAGACACTTCAGTCTCTAGAGATTCATTAGCTGCTTTTCTTTAATGCACAGTTGCCTACTCTCCCGGAATGTCCGGGAGACTCCTTGAAATATGGGGTGATCTCCCTCACTCCCTAAAGAGTCTGGCATTCTCCCTGATGCTGAGCCAGTACAAGATGTGGTTGGCTTCGCCATCTGTGGCATGATGACACAGTTCAGAAATTGTGTCCTATGTCCATGTATTGATGCCTATGGAGGTGGCCATTTTCATGGAGACCAAGATTTAATCAAAAACTGGCTGGTAAGACAACATGACTTCAGTAATGGAGACAGATATGTAAAAGACACTTCAGTCTCTAGAGGATTCATTAGCTGCTTTTCTTTAATGCACAGTTGCCTATTCTCCCGGAACGTCCGGGAGACTCCCGCATTTCTGGGAGATCTCCCTGGAAAGCAGGGCAACCTCCCGGTTCTCGTCCCCGCAATAGATAAGTGGTGGAGGCTTAATGACAGAAATATCGCATCATGATGTGATTTGTCAAGCCCCGCCCTCGCACCCTTACCTCCCCCCGGGATCTCCCTGAAGCCAACGAGGAAAAGTTGTTAAATGAGATGGACCACATAACTGACAAGTAGAGTGAAAGCAAATAAAGATTCATGTGTCATGTTTCAAGTTAACTTTTTAATATCAATATTACATAAAAGAATCACAATATGTACTTCCATAACAGAATACACAATTTTTCATTTCTTATATCAGAGTTGGATACTCTGGCCTCTTCCTCTGCCAAACCTGGTGTGTACACTGCACGTTGGTGTAGTGGTTACAGACTTCTTTCGATGGTTTGCCGGCCTGACTACTTTCAGTTGAACTAAAGATAACAGGTAAGCATGAAAGCAAATCATGGTGTTATTGGGAAGCTGCAGATATAACATTTGAGTTTAGCTCCCTCAATAACCCTGTCAAAGCATTTAATGCCATGGTCATCTGTAGTAAACTATTATCTATTAACGTCCACCCACTAAAGTGATGGTGGAGTCTTCCTCTACCTCTAGCGATAGCCTCCGAGTCTTCATCTGCGGCCTCCTAGCTCCTTACTGCTTTTATTGTCAGTTTTGTTTGTTATAGCTTGCAACACACAAAATACCTGCTGCCATGTTATTACAAATAGGTGTCTCTCGGAATTAATGTTTTAACTTATTAAAGATATTAAGGGAAATGGCTTCTTGAGGTCTAGAGGGCTGTCCGTGCTCTCGGAATCCCTATCAATGCTTCAGCAGGACCCTGATGTATAGTGCAGGCTTTGAAGTTGCTCGGATGTTCCTATACATGAAAACCTCTGTGTAAGTATGTTATATTGAAATGCAATATATGTAAAGATTTCTCATTTTTCAACATGTTGACGTTGGAATAATTGTTTGCTGCTAATCAGGTTAGTACAGTAACAGTATTGACATTACATTTTTCATTTCTTTGTTAGGTAGACCTCCCTACTGCCTCATGTAAGGATTGGCGAGTTCAGAGTGGTGGTCCTCGTCTTTGTGCGAACCTGTTGATTGAACCATGGGACAATATATCAATTTCTGAAGATTGTCATCTATGTTTATGCTTTGAATTAAAACATGTCAGAAACATGACATAATCCAATAGTTTGTCAATCTGTTTGCAGTGATACGGACACATTTATCGTGCTCTATTATTGTATTTCTAAATTCATGACTATACTGTACAGCCTGTTGCTGGAGACTTGTCACTGTCATGGACGCCAATACCTCCTATGACCATAATGGGCAACAGGCGGCCCTCAGAGCCTTCACCTGTGGCCCTGCTATAGCTTGTAACACTTGTTTAAAATGCCAGCTGATATGTTATTGAAAATAGGTGTCTCTCTCTTTCATTATATGTATTGTTTTAACTTATTACTGAGATTAACGATAATATTTGGCCCTTTTGAAGGTTTGGTTTCCTGGCATTGGTCTGTGATCTGCAGTGCCAAGACAAGTCTCAGCTTCTCCTCATATGTAGTATATTACCGGCCCACCGCCTGTGGTTGCAGCAGCCCTTCTTCGTTCCTCAGTCATTTTCTCCCAAAGGTGACTCTTAATGCCAGAGAATATTTTTCTGCAGTGGGCCACAGCCACCCCAATGCAATGCAGATACCTGACCATAGCTGTTTTTTGCGACTTATTGGGGGGGGTACTGGCTCACAAATATCTGCTGGTTAACTGCAGATAATGTTACATATAATCACAGTTTTCATTGTGTGGAAAAACAGATATTCCTGACAGACTTTTTGCTTTTGCAACTTGGCCAGCCTCATGAACCCCTGCGTCCTCTAAACTGTCCTGAGCCTCCGCTGCCCCATCCTGCCCTGATTGTCCGTCTTCCTCTTCCACATTATCACCCCCTCGCCTTTCTCTATCAATAGCCTGCACAAAACACTAAACATAAAAAAAAGAAAAAGACTTAGCTTACTACACTAACAGTCACTCACTGACAGTACTTAGCTCAAAATGCACAGAAACCAGTAAGGCTGGGTACACACTACAGGGTTTTCACCCGATTATCGCGCCAATCACACTATAAACGGCTGTTAGGTACAAAATTGCATTAGCGTGTACGCTCCAACAATCATCGTCAAAAAGCTCATCGTATTGTGCGATTTGATTTTATAAACGGAATAAAAATCTCTATAAACGATGGAATGATGTCGTTCCAATCCTGCAGTGTGTACACACTCAGGACCGGCAGTGTCCATAGATCTCTATGGAGTGTGCAGAGTCAGGATCTTTGCAGCCGATGGTTATGACAGATGAAGAGCACAGACCTGAAGGTAAATCGTGTACAGTGTGTACACATGAATCAGCATGCTGTTCGGGACTTTCAGTCGTTGGTAAAATCGTTAACGATATCACATCGGGAGAAATTTTGTGTAGTGTGTACCCAGCCTTAGGATAACACACAAATAAATCACTAGACAACAAAACCGCACACCTCCCAACAATCTCAAATTGCAAGTGTACTTATTAACAACCAACTAAAAAAAGAAATCACCTAGCTCCTCGATCCCCTAGCAAATATAAGAAAATGTGCATCTGAGGCCAAAATCCATCGTGTTTCGAGAGCCACTTGAAAAACCGACACGTAAAAAAAACATCAGCTCGTGGGCTTCAAAACCACCGCTCAGTAAATGTCCCCAATAATCGCTCACGCGATAACCGGCTGACGTTAGTGGGGAAACGACTCTTCCCCTTCCCCGATTAAGCTGTAAACAAACTAAATGCAACGTTTTCTGAGCTTAATCAAATAACAGAGAGGGATAATGGGGATGTCCTCCCTTCACTTCTACCGGTCACCGCGCCAGTAATGGCGCACTGCAGGGGCGCGTTTAAAGCGTTAAACAAACACCAGCCCTATGTGTCCCTACAGCTCTGTGACAAAACTGATTACATAGAGATACAGCCCTGCTTCAATGGTGATTAACTCCCATGTAAGGTGTACAGAACAAGCTGCTGCTATGCAGCCTGTTACATGAGCTGTGTGCATGGACTGGCAGTGATGCCATCCCCAACATGGCCGCCTCCTGTGACTGGACTGTGTCATTCTGTCCATAGCTCCATCCCCCCCTACACCGTGTCCTCTGTCCAGCCATGTCACAATCTGCCTGCACAGATCACTAAATACATAAATATAATCCCAGACTCGTCTCCTTCTATCTTCTCCCTCATCCCCCCGCCCTGTCACCGGTCTGTCGGCGCCGCCATTACAGTCACTTCACGTCAGCTACAGATAGGTTACTGTGCTGCGTGCTGAGCCGACGGGTGCTTTCCCCGGGACACTCCGAGAGCCGACAGATCACCTTCTTCCCTGATAGCCATTTACTCGGTAATCACTACAACCCCCCACAGCCCGCGCGCCGCCGCCGCCATCTTGTCTGAAGGTCCGGGCGGGAAAGATGGCGGGAGAGGGAGCTGAGAGCGGAGTCAAGACCAAGTTCAAGTAGACCGTCTGACTAAATAACACTTCAAAAAAAGGGACATATTCCCACGGCTGGGGATGCCCTCCTTTATGTGATGACACCAATATGTCACTTAATAAACAATATTAATCAGGACTGGGAATGTAAATGTGTGGGAAAAAAAAGAATTGCTGACTGAAAATGCAATCAAATAAAATATAATATGAAATATAATATGCTGCTTCTGCCTATGACTTCATACTACCCTGCTTTTTGGAGTAAATATAACACTAATATATGATATAAATACTCTCCACCATAATATGCTGGATAAACCTGTGAAGCTTCATATTCCTGCCTCAGGTCTACTCATAATTGCACATATAATTAGGAATAATTATCCTGGCAACAATTGTCTGCAAAATCCAGTGCCAGTACTTCAGTGTGATACATTTATACTGACATGAATGTCTGTCCTGTTATAATGCTCATAGACTGGTGACTCATTGGGGTTTAGATAATCACTGAATACTCTTAATTTTATACTGGCTTTCAAGTCTAGCCTGGGTTTTATATTATTTTTAAATAAAACAATATGACATCATGCAAGCTACACTGTCATATGTTGCTTATGTTTGCAGTGTCATTACTGGAAATAGCTGCAGTATAGAACATTTTCTGCTGACTATACACTGCCATGGTTTTATCCTGCAAATAGCTGCAGTATATACTATTTTCTCATAATTATAGAGCACAGTGTCATGTTTTATTCTGGAAATAGCTGCATTGTATAATACTTTCTGCTGCTTTCGCTGTAGTTTTATATTTTATACTGGAAACATTTACAGTATATAACATTATTTTTTTGTTGCTGGTAATGCAGTGCAATGCCATATTTTATACTGGAAATAGCAGAAACAGATACTATTGTCTCTCTTTTTTTTTAACAAAAAAAAAGCTACATTATATAATACTGCAAATGTTATATTTTATACTGGAACTAGCCGGCTTGTAGAATATTGTACTGCTGATTTTGCAGTGCATCATTATACTGGAAATAGCTGACATATATAATATTTTATGCTTATTATGCAGTGCAGCGTCATGTGTTACACTGGAAATAGCTGGAGTATATAACATTTCCTGCTGGTTTTGCATCTTAATTTATTAGGTGGAGTATATGAACTATCCTGCTGCTTCTGCAGTGCAGAATCTTATTTTATACTGGAAATAGCTGATATTTTCTGCTGCTTCTGCAGTGCAGAATCTTATTTTATACTGGAAATAGCTGGTATTTTCTGCTGATTGCACAGTGCATTGCCATATTTTTATACTGGAAATAGCTGCATTATATAATACCAGCTGCTGATCTTTGCAATTACAACAACTACAGTATATACCATTTTCTTGTGATAATACAAATACATATTTTATACTGTAAATCACTGGATTATTCAATATTTTGCTACAGATTATGTAGTCCGTTGCTATATTGCATATTGGGAAGTGCTGACATATAATATGTTAATTATGCGGAGCAGTGTTATATTTTATACTGGAAATAGCTGGAGTATATAATATTTCCTGCTGGCTCTGCAGGGAAGATTCTTATTTTTATACTGGAAAGAGCTAATATTTTCCTGCGGATTACACAGTGCAGTGTCATATTTTAGAAATATATTAACATGGCACTGGATGCAAGTTCTTGGTAATGAAATAACCGTATTTATAGTGGTTTTCCTGGCTGAAATTTAATATTTTAAAGGTCAATGAATACTGCCACAGACGTCTGTCCTGACCTCCTCTCCTTCCCCGTGCACTGAATAGAAACCAGAGTAGATACTGTAGTTATTATACAGTATGTTCTTTTTAGAACTCTCTATATTGCTCTTACCTTGCTCAAGGGCTGCACAGCCTCTTCAAACACTCCACAACCACCTATATCGGCTCATTTCATATTTATCCGTACAGGTCAAAGTTTTAAGTCCCACATTCAGTCTTCTATGTGGAAAGCTCAAGTAGAAAAAACTGTACTGTACAGCTCGAGCGGTTTGAAAACTTTCGTGTCTACAAAATGAAACTATACTCTGCTGCCCCCAAGTTCACTGAGGAAAGAATCCGCAAAACAGACTCGGCAAGCTTGTCCAATCTGCTTATTTGCAACTATCAAAAGTGAATAACCACATTTTTGCATCAAGTTCATGTATTACATTTTTGAATGTTTTGCAGTTGAAAGATAACACAGCCGGCTCAGCAATTGTGTCTACAATTACCACTAAACATTCCGCTACCGCTCAGCTCCTGATGGGCATGTTTCATTTTATTTGCAGAATAATACATCACACGCACATGTTCCAATATTTGTTGTTGTTTGCGTTGATCCCAATGTGAATGTATAACTTATAAAAAAAAAACATGGAAGGCATTTTCCACCTGCAAATGCATTTTCCTCTTGCTTAAGACGTGTAATGTGAATTTAATGTGTTTAATTCCTGATCCACTCTTTCCGAATATGTAGGCAGTTCTATTATATTATTACATCTTAATGTGCCCTCATTTGGTAATATTTCCATGATATTACATAGGTCATTCTATCCATTCTTTTTTGTTTGTTGTATTTAATACAGCAACAACTGATTTTTAGAATTGAATAGATAATATATATATATATATATATACATATATATATATATATATATACATACAGTGGTTGAGGTGGGGGTGTATATGGTGGTATGCCATACCGCCACTTCTCCTGTTGCCCTCGTTGTTAAACTATGAAATTCCATGCACTTACATTCCCATTACATTTTGTATACCGTTACTCCTTTGTGTGTTTGTGTGTTTGTGTGTGTGTGTGTATATATGTATATATATATATATATATATATATATATATATATATATATATATGTGTATATATATATATATATATATATATATATATTTATCTATGTGTGTGCAATATAATTGTATTTATGTAGGAAAATAGTGTCACAGCAAAAGTAATTCCTGTTTAATACTCCTTAACGTAATGATTAGAAATAATTTATAACACAATAAAAGTTATGTTTAATACCTGTTTACTTGTATGATTTTTCAGGCATATTATCAGCAATACACTTTATTGTTATTTAATTTACTATACTTTATTATATCTGATTCTGGCCCCTCATTTGTAACCCATTTTCTGTACTTTACACAACTCCATAATGTGTTAATTATGTAATATGATGCCTACATGCTATAATATAGGCAACAAGATATTTGTGTTATTGATGCACATAAACCAGTAGTAACTATATAACACCATAGTGAAACATACTAACATATAGCTTAGCATTAAAGATGCTTTGTAGAAAATAACAATTATTTCAGAGTTTAGCTATAATTAATTAGTTTATTTACATTTGTTTACCACTAATTGGGTTTGCCAAAGTTAAGGTCCCTTTGATCAGAATTCAGTGGCAATCATATATTGTGCCCACATTAACTAATTCGTTTACATGAGAGGCTTTGAGAAGGAGCTAATTAATATAAAATAATCCATGGATTCAGACAAGTTTTAGTAGATATTTTTTTTAATTAATACATAAAAGTAGCTGTAATATTTGCTGGAATTATCATTATATTATGATTAAAAACATAGTTAAATATAAAAAAAAACACTATACAGTAAGCTACACACAAAATATTATTTTTAAGATGATATATTTGTACACATTTTGCATTTTTACTCAGTTTCATGAAATAAACAATATAAAACACAGGTGTTTTGCAATGTGGATGATTGTTTCTATAATTTATCTTTTCAGAGCTCAAAAATTACGTAGATCCAACTGTAATTGATGAAAGAGAAATATAAGGTCATATATGAGATAGATAAATAGATAGATAGATAGATGGATAGATATAATTTTATTTTTACATTGATTTTAAATGATATCTAAACTTCCATAACTGCTTTGGTTAGAATTGCAAGTCTTTTAATTATTCAAAATATTAATACACATATAGAATGCCAATTTGCTTAGTGGTATATTTAACACATTAAACAAGTTGCAAAGCAGCTGTTTAATGTTATTTATATGTATTTTAATAGATAACATTGTATATATATTTAAAGTCTGTGTTTGCATGCAGTAATGTAGTGTCAAGTCACAGATAGATGTAAATAAAAATCATCAGATTTATTTAACCATTATTATGTTTTTATAATAGGGTAGGCATATGTAGACATGAATCTAATATAATTAACCCATTTGTTTCCTTGTCCAAACACATTAATGTATATTTATTATTTTCAGGCTAGTGAGTTCAGTTTCCAGAGGAGAAAAACATTAACAACTTGTCATATTTACAAATGCTTTATGTTTCCCTCCTATAATTGCACAAACATTTCAAATTATTTCTAAAATAAGTAAAAAAGCCTCTTATATGAACCATTACTACTACCTTGGTCAGGGGGCAACCAATAAATGATTAACATATGTTTATGCAAATATTATTTAATAATAATATAGCTGCTGATGATCCCTTGTTCAATTGTACGCTAAGTTAGCGGACAATATTAATGTTTTTGTAACATTAATTCCACTTTTCTGTTCCTTAAGGTGGGGCTGTGAGAGATCTTATTGTCTTTCACTACTGTATATGCATTGTAAAATCAAACTTGATCAACTTATTTTCATTTCAGATCAATAGACACTGACCTCTATACAGATGTGACATAAGAGATGAGCTCTCATTATGATTTAATTTGAAAATAATTAAAAATGAAGGGAAAAAAAATGACCTGTGAATACCCTGGTTTCCTTATAAATTACACTTAGAATTTTTCTTAAGACTCAATAACTGGGTGACGAGGACAGTTGTTGCAATTATGTACACTGTGTATTTCTTGCATCTTTGTACAGGTCCTTCTGCATATTTAATAAAATACAAAGTTCACTTGCAACGCATATATATATATATATATATATATATATATATATATATATATATATATATATATGTCTGTCTGTCTGTCTGTCTGTCTGTCTGTCTGTCTGTCTGTCTGTCTGTCTATCTATCTATATATATAAATGCACACACAGACACACATACACACATGTATGTGTGTGTGTGTGTGTGTGTGTGTGTGTGTGTGTATTAGTGGATTATATAGCCATAGAGAGATATAGATATTAATATATGTGTGTGTATACATTTTGATATGCTTGGTTAATTACTTGGTTGGCGTACTGTTATATACACTTGTGATTCTTTATTGTATCATACTTCATTTTGGGCTTGCCAAGGTGTAAACCTCCTGAAATATTACCCCTATTGTGTGTACCTTGTATCTGCAATAGACAACAAATCACATATCTAAGTGTATGTAGACAATGGTCTTTTAGATATCAAGGCAAGTAAAGAAATATATTAGATGAATAAGTATAGATTATTTTATTATTAACATGATATATTCATAACAGGAATTGTAGCTTTAGCTGTACAAATACAAATTTTTACTGCAGCAAAACATTTCCTCTCTTCCGATCATATTCTCCCCTATTCCAGCTTGTTTTCCTTATATGTTTTTCCTTAAGGCTGCTAGGTATTAAATTCCGTTTCGGCTCTTATAAATACATTTGTACAAGTCGTTTTATAGCTGTGAAATATTTCAGCGATAAACTGGAAACATTAAAGCAAATTCTTAGTGTTTATGTAACCAAACTCATAAAAGAGGATTTATTGAACGTGCAGTGTGGGCTGCAAGGATTATATACTATATATTTTACAGTTAGATGGGCATCCAGTGCACCAAGAAACGTGAGAATAATGCAATTATGGTAATTGGCCCTTAGTTTGTATGGTGTTTTCATTTTAATTGGCAGATTTACTTGAAATAGATTTACCTGTCTATGAACTAGAAAAGTACAATAAAACATATATATATTCTATCTGCATTTCATATATAATATTGCAAAAAAAAATGTATTCTATTTTTTTAAAGGGGCAAAAACATCTAAATGACATTTCATATTGTTACATTCAGGTTGCATTCATTATGTTTAACAAATATATAAAAACAGACTAGTGCAAATTTGATGATTTAAAGGCAAACAGGGCTGAAATGGTGAAATCTAATTCAGGTACTTTAGAGTTTGTCCTTAGTTGCTATGCAGAGGAAATTTCCATTCAGCTTTTGAGCTTCAGCCACTAGGGGGAGCACGTCTCTCATTTGCTGAATGTAGCTCATAAGGGGTTTGAGCAGCATAAAGTAGTTAAAATATATTGGTTCTGGTTATCTCCCGTGCTTTTTTTTAATCATATAGGTTTTTTTTTTGTTAATTATTCTTTTGAATAATCATGTATCAGAAGCATATAACTTATTTTCTTTCTAGGAGTTCTCTTTTTGCTAACAATGGGTTCCTAATTTTTGGATATGACAATAGCAAACTCTTTGTGGTTGAACAGTGACTGTGTGACCTTCCCTGCTAGGAAATGCGGTCCAACAGCCACACTTGGTCACGTGCCTCAGTGCCAGACAGGCAAAAACACGTATTGCACATCATTACTTAAACCTGCTTTTAAGCTATAAGCTGTCCACTACATTCCCAGCCTAAGCGGGTCAATACATTCGTTACAACTCCAGTATAAGCACAAATATTGTCATTATACCAAGATCAGCATTGTTCAGTGTCATTTATGTAATGTGCCACTACCATCTCTGAGCCTGATTTGTGTAATTGTGCATGGATATGTTAGCTTTGCACAAATTTTGGACTATTATGGTACCTGTAGACCTTCAGGTGTAAAGGATGGGTATTACTTTGTGGTTGTTGTGCATTTTTTTATGCCTCATCTGCTGTTTTTAGTATGAATACTCCCCAAAAGTGTTTTAACTCATTGGGGCAGATGTAATTCAGTGCGACTTGTGGATTGTTTCGTAGGCACATCACGTTAAATTGAATCTATTTTATTTGCTAAGTAAATGAGTTCTGAGATCATATAAAAAAAATGAAGGGTCTTAGTAATTAGACTACCCAACATTTAAGATTTCTTTTGCATGTTAAATAAAGCCTGTGTCTGTTTAAAGAGAAATTCATGACGCAAATCCTGTTTCTGAACCCTTTTTTTTAAATAAATATATGAGAGATAATGTGATCCCTACTGTAAATTTATATGGATATTATAAGTCACAGAAGAGCTCTGCCAAGACAGGGCACAGAAATCCAAGGTGACTCCTACTATCCATAATAATTAGAGTCTTTAGGGACACAACTTTTCCTAATGAACACTGAAGTGATGTCATCGGAACTCAACTGTTTTAAATGATGACATATGAACTCACTGTTTATACAGATATTATTTACAGGAGTTTATACGTATATGACCATTACTTGTGTATTATATCATTATGATGAACATGCGTGCACCCAGGTACACCATATGTTGGGCTAGATGGTTTAGGGTCTTTGGCTGATTAAATATTCCAGCATGTATTTTATGTACAGTAGACATTCATAACATCCTAATAAAGGTATTTTGTGAAAATATAAAATGGAAACGTTTTATTTTTTTTATTTTATTTCTAATGTTTTGTCATGAATGCCTATATTATTACCAGGTGACATTAATTCAATATTTATTTATTTTTCTGTGCATTCTTTTGAGAAATCATATTCCACATAGGTATTGGACATATCATCATCATCATCAACATTTATTTATATAACACCAGCAAATTCCGTAGCGCTTTACAATTGGGAGCAAACATTAATAAGACAATACTGGGCAATACATACAGACAAAGAGGTAAGAGAACCCTGCTCGCAAGCTAACAATCTATGGGACAATGGGAGTTAGAAACACAAGGGCATGTGCTACATCATATTGCACAATGGACCAGCTAGAATGCAAAGGTAAAAGTATTGAGTGGGCTGTGTGTTCGGCAGTATTGGTCAAAGGGTTGTTATGTTGTGTTAGCTGTGTACAGGGTGGTAATAGGGTAACCTAGGGAGATTAAGATGGTGGTTGAGGAATATTATAAGCTTGTCTGAAGAGGTGGGTTTTCAGAAAACGCTTGAAGGTTTGAAGACTAGAGGAAAGTTGTATTGTGCGAGGGAGGAAATTCCACAAAGTGGGTGCAGCCCGAAAAAAGTCCTGTAACCGAGAGTGGGAGGATGTGATGAGAGTGGAAGAGAGACGCAGATCTTTTGCAGAACGGAGGTGTCGAGTTGGGAGATATTTTGAGACAAGTGAGGGGGTGTATGTTGGTGCAATTTTGTTACGGCCTTGTATGTTAGTAGAAGAGTGTTATATTGGATTCGTTGAAATACAGGCAACCAATGTAGAGACTGACAGAGTGGGTCAGCAGAGGAAGGATGGTTATCCCGCAGTGTCCTGACTTGTAGAGCAGAACAGACCTACACCCGTATTCATCGCGCACATATCTTCATATCCGCTCCTTGTTGAATTTGGTTGTGTGCAGACCCAAATTGCATGCGTTCTGAACAAACGCACATTGTGCACAGTATGCGTGCCTTAATGTATAGTGTTCTACAAATTATGTTGATTTTACGTATACCTTAAAAGGATACTATGCTGAAAAAATGTCTAAATAACGTATTAAGCACAGTATATTCATCAGCGAGCCAATCAGACTGCACTTGCTTCTGCACACAAGAGCACACACCTATAAATTGCATACATTTTCCTACTTGCTATTCGCTTTGTACTGCACAGCTGCAGTTTCTGTGCACTAGAACAAACAGGACTCAAGTCATGTTATGTATTTTTCAATTGCCCAGTCACTGACTATAACCTATGAATCATGAGTCCCTATGACGACTGAATCACCAAAGAGCTCTGCGATGACAGGTCACAAATATCTAAGGTGATTCCTAATATATAATAAATAAAATAGGACATGCATTATTAATTTAAAATTGCACATTTTCTTAATGAACACTGAAGTGATGCCATCGGAACTCACCAGTTCTAAGCGATGATATGATCAATTATTCATGTGTTAGATAAATATATATATCTACTTATTTATAAATACACTTGATTGCGCAAATTAATATATATTCATGAATAAATATTTGTGCAGTGTCATTATTTTAAGCCTCTCTATACCCTGAAACAGACTGACATTATAAAGCTGGGTTTAAAAACAGCTAATTTACATTTTTAAAGGATTGTCTCTATATAATGAGAATGATTTAATTTTCCTGCCAACGAGAAAGACAGTAAGTTGCTCATGAGTATCTCATATCTTAGCGTGAATGAATGCAAACTGAAGAGAATTTTAATGTAAACTACCTCTTAATTTCTATGGATAAACACACATAGCAGCAGGCTTTTGTTAGACAAGAGTGTCTTATATATACTTATTTAACAATGTTCTCTCAAAAGGCAATTGAGGGCTCGCCACTCATCCTTGGGGACAAAGGAACAAATTAAGTCAACATAGTCCAACAATGTAACAATCAGTGATTTTAATGGCTCATTTTAGCGACATTAATTTGTTCCCACACAAAAATAAGATTGAGAAGGACAAATCTGGTCCTGCCAGTATTGAATTATAAGCGCTAGATAGATAGATAGATAGAGGGTATATAAATATATAGATATGAGATAGATAGATAGATATATATATGAGATAGATAGATAGATAGATAGATATGAGGTAGATAGATAGATAGATAGATAGATATATATAGAGAGAGAGAGAGAGAGAGAGATAGATAGATAGATAGATAGATAGATAGATAGATAGATAGATAGATAGATAGCTATATAGCTAGAGAGAGAGATAGATAGATAGATAGATAGATAGATAGATAGATAGATAGATAGATAGATAGATATATGAGATAGATAGATAGATATGAGGTAGATAGATGGATATATAGAGAGAGAGAGAGAGAGATAGATAGATAGATGGATAGATAGCTAGATAGATAGATAGATAGATAGATAGATAGCTATATAGCTAGAGAGAGATAGATAGATAGATAGATAGATAGATAGATAGATAGATATGAGGTAGATAGATAGATAGATAGATAGATATGAGGTAAATAGATAGATAGATAGATAGATAGATATGAGGTAGATAGATAGATAGATGGATCATACGTGCCAAATTTCATTTTATCCTGTCCTGGAGATCCTGGGGGGAGGGTATACTGTGAGTGTGGAGGAGGGCGATGGCGGCATGAGTCACGTCATTCCGGGCCAGTGGGCCCGTATGAAATAGATAAATAAATAGAAAGATATGAGATAGATATATAGAAGATAGATAGATGGATATGAGGTAGATAGATAGGTAGAAAGATAAATAGATAGATAGAGGATATATATATAGATAGATAGATAGATAGATATGAGATAGATAGATAGATAGATAGAAATATATGAGATAGATAGATATTAGATAGATACATAAATATATTGATGGATAGATAAATATGAGATAGATATATATTAGATAGATATGAGATAGATAGATAGATAGATAGATAGATAGATAGATAGATAGATAGATAGATAGATATGTGATAGCAAGCTAGCTAGATACATAGATGATAGATATGGTATAGAGATATATGAGATAGATAGATAGATAGATAGATAGATAGATAGATAGATAGAGAGACAGAGAGATAGATAGAGAGACAGAGAGATAGATAAATAGATAGATATGAGATAGATAGGTAAATATAAGAAGGATAGATAGCTATATAGATAGATAGATAGATATAGAGACATAAGGAGAGTATTGCATAAACATCTACAGGCATATTGGGGATTTTGTAAAAATATATAGTTATAAGGGGTATTTGGAAAAGATTGATAGACATAAGATGTTTGCGGGCACCAGATAAAAGTTTCCAGACATATTGAGATACTTGCTAAAGATTTACAGACATAAGTGGATAATTGGTAAGCATTTATAAATATAATGATAGGCGTAATATCTGTAGACATAAGACACACTGAGAAAGAAAAACATTTAAAAACCCCAGCTCTAAATTACATCCATATGCAGTGTAATCTGATACCATTTAATAATACTGTCTATTTCATTTGGTCACATCATAAAATAAAAAATAGCAAAATGAAGACAGTAAATATAATTATTGTCAATTTTCTTTTTTTGGAAAATGTGCACATTGGTAAATGGGAAAAAAACATCAAAATGTCATTTCAATAGGTGTTGTAGACATCGATATATCTCAGCATTGTAGTTGATCTTCGTATAATTTGTTTATCAATTAATAATAAATATAAGTAGACTACATACACTGTATACAAGGGGCAGATCAGCGCCCCACAAGGTAAATTTGGTGTGCGGTCTGGCTATGCCACTCTTGCCTCCTGGGTACCCTCTCAATAGAGCAGAGTGGTGTCCGGCAAACGGGCCCACGGTCTGCTCAGAAAGGGCCTCAAAGGGGCCTCTAAAAATGGGAAGAGCCGGCATTTTCAGATCCCCCTCACCTAAGGGCACCATAGCTACCACTCCCCCGATTGTTGTAGCCCTGTCAGTATACTAGTAAATACAGTAAGCACTCTGTAACAATAGATGCAATGTATACATGCATATATTGTTAATATGTATATATGTACATATATGCGTGTGTGTGTGAGGGCCTGATTATCCAATAGGCTAACTGGGGTGTAGCCTAGGGTGCAAGGCTCTTGGAGGAAGGGAGCCCAACATTTTTAGGGGTGCAAAATTGTCACTGGCAGAGGTATAAACTGAAATTCATTTTCAGAGAATAGCTGTTCCCCCAAGTAGAAAGGAAATTGTCAGGTTTTTAACTTAACATGTACCCATGGTAACGGCTGAAGACAATGAGTCATCCTTGGACGAGCTCTTGAGGATAGGCAAGTAGGGGAGACAAGGATGGCGACAGATGTAGGTGTCACAGCCCCATCCACCTTCACATCTTAACTCTCAGTAGCGCTTGTGCACGCCTCCATGTGGCTATGCCAAGTGGAGCTGAATTTTAAATTAAGGACGGGTTCATTCTTACTAACCACATATTAGTCAGGCATGGAAGGTGAGAGGGTGGTAAGAGTGTATGTATATATATATATATATATATATATATATATATATATATATATATATGCATGTATATATATTTATTCACATAAAGCACTGTGTGTTGTATTTTCAGCACTTACTATAGTCAGTAGTATACAATATCTGAAAACAACTTATATTCATTGTTACTTGATTTTAAAAAAAATCTACAAAGATCAACTACAATACGTAAAATTATAAATTATCTAGTGAAATGTAACATTGCTATATATACACTGTGGCAAGTGGAGCCAGATGAAGACAGCTCCAGAGTTGAATAAATATTCTAAGCCATCTAACCTCTCTGGATGTTGGGCCTACTGTAAACAATCATGGGTTCCTCTAAGCAGAACTTGAAAATAAAGATAATTGACTGTTACATAGCAGAGGGAGGCTATATAAAGATAACTAAATGCTTCCAGCTTGGAGTTTCCACTGTCTGAAACATCATTAGGAATTAAAGTTAAAGACAATATTTGAAGTCAAAGCAAGATCTAAAAGCTCTGATACACATGATAATAATAATTACTACTACTCATATTGGGCCTGATTAGAGATGAATGTGCATATTTGTCGCATTGCGCTTGACTCGCTGCCTTATGTTTGTAGTACTTATGTTATATTTGCGGCTTATTGCGCTTGGAGAGGCATTTTGTGGCGTTCACGTGTTGGCTGAGTGCAGTAAGAGCGTGGGGATGCACACCGACCATGCCCCTTAAAAATGTATCCGATTTTGACTTTATTTTATAATACCATTTTTAGCCCCAAGTTGTTCTCTTCCCTTCCCCTCTTTTAATTTCCTGTATCTTTATTACTTGAAAGGCTTTTCAATAAAAGTTATTGATGATAAAAAAGAGATACCTTTTTATGAAGCGTGTCTTTGCGCACCCTATCTCATTGCTTGATGGCGATGTTTACAGTTACACTCTTGTATCTATCATCAACGTTGTTCATTTTTATGGTGCCCCAGATTCTGTAGCGCTTGATAAAACTGACATAAATGACATACGTCACAATAGGCCAGATTCCCAATTCATCTCCCATCCACTGTTATGGATCTTCTTTCCTTCAGACTCACCTTACTTCATGCTCCCTCCTGCACCCAAATCCACATGCACACAGTGACACCTAAATACTCTCATCCCATCCACTTCTAATCATCACTAAACCAACTACACTCTGCTATGACTGCCATGTCCTGCACTGATAAGACTGCCTCTAGCCCTACACAATACAGCTCCAACCACCACATATAGGCTCCGACGAACCACACCGCAACTATAGCACACCAAACAATCCCGCTACCTGCAACAGAGCTCCTGCACTGCTGAGCACCACTGGAGAGAGTCTCGCTCCTATGCCAACTTCCTCCACTATAAATTCATCCTTTCTTCTTACAACACTGCCCTTTCAGTTGCCAGGAAACATAATTCCCTTCTCTACTATACACCCATTTTTCTCATGTCACTGCCCACCTGCACCTCCTCCTCACGGCCCATGTATTTCCCAGCTACTTCATAGAAATCAACACGATTTGACATCCTGATGCCAAATCCTGCACACTCCACCCAACTTCTTCTACACTTCCCAATCCACCCTCAGTTCATTCTCTCCAGTAAACGAAGACAAACTCTCTCCACTCATTTCATCAAGTCACCCAGCAACCTGCCGCCTTGACCCCATTCCCTCTCAACTTCTCCACATCCTCTCTCCCACTGCATGCTCACCTCTAGCTCCCCTTTTCAGCCTGCTTCTGTCTACTGGCACATTTTCGGCTTCCTTTAAACACACACTGATCTCAAACATCCTAAAAACATTCATTTCTCTCTACCCAGCCCCTCTCTCTTCCACTAACACCCTATTTTTATCCTCCCCTTTGCCTCCATACTACTGGAGCAACAATGTAAAATCGCCTATCTCACTTTTTTTTCCACTCAATTCTCGACTCTGCAATCAAACTTCTTCCTCCAATATTCCACTGAGACTCCTCTCACAAAGGTGATCAAGGATCTCCTTACAGCAAAGTCTAAGGGTCACTACTCCATAATAATCCTCCCGGACCGCTCTGCTGCTTTTGGCAATGTTGATCACCTTCTTCTCCCGCACACCCTTCACTCCAGTTCTTTCCTGGTTCTCTTCCTACTGTGACCAGATAGGGGGGGCCGGGACAATCTCCTTGGGTAGATGGTGTTTATAGCAGACAACAGATTTCACCCAGGTCCAAAGGTTAACCAAACACTGGTCACTCCTGATGAACAAACTAAGACAAATCTAAAAGATGTTTCAGCACAGTAACTTATAGGCAGATATCAGGCTTTCTCTCACAGAGACTCTGCAGCCCCTGTCCCCAGCAGTGAGAGACTGACTGAACTTGCTAGCAGGCTTTTACTATCAACATTCAGGTGCATCTCCTGATTACCAGCAGAATCACTGGTAACTTAGATGACCTGGTTAATGGGCCTAATAGATGGAGCCCACCCTCATTCTCCATCCATATACCCCAGGGCCCATTTCAGCAGCTCACAGAAGACAATACAGACACACATTATTCTGGGGTTTTAAAACAAGTAAGTTAGTGAAATATACCTGTCATTATATACTAAACCAGCGACGGTGTCACACTACCTATAGAGAATCTCCTTTAATGTCTCTATATTTGGCTGGCACATCCTCCCCCCAAGTTCTCTCTATCTGTAGGTCCCTCAAGACTATGTGCTTGGCCCTCACCTTTCTCACTTATGATTTTATTTATTTTTTCTAAAATATTTATTTCCCATTATTAAATTTCATTTGAAGTATATTTACTATTTTCTTATACTGTAAGAATTATTATTAGTACTATTATTATTATTATTATTATTATTATTATTATTATTATATTATTATTTAGAACAAGAAAGTTATGATACTGGAGGAACACTCAATTTGTAACCAGTACTAGGACACATATCACCCTTGCAAAATATATTTTTTAATTCATAGAAATTATGATTATATGCAAAAAAAATGTCACTAGCATAAAATATATATATATATATATATATATATATATATATATATATAAATAAATATATATATATATATATATATATATATATATATATATATATATATATATATAATTTATTTTCATTAGTATAAATTGATATAATAAGGTGTAAGAATTTATTTATCTTATGCACTTTATAATCATCTTAACAATTATGTAATATAATATTTAGACATTAGATAATCAACTTATTTTATACACCTGATAAGCAAGCCAATAATCACATGTTATGTAATATTTAGTTAATAGACAATGAGACTGGGGTCATGTCATAAATACAAATATAAATAACAATGGATTCTTTCTTCTTTGCTTTCATTCAGATATTGCTGGACAGTGTTGCTTATACTTCAGAACACAAATAGCTTGAACCTTCTTTCTGCCTTGTGAGTGTAACATTTCACATTTTTGATCAAATATTTCAAACAATATCACACTATTGTATATATTTGTATTTATTTTGAAGAGTGATTTCTGGGATTCAAGTAGTATTGCATTTATTACAAATTCACTGCACCTGTATTTTCCACTGGGGTGTGACCACTATTGATAACACAGTTGTGCTGTGCAAGTATATGGAATACAAGCGTGCTGAAATCCATTCTATACATCTTTAATAAATTTTCTTTTTTATATTTTTTTGAGGTATATTTATTGTCACTAAGATAATCACAACAAATAGAAGAAATAAAAGAAGAATTTGATGATTTAAAATTGAGACTTCACAATAAGGATTAATTTGAATGTTTTTGGACTTCCGTTTTTTTTTTTGCTTATCACTTCTTTTCGAACTTATTTGTTTGTTTGAGACATTAGCGCCATCATGCTTCTCACAGTTTTGTAGTTTCATACGTGACTGAGTTTTGTGGGTGTAACTGATGTAGAGTGGGCTGCATTTGTCTTTTGGAGTACTCGTTGTTTAGTAATGTTTTTTAGATTCACATCTGTTTTCCCCACTGCCCGACACTGCGGAGCACTACAATGATAATAATAATAATTCTTATTACAGTGAGTTTATTCTAAAGAATAAGGTACCCCTTTCTGAAATATTTTTTTTAATATTGGAATTCATCCTTGACCTGTACGTTTATAGAGCCACAGAACTGCTCTGTAACTTCTAATATCCTTATAGCATAGAGTAGTACAATATCCCATTTATTAACTGTATGCAACATACAATTCTACTTTGTAGGTCGATATGTCCAGTTCTTGATAGTAAAATAGACTGTAGCTTTTACCCTGGCGAAGATTTCCCTGCCACAATAGTCATTCCGCTATCATACAAGAGAGACATCAGAAAGAATCCATGATGGCTTTGTCTGACAGTTACAATGTTATTTTTAACCATTTTAGCCTTTCCTTTCCGCCAGATGCTTCCAAAGCTGTAAAAACTCAGCAATTCCCACAGACCTAGGATAAGAAGTTAAAGGGAAATAATGTATTGTTGCTGTAGCTGTGATGTCATCTGGTCCCCCCCTACACACACTGGCTCAGCAGGCAAAAAAGCAGTGACAATCCAAGATGAGAGGGGGTCCAAGCAATTAACCAATTCAGCACCATTAGTGGGGAAAAAATTGCAAGTGCTACACGAATACAAAGAGACATCTGGAACACGGAACACAGAGAGTTCACCAAGGATTATCAATGCTCACTGTTGAGTAACACTGCATGTTACTTGTGAGGCTATTTTTAACTTATCCCCCTGCTGTGCTGGCGTTGTTGTAATAAAATACCAGGAAAGCAAGGAAAATTATCCTTATATGAATGCATGAACACTAAATTAAATAATTTGGTAAAACAGGCATAAACACATACACACACAAAAGAAGCAGAACCAATGAAAAAAGAAAGAAAAAGACGTATAGCATTATGTACAGTATAACTCCAGCATTAAAATAAGCGGTGACATTACATTGCAATGACACAGATAGTGTTTTACCGAACACGCAAAAAACAGATGTCTAGGTGTTAAAGCACATTCTTTTATATGACTAAAACAAAGTTGAATATATAAGTTGCAAGAATGATCTATAATTGTAGTGGAGGTTGTGCCTCCCCATGCAATATATTACCATCCTTATTGCCCCAATGCCTCATGAGTGGTGGATTAAGACAATCCGAGGCATTGTGCTGTACATACACCGTCGGCCCCATCCCACCCCATAAAGTGTGTCATATCACGCACACGTCACCATGTTAACATTTTTGTTCCAGCCAAAAGTTAGTAAGGATCCACTGATCTGGACCTTTCAGCCCTGGACCAAAAGAAAAAGTATACTAAATTATATATATATATATATATAAAACAAATTTTTGTCTTTCTCTTTTTAAAAAAATATAAAACAATGCATTTTGTACTTTTGAGTTAAATGTCCTTAAACACAGTTTTAGCTGTTGTTGGAGATATATGTTTATGGATATAGGTACTGTGTTAGTTCCTGGCTCCAGGCAAGTGTTATTTACAGGCTCTGTGCTAGTTCCTGGCTCCAGGCAGGCGGTGTTTACAGGCTCTGTGCTAGTTCCTGGCTCCAGGCAGGCGGTGTTTACAGGCTCTGTGCTAGTTCCTGGCTCCAGGCAGGCAGTATTTACAGGCTCTGTGCTAGTTCCTGGCTCCAAGCAGGTGGTATTTACAGGCTCTGTGCTAGTTCCTGGCTCCAGGCAGGCGGTGTTTACAGGCTCTGTGCTAGTTCCTGGCTCCAAGCAGGTGGTATTTACAGGCTCTGTGCTAGTTCCTGGCTCCAGGCAGGCGGTGTTTACAGGCTCTGTGCTAGTTCCTGGCTCCAGGCAGGTGGTATTTACAGGCTCTGTGCTAGTTCCTGGCTCCAGGCAGGCGGTGTTTACAGGCTCTGTGCTAGTTCCTGGCTCCAGGTAGGTGGTATTTACAGGCTCTGTGCTAGTTCCTGGCTCCAGGCAGGCGGTATTTACAGGCTCTGTGCTAGTTCCTGGCTCCAGGCAGGCGGTATTTACAGGCTCTGTGCTAGTTCCTGGCTCCAGGCAGGCGGTGTTTACAGGCTCTGTGCTAGTTCCTGGCTCCAGGCAGGCGGTATTTACAGGCTCTGTGCTAGTTCCTGGCTCCAGGCAGGCGGTGTTTACAGGCTCTGTGCTAGTTCCTGGCTCCAGGCAGATGGTATTTACAGGCTCTGTGCTAGTTCCTGGCTCCAGGCAGGCGGTATTTACAGGCTCTGTGCTAGTTCCCTGTTGGGATAGACAGGGACTGATCTTTTAATTGTTTTGTGCTTGCTTTAGACAGTGCAGACTGAATACAATTATTTAAACCAAGGTAAATAGCTTAAATTTAATAAAAAAATGTCTACTTCTGAAGGTGTGGAAGGATTTTGGAGTATATTGGATAACCCTGTTTTATCTCCTTCTCTCTGTTATATGTTGGGTGTTGCATACAATTATTACAGATTGTATGAAATTGTAAGAACTTTTTATTTCTCCTGGTGTTCCTCATTTTTTCTTTATAAAGTACAGGATGTTCCACAACCTGAAGACGTTTTAGAACCCCTGTTCTTTTATATGTGGGTCTTTTAAGAGTTTATGCTTCCCACATTTTTTTTATTCTTTTTTTTTTTTTTTTATATAGTAAATCAACTCAAGCTGCTTAAACTTGGCAGCCTTCTTGTGCAGCTAATAACGTTTCCAGCCAAAGCATAAACCTGCTTCTAAGCTTGAAATCAGCCTGTGCCGTCACTTGTGGTGCTGGACGTCATATTGAAGTGCTCGGGAACACAGTCAGTAGTCTACTATTAAAAACTTTACCAAGGCAGGAATCATCTTTAGCAGCGTGGTGCCAGCACAGGCTTGTAGTTGGCCCTGTGCAAAAAACGAAAAAAAAAAAGTTGTCAAAAAATGCATAAAAAACACAACAGAATTCATGACTAAGAATTCGAGAAAATTAGAACCAGGAAGAGACAAAGGCAGAAAAGAGAAATGCTAAGGAAGAAGAGTGCACATGCAGAACACTTTACATAGATTAGGGAACTAGGAGATGGTTCAGCAGTGAATCTGGTGAGAAACAATAGTGAATATCATGGTAAGCATGGAGAGCCGGGATATAACTAAGCACTGACTTCATGGCAAGATAACAAATCATTGTAGAAATAAAAAGCCATCCGATGACTGATCAGTGAATTTAGGGCCTTATATAGAGTTGGAAGCATCTAAAACACAGACGGAAATTGCGTCCAAAAGAAAGACACATTCTACATAGAATGTTGAGACAGCTGATTATCATATTGTCAGTTCCTATCTTACACCAGGAGGAGAGCACCCGCAACAGATACCTTCCCTGGCAGCAGTATTGGCATCTGTGCCCAGGACTACATTGGTCGCATTTATATGAACATGCACCTACTGTACTTGGCCTACATTTGCTCTCCCCTTGCCTCCCCCGAGCCGTCTCTATAAGCGTAAGGAACCCTATAGACAAGATGTGACAGACTTTGCATACAGAGGCAAGAGTGAGTCTTTTTGTATGCGCATGGACAGTAGTGAAATTCGAGCTTTACGCTACACAAATGGACAACTTAACACGAGGACCGCCGTGCGAAAGAAAGAATGTAGTTTATCGTAAAATCCAGATGACTGAGCGGTGAATCTAGTAAGAGAAAATGAAGATTGTAATAAAGAGAAGACTGATCAGTGAATCCATTGTGAAAGTTAGAATGTAGACCAGGGATAGACAACCTGGTACACTTTGGGGACCGCATGCTCTATCCTTTGATACATTTAATCAAAAAAAGAAACTGCTATCTATAATAATATATCAGCAGGCATTTTAAACAAATATTACAAGCTATAACAAACACACCTGGAGAAGGAAGGAGCTGGGGGTCGCAGGCAAAGCTTGTAGGGTCACTTGCAGCCTAGGGCCGCCTGCTGCCCATCACTAATGTAGACGATAACAAGAAGGAAGAACCAGGAGATGACTTGGCAGTGAATACTGTATGTTTCTATAAATTGGGTTGAATAATTTTCCTTGATACTATAAGCAGCTTAAAGAGCAGTAGTAAGTAAAGACACCATTTAAAATGAATATAGATCAAAGTTTGTACGTTACTGAGCTGAATAATATACATGAAATAACTGGAGTGTTTATAATTTTTTTTTACATCTGTCCATCGTGCACTCTGTCACTTTGCCATGTTGCTTCTCTAATTAAGCAGGCAGAGTTTGAGTGACAGCTTTGCAGTCTTGCTGTGGAGAAATGCACTGTGTAGATTGGTGCATTCATACACAGGGGTGGGCCAGGGATGTCACATTAACTCAACTTACGGCATTCTCAGCTTTTTGACCTGTTTGAGATCCCATCAGGACGGTGTCCTAAAGATATGGGATGAGTTGCAAACGTGTGTAATGAAATGGAGGGTAACAGAGCTGTAGTAGAATGTCAGCTTAACACTTAACAATGAATTTTACCTTCATGGTCCACATCTGAATTGTTCAATTTTGGGGTTTAGTGGTCCTTTAATACCAGGTATTTAACTTTTATTAAGAGAAATTAAATGCAAAGGGCTGAAATTGCACACACATGTATTACAGCTGCAACAGACGTCAAGTCACCATTTAAAGGAAAGCTATCATCAAAATATACTTTTATATGTTTTGTTGAAGGAAATACAAACGACCTTTGTGAAACTATTGGGCTTGTTGTGTGTTGCTCAAGACATGTTTGTTTTACCAGTTTTTTCCAATGCCTGTGTTACTTTAAATTCATCTTGTTTTTTCTAAGATTGGTGGTCTGTAATGTTATCAGTATTTTAATCCTCAATGGCTTATAATTGCCCTGGTCTAAAGCTGGGTACATACCTATGCAATAATACATCAGATGCAATTTCTCTATTTGAAAGTCTCGATGAGCATGTCGATTCATACTTACACACGTATACGATTTACATTCAGATCTGTGATCTTCATCTCTCACCTGCTGAAAAGATTGCGACTCTGCTCACTACAGATATCTGCCTACACAGCTGGTCGTGACTGCGTACACACTTCCACATTTGCCTGACATCCTTCCATGACTGATCATGATTTTTATGAAGTTTAGAAAACCAAATCAACAGATGCCATGTATTCTGGTACGATAAAACATGATTGTGGGAGCGTACACACTTTTACAATATCTGAACAAACAGTCGTGAATCGTTTGATATGCATGATTATTGCATAGGCGTGTACCCAACTTAAGTGGGTTAGGTGGTGTCCACTACTACAAATCAAAAAGAATTTGGGCAACATGGTGGCTCAGTGGTTAGCACTTCTGCCTCATAGTGCTGGGGTCATGAGTTCAATTCCCGACCATGGCCTTATCTGTGTGGAGTTTGTATGTCCTCCCTGTGTTTGCGTTGGTTTCCTCCAGGTGTTCTGGTTTTCTACCACACTCCAAAAACATACTGGAAGGTTAATTGGCTGCTATCAAAATTGACCCTAGTGTGTATGTGTATGTGTATGTGTATGTTAGGGAATTTAGACTGTAAGCTCCAATGGGGCAGGGACTGATGTGAGTGAGCTCTCTGTACAGCGCTGCGGAATCAGTGGCGCTATATAAATAGATGATGATGATATAAAATTGCTTTCATAAAGAGCTGTTTCTATGGCAACTGGTGGATACTTTGGCTGATTTAAAAGTTGTGATCATTCTAATGCTCAGATTGACTACACCTTGGTCTAGCCCAGTGTTGGCTAACCTGTGACACTCCAGGTGTTGTGAAACTACAAGTCCCAGCATGCTTTGCCAAAATATAGCAGCTTATTGCTGGAAGGGTATGCTGGGACTTGTAGTTTCACAACACCTGGAGTGTCACAGGTTAGTCAACTCTGGTCTAGCCCTATAAATGTTATAATGCTACGTTATTATATTAGCTACAGGTTGGTTATGGTCTAATTTGCAGATTGGAAACAGGTTGGTCCACCCCTGAAATTGTTATAATGAACTGATTGGCTACACATTGGGCTAGCCATGTGAACGCTATAATACTCTGGTTAACTACAGCTTGGTATTGGTTAGTGAACATTATAATGTTTAGATTGGCCACAGGATGGTGAAGCCCTGTGAATGTTATAATGCTCTGATTGGCTGCAGAGTGGTCCAGCCCTATGGACGTTATAATGCTCTGATTGGCTGTAGTTGGTCTAACCTTGTGAAGGTTCTAATGCGTTAATTGGGTATAGGTTGCTCTAGCCCTGTGAACATTATAATGATCCGATTGGCTAAACAAAAGAAAGAGAGCAATAATATTCTCAGATTGAGGCACTATAAAGTACCCAACGAAAATCACGTAATTATACTATCAATGTTAAAATCTTTATTATTTCAAAAATAAAACAAAACAATTACAGATTTTACAGGGTTAAGCAGAGAGGGAAAAGAGAGATGGTAAGATAGGCAGGTGTCCACCAAATGTTCAAGAAATCCACTAAAGAGGATGGATCAAGTTTCCTTTAGAATAGGAGTTATCTATAAATGTTTGTAAGTTGAAGGGAAAATACCAGAGGAAGGGGATGTTAAAAATAATCAGTAAAGTGATTATATTCAAATGAAGGGTTACATTCAATCCCAGACTAAATCAATTAATTTAAGGAAGTGGGGTTATTTCCTTCCTAAATAACACGATTCTCTCTCCCTAATGCCCTTTATGCTGAATCTTCGGTAGCAACATGGAAACAGGACTTGGATATTTTAATTGATCAAAAACGAGGTTAGTTCATTCGTCATATAAATTTTGTGGGCACATAGGCACATTTACACAAATATGGTGGTATTGCCAATTTCCACGTTCTGGGAAGACGTACTGTCCTTAATTGTACAAACTGTTACCGTTCAACTCCCACGGGATTCACTCACCATTTTATTATGTAAACCGAATGCTTTAGTTAATAAACACACAAACAGACAAACTGATATGCCATATATGCAACGCGGCCAAACTTTAAATAGCTAAAGACTGGAGAAAAAACAGTGCAAACAGCCACTACTGCAGTTATAAATACAATTCAGTATGTGGCATCTATGAAATACATCTTGGTCTCCTACATGGCACCGTCAAAACCTTTAATAAAGCCTGTGGGCATGGGTATTTATACAATAACTTATCTAGTCCAGGATCTATATAACTCAGTTAGTTCCTTGCCTCTTCAGCTGTTAGATGTTACGGTCACGGAGGCTGATACTATCAGTCAGGGTTAGCACAGGCCTTCCCAAGGTGCAGAGTGTAACAAACCACCCCGGTCTTCACCAAAAACCGTAGTAAGGTGGGATGAATATTGCTGACGGGAGTTTGCAGGTCGCGGCCCTTGAGTGAGCCCACTGATGTGATAGATGAAAAAGATGTGAGGCTACAGCTGGTCACCAAGTGTGTGGAGCAGGATGGATACACGTATAGGTAGCCAAACAATAGGTGTCATCTGGACTCAGGTCAGAAAGATACCTGGGAGTTGGTACACAAACAGCATACTGATAGGGAGAATTCAGAGCCATTGTCAGAATGGATTAGCAGAGGTCTGGTACACAATAGCAACTTGGTACTAGAGAGAATCCGGAGCCATTGTCAGAATGGATTAGCAGAGGTCTGGTACACAGTAACAATGTGGTACAAGGGAGAATCCGGAGCTGTGGTCAGAATGGATTAGCAGAGGTCTGGTACACAGTAGCAACGTGGTACAAGGGAGAATCCGGAGCCGTGGCCAGAATGGATTATCAGTGGTCTGGTACACAGTAACAACGTGGTACAAGGGAGAATCCGGAGCCGTGGTCTGAATGGATTAGCCGCGGTCTGGTACACAGTAACAATGTGGTACAAGAGAGAATCCGGAGCTGTGGTCTGAATGGATTAGCCGCGGTCTGGTACACAGTAACAACGTGGTACAAGGGAGAATCCGGAGCCATGGTCTGAATGGATTAGCAGCGGTCTGGTACACAGTAACAACGTGGTACAAGGGAGAATCCGGAGTCATGGTCTGAATGGATTAGCAGAGGTCTGGTACACAGTAATAATGTGATACAAGAGAGAATCCGGAGCCGTGGTCTGAATGGATTAGCAGCAGTCTGGTACACAGTAACAACGTGGTACAAGGGAGAATCCGGAGCCATGGTCTGAATGGATTAGCCGCGGTCTGGCACACACTAACAATATGGTACAAGAGAGAATCCGGAGCTGTGGTCTGAATGGATTAGCCGCGGTCTGGTACACAGTAACAACGTGGTACAAGGGAGAATCCGGAGCCATGGTCTGAATGGATTAGCAGCGGTCTGGTACACAGTAACAACGTGGTACAAGGGAGAATCCGGAGTCATGGTCTGAATGGATTAGCAGAGGTCTGGTACACAGTAATAATGTGATACAAGAGAGGTACACAGTAATAATGTGATACAAGAGAGAATCCGGAGCCGTGGTCTGAATGGATTAGCAGCAGTCTGGTACACAGTAACAACGTGGTACAAGGGAGAATCCGGAGTCATGGTCTGAATGGATTAGCAGAGGTCTGGTACACAGTAATAATGTGATACAAGAGAGGTACACAGTAATAATGTGATACAAGAGAGAATCCGGAGCCATGGTCTGAATGGATTAGCAGCGGTCTGGTACACAGTAACAACGTGGTACAAGGGAGAATCCGGAGCCATGGTCTGAATGGATTAGCAGCGTTCTGGTACACAGTAACAACGTGGTACAAGGGAGAATCCGGAGCTGTGGTCTGAATGGATTAGCCGCAGTCTGGTACACAGTAACAACGTGGTACAAGAGAGGATCCGGAGCTGTGGTCTGAATGGATTAGCAGCAGTCTGGTACACAGTAACAACGTGGTACAAGGGAGAATCCAGAACCGTTGTCTGAATGTGTTAGCAGCGGTCTGGTACACAGTAACAACGTGGTACAAGAGAGAGAGAATCTAGCCAAAAGTCATACACAGGGAGTCAGGAATAATGGCCAAGGCAACACAATACAGGAGTCAGATACTGGGGCAGAAACCTATTGCTCTGACACAAGATAAATGTCAGAGCCATTCTTTTATAGGAGAAAGGGGCTTAAAATCCCCATCTATGGTCACATAACCGCAGCGAGCAGAGCCGCTCGCCCAGATGTTGACAGTGCAGGTGGCAGTGTTCCGGAGCCGGAGTGTGGACCAGGTAAGTTTTCTTATATTAGGCTTCCCCTTAAATATGTATTCAACTTGGAGCTACCTATCGAATGTTAAACCTTAGATACAAATAACGTACTAGTCCCACCTCTTCCTTATCTGTCCTCCCTCACATAAAAAGCAAAAACTCAGTTTATCACAATGACAAAAAAGTAGCTTCATTGCTACCCATCATATCATTGAACCTGGGATAGCACTGCCGAAAATAGGCTGTCCCCTTGATGACTTACCTCCGCAGATGTGTGCCAATAAGTACATGCAACCTCAGTGTAGAGATGCTATTTTCCCTACCTTATCAGTACCATGGACAGTGTGCTGCTCGGAAAATGAGAAGGATAGTTGGATTACTCGGGTATGTGGAGCTTCTGCTGTGACCGTCCTTCTGTGAACCAATAATCTCGTTGGATAAGGACTACAGCAGCATCTCAGAAAATTAAGAATATCGTTACTGTTAGCTAATTTTGGACTGGATAATAAACCCCGAGACCCATCTCCTTCTGGAGGCCTTCGCCTACAGCAGCCCCCTTTTTCCAAGGAGCACAATAAGTACTCGGTTGCCCCCAGGTCCTAATTTGTGATAATAGAGGCTTTGTAAACACAACATTGCTGATGGGTGAACAGGAACAAAAGGAATTACATTTATTAATATTAGAATGCCATAATAATTGCTCTGCTTGTCACGAACCGTGGCAGTACTCACAGTCGCCGCGGCTCGCTTCGGTCTCCCTCTGGCAATAGGCAGCGGTGGGCTAATTAGAGAGGGGGGCTTGGCCAGTGATGATTACCCCCTGTGGGCTTGCTTCAGAACTGGGCTCTGATTGGTGGCCATCAGTATTTAAGGCAGTGAGGTCTGCAGCCTTACTGCCGGTTATAGTTCCTGCTTGCCAGTGTGCTGACCTGCTTCCTGCCTTGTTCTATCCTTTGGATATCGTGTTGGATTGCTCGTGTATGACCCCTTGCCTGGATTTGGACCTTGCTCGTGTTTCTCGTGACCCTGACCTTCTTGCCTGTAACTGGACCAAGCTACCGTGCCTGTGACCCTTGACCCCGGCTTGTGTATTGGATTCCCTGTCTGCTGCCGGCCCTAGACCCCTGCCTGGACTCTACTCCGCTTTCCTGGGTTCTCCCTAGTCGGTACACACTTCACGACCCTCTGGTAGTCTGTTCCCACCACTAGGGGCTCCAGTGAACACCTGACTGGCAGAGCAGACTCCGGGTTGTGCTGTACCGGCTAGAGGGGTTCCTAACATTATAACCGGCCTTAAAAAATAAACACGTACCGGAGACGAGGTTGGAATGGATGAAAGCGGAACCACACCGTCTCCAGCACAAGCCCTAGCGGGTCATGTCGAGACCCTATACCAAATGGTTCAGGATTTGTCTGAGCGTTTGTCTGTTCAGGAAGAGGCTGCAAGGCCTTCACAATCCACTCCAGATTCCACCTGTGAACCTAAAATGAATTTGCCAGACTGGTTCTCCGGAGATAGATCCCTGTTCCGGAATTTCAGGGAGAGCTGCAAGCTCTATTTTTGGTTGAGGCCCCGCTCTTCTGGTTCGGAACAACAGAAAGTTGGGATTACCATCTCCCTCCTGCAGGGTGATCCCCAGTCCTGAGCTTTCTCCTTACCACAGACCAGTCCTGCCATGCAGTCAGTAGACGCCTTCTTCGAGGCATTAGGTCTGTTATATGATGAAGCGAGCCGCGGTGGAACTCACAGCCGCCGCGGCTCGCTTCGGGCTCCCTCTGGCGTCCCGGCCGTCACCTTGACGACTGGGACGTCATTTCCGCTTTCTGCCCGGCCGTTGCCAAGGCAACGGCCGAGCGTGTCTTCTATAGCGCTGCGTCCCGGCAGTGCTGGGAGCCGGGCGCATGCGCGCAATAGGCAGCGGTGGGCTGATTAAGGAGGGGGGCTTGGCCAGTGATGATTACCCCCTGTGGGCTTGCTTCAGAATTGGGCTCTGATTGGTGGCCATCAGTATTTAAGGCAGTGAGGTCTGCAGCCTCACTGCCGGTTATAGTTCCTGCTTGCCAGTGTGCTGACCTGCTTCCTGCCTTCTTCTATCCTTTGGATATCGTGTTGGATTGCTCGTGTATGACCCCTTGCCTGGATTTGGACCTTGCTCGTGTTTCTCGTGAACCTGACCTTCTTGCCTGTAACTGGACCAAGCTACCGTGCCTGTGACCCTTGACCCCGGCTTGTGTATTGGATTCCCTGTCTGCTGCCGGCCCTAGACCCCTGGCTAGACTCTACTCCTCTGCTAGCCTGCGGCCAAGTTTGTCCCCACCACTTGGGGCTCCAGTGAACACTTGACTGGCAGAGCAGACTCCGGGTTGTGCTGTACCGGCTAGAGAGGTTCCTAACACTGCTATAGTGATATAAAATGTCACAAATTGTCATGATGCAACATGGCAAAATAATAGCTTGGCCTTACTATGTGATAACTTTTGAACAAAACATCTGTCAGACACTGAAGTACATTTCTTGTAGTCAGCAAAAAGAGGCACCAAGGCAAACATTGTTGTTGGGTATGACATTTTTTGGACAAAAGCGGAGCTTGAAAAACTATAGTCTGTTGTCCCTACAATGAAGCAAATGATGGCTTTACTTGTGTCTGTTTATGAAAACCGTCATTTCAAGTGAATAAAAATTAGAACCATTCCCTAAACAAAACATGATAAAAATGTTCATTTTGTCTCTCCAGCCAGATATCCTCTAGGTCATTGACTTGTTAACATAGCAGAATTGTAATTTTAATAGTGTCCATATGAGGGCTTATCAGAGCCCGTCATTGAAGACCATTTTTTTTATTGGTAAAATTCACAAAGATAAGTTAACATAAACCATATGTTTCAGTATAGAGGCCTGGAATACAAGCCCCGCATAGACAGTCCTGTGTGTATTCTGTGAATGGACATCTTTTATAATCTCCTCCACCAGCCATACAGTAAAATTAAATGTCATTTATATTTGATAGGTAATTCACTTCATTTCAATACAATCAGTGATAACTTGATCATTATTAAACAGTGTGCAATGGAATACATATGAAAAACCTAAATAACTGGATGTTCACCTGCATTTACTTTGGAGAATATAAAACTTAGTAAAGAGAGAGGTGTTCAGGGCCTGATTAAGGGTTCAGGCCGTCCTAGGCTAATATGGTCATAGCGCCCCTTCGGGTTCCACGCAAGTTAAAGGTCTATCATATAAAATCTTGCTTCCTTCCCCACCCCCACACACACACACCACCAATGTTTGTGTTTTTTATGAGCCGTGGCTCCACGACGTTTCCTATTTCAGTCTCCTGGGAAAAACCATGTTACAATGCAAGGGGTGAAAATTAGTTTTCTGTTTTGCACATAAGTTAAATACTGACTGTTTTTTCATGTAGCGCACAAATACTTGACAGCTTATTTGTACACTGAAATTTAAAGTTGATATTTGTGTGCTACATGAAAAACCAGTCAGTATTTAACTTATGTGCAAGACAGAAAACTAATTTTCACCCCCTTTCATTGTAACATGGTTTTGTCCAGGAGACTTAAATAAGAAACTTCTTAATTTAAGTTCCTTAATGAATCAGGCCCATTATGTATGTTCCGAAAACTGCAACGTTCCTCTTCTTATATTCTGCGTGATAAATATAAAAAGAGTGCTTTATATGTGGGCATTGATGTGTGTGTAGAAAGACAGACAGTAGTTGAAAGTACTGGTCCTTACCAGTAAAAATCTGAATACATCTTACACAATAGAAATATGAGGTATTGGTTCATATTTTGTTCAAAACATTTAAGCTTGCATCTCAAAGTCAAATCATTGAATTGAATCCCCCTCCGTAGAGTATGCATTTACCTCTGTTTTATTTTAATTGATTTACTTTAACGTTATTTTCTAGAGCCAATATACAGAATATAAGTAGAATCCTTTAAATCTGGCGCTGTCGATAAAAATTATGGCAACTATGAAAAGGTTGAGCGTGATTCGTTTTTTATTGAAGTCTGTGCTGTTTACTATGACATTACTGAAGAAAACTGACTAAGCACTTGTTTAGCCGACTGTAACACGAAGATTCAATTCAACCTCAAATGCTTTTTCCATTTGGCCCTAGGACATACAAAGCCACTGCTTCACATAATGTTAAATTCATTCATTCTGGCGACCCTCCGGAGTAACTTATACACGCACATTTCTACTCCATGTGTTACTGCTTAAAGGAGAAATATGACCAATTATCGAATGTCCCTGTCTCCTTTCTACATAAGTTTGGAAAATTTAAAGAAATTTATAAATGTATGTTTTGTAGGCTGTGAAAATTCCAATCGATTTTAGGTCCCTTTTGAGCAACTCCCAATTTTAGATAAATTGCTTTAAACTAGCGAAGGTTAGGATTTGTTACAAACTGGATCCACAGCTTAATTTCCTGGAGGTAATGGAATTATCTCATCGGTTTTGCAAACTCTTCACTTATTCCTACAGTACAGAGCATGAACTTGTGCTCTAGAATATGGAGCTGGACAGGGCGATCATACTACTTACTAGGCTCAAAATCTGTTTCATTTTATAAAATTAGATATTTAAATTACCTGGAAGGGATAAGGGACTGCACATTGCGTTACTGTTTTTACTTAGCGCCGAAGGGCTTTTAAGCCGTGGAAATGACCAGAAAACTACACCGCCTTCAAGCTGGAGAGAAGCAGAACTTTTCACGAATTGTTTACTAAGTCCTTGTGTAAAGATATGCAGACCTAAACTAATATACCCAACGAAAGGAGAATGACATAAAAATAGCCACCTTGCTATCAGGAAATATAATAAACACAAACGAGAGTAAAACAACAAATGAGAGTAACATTTAAACATACAGGCAGCTTCACACACCATTGCCTGTTACAGGTCCAGTATACCTGTCCTCTGTGCTTTCCTGCTGTTCCTAGTCTGTTTTGCTGCCCTGCTCTGACCTCTGTCTGGTCTCTGAACCTTCCCAGCAGCCGCCTGCCCTGACCTCTTCCTGGTCCTTGGCTCTTGTTTTGCCTGTATGAGTACCTAAATTTTTACATGTGTGCACAATCCTTTTTTTCTACTTCTCCAACATTCATCATCATCGTCAACATTTATTTATATAGCGCCAGCAAATTCCGTTGCGCTTTACAATTGGGAACAAACATTAATAAAACAATACTGGGTAATACAGACAGAGAGGTAAGAGGGCCCTGCTTGCAAGCTTACAATCTATAGGACAAGGGGAGTTTGAAACACAAGGGCATGTGCTACATCATATTGCACAATGGACCAGCTAGAATGCAAATGTAAAAGTATTGAGTGGGCTGTATGATCAGTCACACAGCAATGTTGGTCAGAGGGTTGTTGTCTTGTGTTAGCTGTGTAGAGGGTGGTAATAAGGTAACCTAGGGAGATTAAGATGCTGGTTGAGGAATATTATAAGCTTGTTTGAAGAGATGGGTTTTCAGAGAATGCTTGAAGGTTTGAAGACTGGAGGAAAGTTGTATTGTGCGAGGGAGGGAATTCCTCAAAGTGGGTGCAGCCCGAAAAAAGTCCTGTAACCGAGAATGGGAGGATGTGATGAGAGTGGAAGAGAGACGCGGATCTTGTGCAGAACGGAGGTGTCTTGTTGGGAGATATTTTGAGACAAGTGAGGAGATGTATGTTGCTGCAATTTTGTTGATGGCCTTGTAGGTTAGTAGAAGAATTTTATTTTGAATTCAATGAAAAACAGGCAGCCAATGTAGAGACTGACAGAGTGGCTCAGCAGAGGAAGAACGGTTAGCAAGGAAAATCAATCTAGCCGCTGTGTGCAAAATATATTGTAGGGGTTCAAGTGTGATTTTGGGAAGACCATTTTGGCCATTGTGTCTCCAATATTTTCCTAGGCCAATTATCTTTCTAGAATAAGCCTCTATGCACAAGAGCTAGGACAAGTTCCGGTGAGCATGTTCAGTTCTATGGAAAAGGGGGCTGGCCACAATTAATCTTGTTCCACTTAATTTGGCATCACACCATAGTAACATTGAAAAAAAGGGGTTGGTGGACACATTTTAAAAGCAAAACCAATTATTAACAAAACCTTACATTCAATACAACTTTCAAGAGTTTCACTGCTTTTGTAGCGTTTGTCATCATAAACTGTTTATGCTAATCTGTGTGCATAAGTCTGCTTGTCTATGTACTTCTAGTAAAGTACATTAAGCTGAGTGTGTTACCGATGAATATTTTGACAGGTATACTGTATTGAGGTACCAGTATCTTAACTCCTCTAGATGTACAGGAAATTTGACATGCCTCTTCGTGAATGTTTTAGGACATCTTTTTATATTGGATCAACTTATATTCTCGGTTTAGTGGCTCTTTAAATCACAACACATGCTGAAAATGCTTATCCAGCACACCACCCACAGACAGCTGTTTTTAACCTTACTGGGTCTCATCATCAATGTGGGTCTGCTGGCTCTCTAATGTCAGATGCACTCAAGGTTCCTCGTAAATCTAAATGCCTCTTTTATGCTTACTCTCTACTGTGTTTTCTTCTTTTTTTTTTCCCCCCGAAAAGTTGGCTTTTAGAAGATAATGGACAAAAAGCATATGCTGTTTCACAGTCGCATATGCCAGTCGGTAGAAAAGATTCCATCTTTTTTATGAAGTAAGAATTCTATGGAAGTCTACCAGTTCCTGCCTATAATAAAACTGTCAATCGTTCACACGTGACAAAAAAAATAGTGATTTGTTCACTGCTAAATACTTAAAGCAGTAATCCCATGAAAAATTAGGTATGTTGTTTTTTTTTTTCTAACATAAATCACGGTGGCAAGCTGTAAGAAGGAGCTTGGAAATAATCTATTTTTCTTGGTTTGTTTCTTCAGGCTGCTATTAATGAATTATAATTCTGTACAGTTTGCACAGTCATGTGTTTACCATGACAACCAGAGGCACAGGATGCAGTGAGCAGAGATGCTTTGAAATGCCCCTCTAAACTCAGTCTGCTGTAAAACCCTCCCCTCCTTCTCCCCCTTCTGCTATCACATGATCACAGAGACTTCCTAAACAGTACACAGCACTGAGAATTATGGAAACAACGGGAATGAAAGCCATGGAAATAAATCCAGGTAGGAAATTATTTGTATGTGTGTAAATTTCATTCTAGCAACTATTACAATTTTATATATAGATTTGCTAGTGACTGGCAGCTATTCCTGTTTCCCCTCCAGAGAGATTTTGAAAAGGAGATAATGTTTTGCAGGAGGACAGCTAAGAAATGATGAACAGATGCATGCTTAAAAGGTACCTAACTTGCTATTTCATAAAAAAAAGTCTATGTGGGATTTGCCTCTTTAAAAATCTCCTACAATCCTGTCCAGTTTCAAACGGGCCCTAAAAACCCACCTTTTTCTTAAAGCCTTTCTGTCTCCCACTTAACTTCCTACCTTATCTTCTGCCTCCGTCCCCCTACTCTCCCTCTCTCCCCTGTGTCTCTCTGTCTTTCCACCCCTCCCCTTAGATTGTACGCTCCTCTGAGCAGGGCCATCTCTCCTCCTGTTTCCACCACTTCTAATTCTGCTCTCCAGCTACTTAGCCCTCCTCCTCGAGGGTCCTCCACCCCAAGTCCACTCTCGCTCCCTCCTGCCCCATAGGGGTCTCCCTGTCTTTCGCGCCCTCCTTCTTGGGCCCCGTCGTTTGCGGATCCTCCCTCCCCCTTCCCCGCCCTCTCTAGCTGTGCATTGAGCGTACTGAGTTGCTGTGCTTACTGTTTACTGTACTGTGCTGTCTCCCATTGTATTGTAATTTGTTTGTCTCTGTACGGGGCTGCGGACGCCTTGTGGCGCCTTATAAATAAAAATTAATAATAATAATAATACAATCACAAACATATAACACATGTAAATACATTTTGCGAACATCCAGTATAGAGTGCAGAGGATGTGGATATTCTTTATCAAAAACATATACATGCCTCCTTGATACATGAACTATTATATAAATACAATCCAATCCCAGGGCTTCATGTTCATGGACTGTTGTTAAAAGAGCTCACTCCCTATATTTTTTTTAATTTCCCCTTGTATTTGTTAAATTTAAATATAAAGGGAAAAACATATAAAACGGCCTTGTTATAGAACTTAATCTAGTTTGATGCTATTAGACTGTTTGAAGAGCTCACATTCAGCAGTGGACATTGTGAGCCTGATGGATTCTTCATTAATGACTATGGGGCTGATTCATTAAGGAAAGTTTAGCAAAAAAAAATTGAGTAAGTTTTCTTACTTAAGTTTTCTGGGCAAAACCATGGGCCTGATTTATTAAGGAAAGTTAAGTAAAAAAATTGAGGAAGTAGTCTCCTGGACAAAACCATGTTTACAATGCAAGGGGTGCAAATTAGTTTTCTATTTTGCACATAAGGAAAATACTGTCTGTTATTGTCATGTAGCACACAAATACTTGATAGCTTATTTGTACAATGAAATTTAAACTTGATCTAGGACATGCACTACCCCAACTATAAATCTGCCATCACATTTTAAATTTACCTCCCCCTCCAATGCAACATGTTTTTGCCTTGCTTGCTTACTTTTGCTTAACTCCAAAACTCTTCTGTCAATCTTATTATGGTGTGATAATCATCTAATATTGCATTTGTTTCTGCATGTGGCATAGTGGCTAGGTGTATATGTAACACCACTGGGGTAGGGTATGATGTCAATGACCAGATCCAGAAAGGACAACAAGAATGACAGGTGAGGGGGAGTAGCAGACAAAATCCCCTAAATTTGCACGTAGCTTACACAGGGAGATAGCAGAAAGCTATGTCTAGTGTACACATTCCTGTGTTAGTCACAATTAAGCAAATACATTTTTTAAAGTTTTCGTCCTTTCAAAGCTTCTCACCTTCAGTTCCTCCCAACAACTGTCGCTATAAATGTTTCATGTTAGCATACACACTTCTGAAAACAGCATATTTCACATGTTTTTGAACATAAAACAATGTCACATTAAAAAAAATTAATTTCATTGTTTTGAAATAAGAAAAATCACAGATGAAAAAATGTCAATGTAAGCTTGTTATTCAGTAAAATAAGAGAACTGTTTAAGGGTATGAATAATTTTGTAACATATTTGTAGCCTCTCAATGGTCCTGGAGGGGTGTTAAACTTCCGGGTTAAAGTCATCCCACCTTTTCGGGATTTTCTTTAACACGGTGATTCCACTCGAACGAGTTTCTCTGTTCAGGTTGGGGGTCCTGATAGGGTCCAACAATGGTTTAATTTGGAAACCCTACCTGACTCCCAAAAACCACTTGTATCAACACAGACACACTCACAAATAATGGGGTTAAGCCACTTGGCTGTGTAACCCATTGGCCTGACACCTGGTAAGTTGCATACCCCCCAACATTTAGGTAGACAGCATTGGGTTGGGGTGTGGTCACATCATGCTGGGGGCGTCACCCCAGGGGACGCGTTTTGCGCTTTTGATGCGCTAGCCTGCACCCTATCACCGCCGCTCTGTCATGCAGAAACTAAAGGTGAGAAGCTTTAAAAGGACTATAACCTAAAACATGTATTTGTTTAATTGTGACTAACAGCTATCCCGATCGGGAAGGCGGGACAGGGTCCTGAAATTGGGACTGTCCCACCTAAATCAGGACAGTTGGAAGGTATGCAGTGGTGGGTGCAACGGTGTGGTCTCTGAACAACAGTAATGGAGAAGATGTAGATGGTATTATCGGAGGGTGAAAAGTAGAAAGTGTGGCAATATGCAAATACTTAAATAAGACGTGTTGAACAAGAAGACACAATGACAAATGACAACTGATACAGTTGACAATATCATGCACTATGTAGTAAAAGAATAATGATAGTGCATGTCAGAGGATGAGGCCGTGTAACAATATCATGTCAATGATACTATCATCATTTATTTATATAGCGCCACTAATTCCGCAGCGCTGTACAGAGAACTCGCTCACATCAGTCCCTGCCCCATTGGAGTTTACAGTCTAAATTCCCTAACATACACAGAGAGAGACTAGGGTAAATTTGATAGCAGCCAATTAACCTACTAGCAAGTTTTTGGAGTGTGGGAGGAAACCAGAGCACCCGGAGGAAACCCACATAAACTCTACACAGATAAGGCCATGGTCGTTAATTGAACTCATGACCCCAGTGCTGTGAGGCTGAAGTGCTAACCACTGAGCCACCGTGCTGGCCTAGATGGATAGCAGAAATGAGCAAAGGTACTTCTTAGACCAGAAATGTGCTCCAATCTGGAAGAATACTCGGCAGTAAACGCAACATCACAACCTGTATGAGATTAAGATGAGTATTAGCAGTCTTATAAAATATCACGTTAGAGGTGGATTCCTTGCAAGATGCTGAAGGCAATGTACGAGGAAGCTGGGCACCCTTCCAAAATGTTTCTATTAAAGTGAAATTAATCTTTGCACAAAACTAATAATCTTAAACTTATCAATTCACTTAGAGCTCATGCCTCGCGCCTCGCCGAGGCCACAGGCTTCATTCGTGTGCATGTTGTTTAATGTACACAACATGGCTGCCCCCACTGAGTGCAGGCAACAAGTACACTTTTCATTCATGTAATCCTTTTCCCACACTGATTTTCCACAAGTCTTGTGACCCCCACCCCGACGGTTCAGTGGCGGAGGCTACACCCCTCTTTGGAATTTCAAACAGCCCGATTTAACTGTATCTGAGGTGGTATAAGCCCGTGAGAATGCTGTTGGGGGTGTTACAGCACTGACAGATGCGTGATAAGAGACGGGTGCTATAGTTAGAACCCTTATCAAATAGCGGGAAGCAGAACCCCGCAACGGTCAGAAACAGTGTAATTAATGAGAAGAAATAATACATATTTGAGCACACTTAAACTCCACTCAAATTTCTAGCTGAAATTACAATTTAACCCTCAGCAATTGCCAAGAAAATTGCTTAGAGAGCAAACTGGTTTCAGGAATGCAATTTATACAGAAAAATCTCTGCTATGTCCATTAACATATGGCGTGTTATAAATAGAATCTTATTTTATGAGGATGTGAGGAATTACAATGTTCTGCATAAGAAAGATCTACCAGCATTCTGAGCCATTTCTCAGTAGGCACCATGATTCCGATTTATGGTCAAAATAAACTGACACAGAATGTCCTCTTGATAACCCTGCGAGCACCACGCATTCAGTAATAGGGACCTTACAATGGCAGCAGTGTGCTTTGAATAACTCTAGAATAGACGCTTATAGAAATTAGAAAAGGATTTTTGACCCATGTCCTCGGGATTGCGTGCAGTGAATAAGTGGACTCGGCCAGCTACACCTTTGTTGTCTTAAAAGGATAACTATGAAACTAAAATGTAGAATGGATGAATTCAGAATTCCAGTTCCTTCCACATTCCAAAAACATACTAGTTAGTTAGTTGGCTTCTGACAAAAATGGACCCTTATTCCCAACTATCCCGATTTTAGGGCTCTGTCCCACCAGGGGACATGATTGTTCTGCAGGTGGAAACATTGGGAGTTATCTTCCTTTCACAGCTGCAGGGAAGGGAGGTACCTATCATCATCACAATTTTTTTTATATAGCACCACTAATTCCGCAGCGCTGTACAGAGAACTCACTCACATCAGTCCCTGCCCCATTGGGGCTTACAGTCTAAATTCCCTAACATACACACACAGACAGACAGACTAGGGTCAATTTTGTTAGCAGCCAATTAACCTACCAGTATGTTTTTGGAGTGTGGGAGGAAACCCACACATACACGGGGAGAACATACAAACTCCACACAGATAAGGCCATGGTCAGGAATTGAACTCATGACCCCAGTGCTGTGAGGCAGAAGTGCTAACCGCTTAGCCACTTAGCAGTCTAGTGCTTTACAGCGCTAGGCAAACCTCTGGGGGTGTGGTCACTCCTCCCCACATCGTAATGTGGCCATGCCCCAACAGGACATGGTCATGCCCCCTGTCTTGCTGCCTGGGACTGAAATGTTTGGAGGTATGCTAATTTGTGTGTCTGTGTGTGTGGTAGAGAATTTAGATTGTAAGCTCCAATGGGACTCTGAATAACTACATACTCTCTGTCCAGTGCTGCGTAACATGATTGGCGTGTAGAGAGTAATAATATGAAGGATTGGAGCTAAATATACAAATAGCAATAAGGCAAAAAATGCACCAGCATAATACACTGATATTTTCATCTGTTTATCTGCCTAGCACATACATAGGTGGACGACCACATTTTGTTTTGTTTTTTGGGCTGCTAGCCCCTGCTCTAACTGCACACAGTGGACACAGTGAGGAAGACGTTACTGTAAATTTCTCTTTAATAACACCGTAGGAGCATCACCTTCATTGCATTATTTTTTTCCCCTAAAATATTGATGACTCCAGCCTCATTTATGTCCTAAATTAATCACATGAGAATGTGGGGACATCGGGTTTGTCTTTATTACATTTTGTTTCTTTTGTGTGTTTTAAATACTTATACTACACTGGTTGAAAAGTGAGTGTAAGCTGCAGATTGCATCCCATTGATTGTATATTTTTTATCATTCCCATCAGAAGATGCTACATTTTGCCCCTTGGATGTGCCACTCTTTATGTACTATGTTCTTCTGGGCTGGGCTCCTCCAATCCAGACCTCACAGCAGGAAGCCGGCCCAGAAGGAAGCATAGTGCACCATGGAGTTTTCCTAATAAGTTCAGTGTTTAACACTATCATGTCCAATTCAATCTGCATAGAGGTCACAGTGGTGTGTGCAGGTGATTCTAACACCATATAATACTGGAAGCCGGAGGGTCCAGTAGTGGAGATCATAGGCATATGGTTGGGGACCCTAGGTCCCACTTTGGTTGCACTCTCCACAACAGCAGTACTAACAGTACTTTCCCTAACAGAGCATGAAGCCAAGGTGAGCGAGTGTTCCAAATCAGTCTGAAAGTGTGTGTGTGTATTAACGTGTCTAGTTGGGGGTTTACCATCAAACTAAAACTGAGTAATCATAACACTCCCTGTGCCTGTCCGCTACACTCTATGGGTGGACTAGCTATGCTCACCACACTGTCACTCAGAAGAAGGAGATTTATTAGATTTATTTACCCTTCTAAAAAGGAAAAATGGAGGTGTTGCCCATAGCAACCAATCAGATACTAGCTGTGATGTTCTGGAACTATCAAGAGAACTATAGCAAGAATCTGATTTGTTGCTGAGGGCAACGTATCCACCTTTTCCTTTCTAGAATGTTTGACTCAAATATCTTCACTTCTGACAAGTTCCTAAAAGATCTACCCATATTTATGCAGTGGTGGTTATGTTTAATCACTATTCCACGTAATGCTGCTTTAATTCCACTTGTCTCCCACCACATGGTCTTCTTTAAAGAGAACCCCCCCCCCCCTCCCTCTTGACGTCAGTAAAGAGTTAGAGAGTGCAGTTGGGTTTTTCTCCGTGCCGTTTTCTGCTGAGCTTTCACATATGTTGGTTTGCTATTGAGCAGCAGATGCTAATGATGTTATATAACTCTACAATACGATTACAGTATCCATACAAGAACATGAAAAGGCTGAAAAGATATTTGAGGCTTTTCAGCAGCGACAGAGACTGGGGGTGGGGATTGAAATTTGAGCTTGGATGATCCAGAAAAAAAATAAATGACATTTTCCTTTAGCTCCCTGTGCTACTGTTACATTAAAACCACAAGCGACGAGGCTCATAATGGGAGATCACTGGAGATTTCTCAAATACCCCAAAATGAATTGCTAATTGGATCATTCTGGCAGTTGCTACATGTGAGACTTTCCGTAACTTGTTGTATGGGCTATAAAAACGACCGGTGTGGCTTTATGTGCCCAGCAGTCGACATATGTCCCAGTTCTAATCTGAACAAGCTGCTGATACACAGACAAGTGCCGGAGGGCTAACTTATCACATCACAATATGAGCACCGCTTCCTGCCTGTCTGTGTGAGATTCTAAAGAACCACTCATTAAACACGCTGGATGTATGAGGTTGGTTTCACATAGAGAGGCATCTGACACCCCAGTTTTCCTGCTCACATTTAATAGGATATCACTGTGCTGTGTTGAAGAAGGACCCTGCTTATTTCTCAGTCTGTGGCTTCCTGCTGCCTCCATTCCCTTCTTCACATCATGTCACTGCCCCTGTCACATGCAGCCCTGTCCTCACTGACACATCACTCATCTCCTGATATACTCTGTGCTGCTGGGGACCATGCTCCTTCCACTATATAACTCTCAGTCTGTGACTTTCCTCCATTCCCCTCCTCACATCATGTCACTGCCCCTGTCACATGCAGACCTGTCCTCACTGACACATCACTCATCTCCTGATATACTCTGTGCTGCTAAGGGACCCTGCTCCTTCCACTATATAACTCTCAGTCTGTGGCTTCCTGCTGCCTCCATTCCCCTCCTCACATCATGTCACTGCCCCTGTCACATGCAGCTCTGTCCTCACTAACACATCACTCATCGTCTGATATACTCTGTGCTGCTGGGGACCCTGCTCCTTCCACTATATAACTCTCAGTCTGTGGCTTCCTGCTGCCTCCATTCCCCTCCTCACATCATGTCACTGCTCCTGTCACATGCAGCCCTGTCCTCACTAACACATCACTCATCTCCTGATATACTCTGTACTGCTGGGCACCCTACTCCTTCCACTATATAACTCTCAGTCTGTGGCTTCCTCCTGCCTCCATTCCTCTCCTCACATCATGTCACTGCCCCTGTCACATGCAGCCCTGTCCTCACTGACACATCACTCATCTCCTGATATACTCTGTGCTCCTGGAGGAACCTGCTCCTTCCACTATATAACTCTCAGTCTGGGGCTTCCTGCTGCCTCCATTCCCCTCCTCACATCATGTCACTGCCCCTGTCACATGCAGCCCTGTCCTCACTAACACATCACTCATCTCCTGATATACTCTGTGCTCCTGGAGGAACCTGCTCCTTCCACTATATAACTCTCAGTCTGGGGCTTCCTGCTGCCTCCATTCCCCTCCTCACATCATGTCACTGCCCCTGTCACATGCAGCCCTGTCCTCACTGACACAATCACAGGAGTGGACGGGTAACTGCCTTTCATAAGACCAGCGCAATCATCTCCTGAAATCACTGAGCTGGTGAGAGCATGCTGTTGACCTGATTGGCTACAGGTGTTCTACCCCCCCACCCACATCAAAATTTAGGACATTAATAACAAAAAGGGGAGGAAGAATTAATACAATGATGACCCTAGTCAAAAGTATGTATAATGAACAGCTATGATTTAACGGAAAACACACACTGAAGATTATTATTTTATGTGCAAATGTGTAAGAATACACACATAAGTGTATCACCAATGTCTTTAAGATTGTGAAGGGTTATGAGCTCTCTTTTTATAATTCCTAAACCTACTTTTGTTAAAGATGCTAATTCTTCTTTCAGTTTTGGGCACATTTTTATATACAATGCCATCTTTCAAGGATTGGCAAAACTGCCCACAGCAGGCATATCAGCAGTTGCCTTTGATAGCTCTAGTTAGACTATAAAAACTGTGTCGGGTACAATGGTTAGCATTGCTGCCTCACTGCACTGGGGCCATGGTTGTGGAGAAACAACCCTCACTGCAGGAATGCAGCTAGTTCGGGACCTCCCTAAGGCACTCCTGGCCTCCACGCCTGGCTGGATGAGGCACATTTAAACACCAAACGCAAATGCCGGAAAGAGCAGAGTGGGGCTTCCGGAGTGGTGGACCGAAACCGAGGCCCTCCCCCGGCTATTCTGTGTCCCGCCCCTGGGTCACAGGATCTGTTCCAACCAGGAAACCATATAATATGTGACCTTGAGTATGTTCTCCCCATGTCTACATGAGTTTCCTCCCCCAGTCAAAGAACCATACTGATAGGTTGACGTTAGTGTGCAGTAGAGAATTTAGTGGCTTATTTGTCAGTAGAGCCCATTCTCCAGTTATAACACTTATCATGATATATAGATTAAAAAATCCTTTATTGCTGCAATATACCAGGGCAGAAGTGCCACAGGTTTTGTGCTGGGACATGTGCCACTAAGATACTTGTTAAGTGGCCTTCCTCATGAGAAAGCCTTGTGTGATTTGGGCTGATCACAGTTGACATGCATGCAGCCACACTGGCCATCAACGTGTTCCATTAAGTTTGGAATCCCCTTTCGGTCTGTGGCCAATCAGGAAGACTAACCACATCTATATGAACATCCAGCTTTAGCATTTGATGAAGCAGACCTCCCAACATGCAAGTCCCCCGCAGTGAGAAAAGGGACACGGCCACATTTCGATGGGGAGTGGTTATGTCATGATGGGGGCATGGTCATGTGAGGATGTGGGGGTTGCCACGCCACCAGAGGGCTGCCTAGCGTGCCTGAGGGCTGCCCATTAACTATCTACATTCCGCCAACACTCCCACCCACGGGGAAAAAATGTTCCCGGACGGGACAGCGGAACAGAGACCTAAATTTTGGGACTGTGCCGATGAAATCGGGATAGTTGGGAGGTACGGATGAAGTCACTCCTAACTCTCTCTTGTTTTAAAAATTATGTAGAGCTTTTAGGCTTGGTAACAATAGCCTAATCCTTTTGAATACTTGTTTAGCAAAATTAGTGATTAGAAATATATATCACATCACAGGAAAGACACTCACGTTTGTAGATATTTCTCCAGTCCGGGTGCAGAAACTCCAAATAGATGTATCTAAATAGTATGACTAGAGGGCACTCACAGGACTTTTCCAAATTATAAATTCTTTAATCCATAAAAGAAGAAGATATATATATATATATATATATATATCTCTATATCAAACTAGTTAGTGATAATTTCATAAAGAAAGGACAGGCACCTATGATTAAGGGGATGTAAAATTGGACAGGGAAAGCTCACATATTTTAAACACCTGTTTGACTTCTAAGAAAGTGTTGCAATGATTCCACCAGGAATTCTGTCCAAATCCCCCCCCCAAAAAAGGTAGGGGTGAGAGGGGAAAAGTCAAAAGGCTCTCCCAGCTGTGCGCACTTATCCAGCAGCTGGATTGCCTCTCTCTGCACGCTGCTCTCTAATGCCCCTGGGGGACTTGCTTCAGGTGAGAAATAGATCCAGACACCAGCACAGCACTAGATAAACAGCTGGAGGCGTCTGTGCTTTGTCAGAACTTACCTGTCAAGAGCAGCCCCCCACCCCCGTCCCCCGTCCTTACTACTAGAAGCAGCTGTTTTGTTCCCGGGATTTGCAGGTCATTTTGGTAAAGTGTAGCTGTTACCACAAATTATCATTGGAGTCATTTATCAAACGCTAACTTTTATTTATTTATTATCGTTTTATTTGTATAGCGCCACCACAATGTGCTGCTGTTTCCGGAGAAGAAGGAATCATTCACATCAGTCTCTGTCCCATTGGTGCTTAAAGTCTCAATTCTCTGACACACTGACACATGCATGTCATGCTGTCTGTTACTGCAAGGTAACCTAATTTATTATTATGATGGACCTAACTTGTAAGTTGTGTGCACAGCCCAGTGGCGGATCCAGTACAAGTCCTTTAAATTTAGGTCCAAGATGCCGATCAAAACGGGTGGAGGGGCGGGGCCAATCAAGGTTGGTGGGCGGGGTTTTCCAGACCAGCCAATCAGAATGAAGGAGGGGCGGGATTATGCAAAATCACCCCCCTAGAAATTACGTCTAGGTCCGCCCCTGGCACAGCTCCCTCCCTCACCTATAGTTATGTTCCCAAGTTTTCGAAACGCACATCCATTTGGCTTTTTATAAAGTTCACGGCAATCTATGTCACTCATTTAGTTTATATTTAAAATCCGAACTGTATTGTAGAACATGAACGAGCCGTTACTGACGCTGAAGATGTGAAGAGGGAGGTGATTGGTTGCTGTAGGCAACATCTCCACATTTTGAAATCCGCAGTTTAGTAAATATACCCCATAATGTCATTCATTCAGTGCTATTAATGCCCCCATGGCGCCCCCACATGGCAGCTTCTTACCTGTGAAGCTGCTGCTCCTCCATGTCGGTGATGGGCTATGATGTCACTGCACAAAATGGCCGCACATTACCCTAAATCTCAGTAACAGAGTAAAACAATGCATTTAATCAAAAGAGACACCTAGCTGTAGTAACATATGAGCAGGCATGTAACACAAGTTTTACACGCTATAACAAACATATCTGACAGTAAAGCAGGCAGGAGCATACTTGCCTAGTTTTGAAGGCAGCTGTCCGGAAGGGGGTCTGTCGAGGGGGCGTGGCCACGCATGGTGCACCGTTAGGCTCAGTCCCTGATAATCTTAGACAATTTCGGCCAATCGCAGTAGGGGGCGTGGCCATGATGCCGCGTTTAGCCCAACCCCCACCCTCTTCAATAACGGAAATGGCTGGACCTGGGATGTTTGCCTGCTTTCTCTGGAGTTCGGGAGAATTGGGAGAGTAGGCAGCTATGGGCAGGAGCTTGGGGCTGCAGGTGAAGGTTCGTAGGGCCGCATGTTGTTCATCACTGGTTTAGAGGCTTGGAAGCAGTGGAGAGCACAAGTCAGAAAGAATGTCACATATGTGAATTTGAGCTGATGATGTGACACCAACATCCACTCCCAATCGCCTTAACTACAGTGTGTAAGCTGGGGATATCCATCCCTTTTAAGTACTAAGGAAATCTACAGTTATGGGCTTATTTACAGTTAGGAGCAAAACCAGCTAAATAATTTTTTACCTATGTTGTTACTACTGTAGAATTACATATCCCAGCACACACTTGCAGCCTGGTAGAACCACAAACACCAGCATGCCCTTCCAGCCAACGACTGCTGGTGCACACTGAAACATGTAGTTCCACGATAGCTGTATTTGCAGTATAACGCACAAGATAATAATATCTGCCCATTATACAAAACAGTGAAAAGCAAAACACGCAGAACATATTTTAAAATAAAGTTGAAATGAAATAAACACTCTTGGAACACTCACTGAAACCTCTCCACCATAATACAGTATATAATCTTTTCTTTCACTGTTGAACAACCACTATTAGGTGCACAAGGATTCTCCTTCATGAGCAGAACAGCATGAAATGGGACTGCAGGGACTGTGTGGACAAATTCCTGACAGTTCCCCAAAATAAGCTCAGTTGCTGCATGCTGGAATGTAAGTTTGCTGTTTGGGAATGGCATAGGTACTATTCACATCCTAGAAATGAGAGCAACAAGTGAACACTCTATGCCTCCCTCCCCCCATCCAGCCACAACATTAAATCAAAAGCACTTATCATCATCATCACCATTTATTTATATAGCGCCACTGATTCCGTGAGTTCTCTGCTGTACAGAGACCTCACTCACATCAGTCCCTGCCCCATTTGGGCTTACAGTCTAAATTCCCTAACATACACACACAGAAAGAAAGAGAGAGAGACTATGGTCAATTTTGATAGCAGCCAATTAACCTACCAGTATGTTTTTGGAGTGTGGGAGGCAACCGGAGCACCTGGAGGAAACCCACTCAAACACGGGGAGAACATACAAACTCCACACAGATAAGGCCATGGTCGGGAATTCAACTCATGACCCCAGCGTTGTGAGGCAGAAGTGCTAACCACTGAGCCACCGTGTCGGGTTTAATAATTAGGTCTCCTTCTGCCAATCCAGCACCAACATTATATTATTAGCATTTACATTTAATAAATAGGCTTCCATTCCCAAAGAGCCCCAAGATGCCTATTTTTCCCCCAAATCAGCCTCAACATCAAATTAATAGTATACACATTTAGGTTCTGAGCATAATTGAAAATATCCAAAAATGTGCTTGCAAGAATAGCATATTTCAGCCCATACGCTGAGGCGGACAAGGTGCATCTGGCAATCTATGGACCTCCAAAACTGAAGAAGCCTCTGCCTAGCCCAAACAAGCAAGATTTCTTTGAACATGGACCCTTCATGTTACTCACACAAGATGACGGCTGTTCCCGCTGCGGAGATGATGGGATGCCCGACTAAAGTACTGGATCTGCGGTCTCCAAACGCGATTTCGCTGATCTTTATAAAGATATTGAGAGACTCGTTCAGGTTGAGTAAAGCCACTATGGAGCTCAGAAATGACATCTTAGACCTATTCAGCAGAGTCTCTGTGCTTGAATCTGACAGGAAAGCCAAGGAAGAATTTAGATTGAAAGCAGTCTCTGATATTAATGATTTATACTACCTGATGGATGTGTTGGCTGTACTGCAATAAGATGCTGAAAATAGAGCTAGGAATAACAATATCAGACTAAAATATATCCCAGGGGACATAACTGATCACTCTGCCTATTTACTACATGCATTTTCCAACATAATCCATGAAATAGCTGCTGAAGAGTAGGAATTTAAGTGCATAAGGCATAAAGGCAAAAGCCCAAGGACAGTTCACCGCTACTGCACAAAACATCTCTGGTGTCAGCCCATGATCATCATTATTTATTTATATATCACCACTAATTTCGCAGAGCTGTACAGAGAACTCATTCACATCAATCAATGCCCCACTGGGGCTTACAGTCTAAATTCCCTAACATACATAGACAGACAGACACACAGACTAGGGTCAATTTGATAGCAGCCAATTAACCTACCAGTATGTTTTTGGAGTGTGGGAGGAAACCGGAGCACCCGGAGGAAACCCACTCAAACACGGAACAAACAAAACTCCACACAGATAAGACCTTGGTTGGGAATTGAACTCATGACCCCAGTGCTGTGAGACAGAAGTGCTAACCACTGAGCCACCATGCTGCCCCATGCTCCAGTCCAATGTCCTGATGGCTGCTGGGTGCATGGTAAAGTAAATATTGGTGTATTCCAAGACCTGGCTACAACAACCCTGACATGGCATAGAGAACTCCAGCCCCTTACCCAGCCCTTTACCACACATCTGTGGAATCTTCAAGCAAGATAGCACTATAGATTCTCCTTTCATCTGGTCGCTGAGAAAAATGGCAGCTTCATCTAGATCAGGCCTGGACAACCTGTGGCTCTCCAGGAGTTGTGACATGTCCCAGGATACCCTGACAGATACCAGCTGGCAAAGGATGCTGGGGCGTGTAGTTTCACATCACCTGGAGAGCCACAAGTTGTTGTCACAAAATCCAGATAGTGGGAATGGTCTAGATCTGTGCTTGAGTGACAGCTTACCCCCAGAGAGGTGCAGTGTCTAACGGAGAGGACGAAGAGAGGTATTCACCAGGGATTCCCACAAGGGAATATGGTCTTAGCTGCTATCAACCGCAGGTCGCTGTCCTCTAGGGGGCACAGAGCAGATAATTCAGAGAACCATCAAGTAGCTGTAAGGCAGAATGGAATGTAGCCCCAGGTATATGGAAGTTCAGGAACTGGACGGATGCTGTGTGATGATCAGCAGTATAGCTACGAGTCTTGATAGCAGAATAGGCTGAGCAGGTAGTACTGTCAAGCGATAAGCTGCAGGACTCAGAAGGACTGAGGTATACACAAGTGTAGTAATTCAAGTACAGGGCAGATGCTGAGTGATGCAGCATAGTCACAGGTCTAGACAGGGATTACCAACCTTATTCGATGTTATGCTCCGCAATGCCAACGTCTGTGGGTTTTTTTAAAATATGCGGTTTAGGCTACTGACGATTGAAACTTTTACCCCTTTGTGTTCTTTCTTTCATAGTTCTAAAATCCTCTAAGCCGTGCCTCTGATGATTGTCTTGAGAAAAGTTTATGTTTTATATAAGTACATATATAAAGAACGCAAAAAGCTGCCTCTCTGTCAGATGAAGAAGCAAGTTCTCCCATAGGAGAGACTTCATCCAAAATATAAAAGGTGTACAACTCAGGTGTAGCTGACAACACTGTAACCATGGAAGGAGGTCCTGCACCAGTTATTTTATGGTTGAAAACGGGATGAAATTGGGACTATCCGTTCTAAATCAGGACAGTTGGGTGGTAAGTCTCAATGTATGTCAATAATGTTTTCACCAAATTATTATTTTCTCTGCAGACTCATCACCTCATGATGGGTGAAACTTTCACTTCTAGTAATATAACGTTGCCAACTTAATTTACCAACAATGTAAGAATTTTAATCAATCAATTACACATAATGTATGTATGCGGCTGTTGTATTTCTTTAAGAAACCCATAACTCCAAACACTGCAGGCCCAAGTTCTTGTATGCCAACCCCCCGCTTCCTTTGCTTATTCTAATCATCTCTATATTTCTGAATAAATCTGTTAATAGGTACAAAGAGGGTCTGAATACTGGATCAGCACAAGGTGACTTTTCTCAATACTTATGCCCCCAATCAACAACAGACAGAAATTATATTGGACATTGAAGAATCTTCTTCCCTCCAGAATCAGTTTGCTGGGTAAATCAGCTACCCATATCCTATTGTTTCATACTCCTAGCTCATTTAAGGCTCTGATTCATTAGTGTGGCCCCCTTCATCAGCTTCATTCCTCTGTAAAGGAATACACTTTATATTCCCATCCACACAATATGTATAGTCAGATTGATCTCCCCCAACCGTATGTTCACATTGTGGCATGGTGGAGGTGGTCCGTGAAAACTGGTAGATTTCTAGAAGTTGTAGAGGTCGTAGATCAATAAGAAAGTTTCCCTTTCCCCCTAGGCTGCACATAAACATAATGCGAGATACCTAATAAGAAAAGGTGCCACTCTGAAAAATGTAGAGATCACAAAAGTTTGGGCATGCAGTGACTTATTTACAAAGATGCTATGAGCCATACAGTTGGAGAAACAGCTGTTTTCTCCATAAAGTGGCCATCGCATCTTATCACATTACTTGCAAAGGGTTCAATGCAGGAGAAATCATAGATGTCTCCTGCCATTACCCATTTAAGGATGCTGAATGCAGACTCCATATTTTAATATGGGGACTGTGAAGCCAGGCTTTTCACAGCTATGCTTAAAATCCTAACTCTATGTGAGGATGGCTTCAGGCACCCGGTCGTGCAGAAACCTCTATACACTTACCTGTATCCAGCCGGAGCTTTTCGCATTCATGAACTGAGCAAGCCCGGATATGTTATCAGTGCATGCGCAATAGATTAACAGGGAGTAACAACAAACAATGTGAGGCCCCAATCTCTGCCGCAGAGGAGGGGGGACTATCGCATTGCATCACAAACAAGGTAAGTGACAGTAAATACCTTATGCTGCAATACAGAATCATCATCATCATTTTTATTTATATAGCGCTACTAATTACCCAGCGCTGTACAGAGAACCCATTCAAATCAGTCCCTGCCCCACTCTAGCTTACAGTCTAAATTCCCTAATATAGACACACATTCACAGACAGACAGACAGAGAGGGAGACAGACAGACAGAGAGGGAGAGACTAGTGTCAATTTTTATAGCAGCCAATTAACCTACCTGTATGTTTTTGGAGTGTGGGAGGAAACCGGAGCACCCGGAGGAAACCCATGCAAACACAGGGGGAACATACAAACTCCACACAGGTAAGGCCATGGTCGGGAATTGAACTCATGACCCCAATGCTGTGAGGCAGAGGTGATAACACTATCGTAGTCCTCTGACCACCAATAGTACATAGAACCTTAAGAATCAATCAAATTTTAGAACCCATAATTAAACTTGACAAATCAGTCTCTGTTCCTTCTAGAAGTGCAGTGGCCACCCCCAACTCCTGCCTTACCAACACTCTTGAAATGCCACATACACAAGAGGCACCAGCCTCAACATGATGAGCAGGGACATACCTCCTGGGGCAAACGTGCACATTTGCAGGACAGCCCAGCGAAAATCTGGGCAGTTGAGATGTATGCTGGCAACAAGTCCATTTTAATAAGGACAGTCTTGAAAAATGACGAGATGTAAGCCCAGGACTTAGGGAATAGTGTTGACAATTCCTGGTACTATGTTGACATGGGGATGACCTAGTCAGGTAGCTTACAGTCCAAAAGGTAGAAGCTAGAGGGCAGATTTAATAAAGCTTCTAAAACGGAAAAGTGGAGTGGTTGCCCAAAGCAACCAATCAGATTCTAGTTATCATTTACCTAGTACATTCTAGACAATAATAGCTAGAATCTGATTGGTTGCTATGGGCAACACGTCCACTTTTCATTTTTAGAAGTTTTAGTAAATCTACCCCATGGCAGCTAATGGAGCATATCATTATTATGAATCATGTCTAATTGTCCGGAGTAGGCTTGTCCTCTGGGGGACAGTCTGCCTTGTCTCGGTTTACTTTTTATTGCCGTGGCTTGGACCATCTCCACAACAGCTGTTAGAGAACGCAACTTGTACTTTAGAATACAGCTATAGTCAGGGCCAATTAAATTTATATATTATTATGTTACATTAATATTGTGTAACTGCAGATGTTCACACATCTACATATAACAGAAAGCAGAAAAAAAACAGAGAGTGGGTTACTTACTAAAAGTGCAAATATGCAGGAACCCAGAGGAACAAGGCAGAGATTTGATTTCACTAAAGGTTAATGATGAAAGTGCATGAATGCAGAGCAAATGCACTGAGCTTATGGAGTTTACCAGTAATGACACAATCTACAGGGATGCAACATTTAGCATTTTCTAATGGGAAGAGCTCTGCAGGCTGGACATAGGCAAGTCCCTCTTTATGCGCCCACATAGACTCATTCAGGCAAGGTTGTCTATACTGCTCCATACCACCCCTCTAGGCTAAAGCATACTTGCCAACTTATGGCAAGTATGATCTGGGAGCTGCAGAAGGAAGGTGGGTGTGCAGGGGCGGGACGCCTAAAATCGCGGCATTTTGTCCCCGCTCCGTGACGTAATGAAGCAAAACGCGTCATTTTACAGCGGGGGCGGGGCCAAATTCTGCCGTTGCGGGAGATTGCCATACTCTCCCGGGAGTCCGTGAGACTCACCCAAAATGCGGGAGTCTCCCGGACATTCCGGGAGAGTTGGCAAGTATGGGCTAAAGTGATATTTCGAAATTGGTCATTAAATAAATGAATAACAAAAATGAAACCCTATTACTAGCAATGTTCTCTGACCCCCGTGTTTTGGTTTTGGATCTGTATTTATTTTTTTATTTATTTAAAAAAAAAAATGCTAAAATCACATAATTTGGCTCTTTTTTTGTTCCTACATTATTATTTTGTCAAGCATACTGTATTCTTATGGTAGCTAGACACACACACATTGCAATGAAATCCTCATGAGAGTAATTTTTGAGGGTACTTAATAGTTTTCATATATAAGAAAATATTTTTTAATGGACACAATTATATTGTAGGTGTATTCTTATGATATTGTGTCAGCACAGGTTAATGAGCACTGGTACCCGGTCTTTGGCTAGCAAAGGTTAACAATTCTGCAAACTAATCAGTGAACTACTCGCTGCAGGTCTTTTACGAAACGCCAAACAGGACGATCTTCTGTTACGTCGTGTGCCTAGTTTTTAAAAATGTCCAATTCTCATAGGGAACTGATCCCTGTGCCCCTACACTCTCTATAACCGGTGGTGGTGGGGGGGGGGGAACTCAGGCTTTGGGTCTCTCTGTTATGGTGTGACCAGATTAGCCAGTCATAGCCAGGGAAAGGTTGCAGGTTTTTAAAAGAGAAATGTCCATGTATTTGGCCTTCTCTTGCCTGCTCTTTCCCTCCATTATTTCTCTCTTTAAGTCGTATGCACACACTTGCCAACTCTCCCTGAATGTCAGGGAGACTCTCTGAAATAGGGGTGATCTCCCTGACTCCTTGAAGAGTCTGGTATTCTCCCTGATGCTGAGCCAGTACAAGACGACACAGTTCAGAAATTGTGTCCTATGTCCATGTATTGATGCCTATGGAGGTGGCCATTTTCATGAATACCAAGATTTAATTAAAGACTGACAGGTAAGACAACATGACTTCAGTAATGGAGACAGATATGTAAAAGACACTTCAATCTCTAGAGATTCATTAGCTGCTTTTCTTTAATGCATAGTTGCCTACTCTCCTGGAATGTCCGGGAGACTCCCACATTTCTGGGAGACGTCCCAGTTCTCACCCCGCAATAGATAAGTGTCAGGGGGTGGGGCTTAATGATGCAAATATTTCATTATCTTAGCTCCGCCTCCTGCTGTAATTGGCCAAAATTGTGACAACTGCGTTGGGGCGGGGCCAAAATGATGCGATTTGTCAAGTCCCACCACCACACGCCCACCTCCCCCGGGATCTCCCTGAAGCCAACGAGGAAAAGTTGGCAAGTATGCGTATGCATCAATCGTGCTCATTTTGATCTAAACCATGTACAAATCTATAGTTAAATATGTGTGTAATATATATATATATATATATATATATATATATATATATATATACAATTACACACAGTTTTAAAATAAAATTTAAATCTTTTTAAAGTGGACTTGTCTTGCAATTTTAAAAAGTTTACATCAATAGCACAGCCTGAGTAAAAGCCTAATTGCAATTTAATGGAATTAACACAGGGTGAGTGAGAGCATGCCCACCCTCCAAACCGCACTCACGGCCTCAGGGCGAGTGAGAGCATGCTCCCTCCAGGCTGTACGCTCAGCCTAAGCAAAAACCAATGCAGCCTAGGAGGGGTTCAACGGCACTGACCAATAGGAAGCTATTGGCCCGTGCAGTCACATTTAGGGCTAGATTTACTAAGCTGCGGGTTTGAAAAAGTGGGGATGTTGCCTATAGCAACCAATCAGATTCTAGCTGTCATTTTGTAGAAAGTACTAAATAAATGAAAGCTAGAATCTGATTGGTTGCTATAGGCAACATCCCCACTTTTTCAAACCCGCAGCTTAGTAAATCTATCCCTTAGTGTGGCTTAACAGAGGCTGCGTATAGCACCGCCGGGACCTGGGTATTTGGACCCACGTCAAGCCCAACTTGCATGTATGAGGTAAAGTGACGCAAGTATACAGCTGTAAGACACAGTAAATTGAATATATTTTTATTTCAATGTTCAGATATATGTTTAACGTGTAGTTGTGTGTAGCTGACGTACCATTTAATGTAGCTAAAAACTGATCCATTATAGCCGTAATTGCTCTTGATACTCCGTGTGCTGTTTTAGATTGCCCTTTTCTATAAAACAACAACAAGCAAAACCGTCTTGGCTCTTTTCAAAAGAAAAGCCTTCAATAAACATTGCTACATATCCAGACCACGGCTGTAAACTCCCTATGAAGAAGCTTCATAAATTGTCCTGAATTAAAGTGGAGCGGGCGCCTGAGCTTTGTGAGAACAGTCCGTAGAGTTTACACAACTAAATGCTGTTTGTTCTTTCTGTCTCTGGCAGACTTACCGGTCCCTCGTATAATCCATACAGTGCTTTGATAATGTATATGTTAAATTACACTGTGTTGCCTTGCAATGATGTCACATCAAATAAGGTTTATTTATATATCCCCAACTAGAATTTCCTCTGACCCTAAAAGCAAATGTTATCGTGCATATATTATACAGTGATTCCATGTATTGTTTAGTGAGATTACAGCTATAGAGACATATCACTGTAAAAGTGTACCTTTTACTGGCATACAGCGGAGGCGGACATTTTGTGAACTGAGCCAATGCTGCCTTATCAATTCAGTATAGACTAGAGAGATTACTGAGCTCTGAATATTGGTTTGAAGCATAAAAAGTCCAGCCTCAGGGGGCAAATGCAGGATTTGTAGAGGGGGGTTCCCACACCACGCCACCAGTGGGCGTGACCAGCATGCATGGGGGCGTGGCTATAATTTTAGACAGCGCTTGGCTGCTCTCCAACTCTTCCTATCCCCATAATATACATAGGCAATGCTGCATGCACTACTGTTAGGTGCACGCAGCTCTCCCTTTTCAAGCAGAGCCGTGTGAAGCGGGGGCAGAGTCCAGCCACCTCAATTATACAGTGTCCCAGGCTTGGAGGGGGGTTTCCAGGCACTAGAAACCCCCCCCCCCCCCCCCCCCCCTCGGTTTGCCTATGAGCCTGGCGCAGAAAAATACTGTAGAACATAAGTGCCTACTCTCCTGGAATATCCGGGAGACTCCAGACTTTTTGGGAGCTCCTGTGGACTCCTGGGTGAGCAGGGATACCTCTCAAATCCTGCCCGCTTCGTTGGTGAAGTGGGTGAGGGCGGGGCTAATCACATCATCCTGCTTCCCCCTACTATAATAGCCCAAAATTGGTATTGTATAGCAGGGGGCGGGGAATAATGACGAGATTAGCATGGCCACACCCCCAAGACACGGCCAACTTTTGTGATCTCCAAAGTTGGCAAGTATGCTGTAGAACATTCCCTCCTTCTCACGAGCAGAACGGTTGTGGTCTAATGTTCAGGATACCTCTGCGAGTGCCAGAGATTTAATAATCGTTGTATTTTCTTGGTACATGAGGTAAATGAATTTTAAATTTCACTTGAAAACTTGTTTGTAGTATCCATCACTAAGTTGAGAGGCAAAGTTGTACTGACCTGGTGTGCCAACGTCCAACTAATTGGGGTGCTCACACAAACTAATTGGACCCACTGCCACACAGTAATGTACAGTGTTTGCCCTGGTCAGAGCATGTGTGAGCTGCATGGGGAAACAGATTATCATTATCATCATCTATTTATTTATATAACACCACTAATTCCACAGCATTGTACAGAGAACTCATTCACATCAGTCCCTGCCCCATTGGGGCTTACAGTCTAAATTCCCTAACATACACACACACACACACACACACACACAGAAAGACAGACAGACTAGGGTCAATTTTGATAGCAGCCAATTAACCTACCAGTATGTTTTTGGAGTGTGGGAGGAAACCCACGCAAACACGGGGAGAACATACAAACTCCACACAGATTAGGCCATAGTCAGGAATCGTACTCATGACCCCAGTGCTGTGAAGCAGAAGTGCTAACCACTGAGCCACTGTGCTGCCCACATTTACTTATCATTTATTTATATAGCGCCAATCATATTGCGCAGCATTGTACAGAGAATATGTAGTTATTCACATCAGAACCTGCCCATTGGAGCAGTCTAAATTCTCCACCGCACACAGACTAAGGTCCATTTTGTTAGAAGCCATTTGAACTGCAGGTATGTTTTTGGAGTGCGGGAATCCCTGGTAAGCATGAGAACATACAAACTCCACACAGATGAGGCCCTCGTTGGAATCGAACTCATGATCCTAGAACAGGGAGGCAATGCTAACCTGTGTGCCTCCATACTGCCATACTTGTCCTGCTCAATCACCTGAGCTTGCAGTGGGACCCCCACAAGTCTTATGCAGAAGTGTTGGGGGTCTGCATTCCTCAAATCCTGTAAGCACTCCGTTCTCCGGCTCTACTTTCCTCTCTGCTACTAAGGCGGACCTGTGCCAAACACCTAGGTGTTATGAATCTATTGACATTACTGCTGCCTGTTGTCAACAGGAAAGTGGTATTAGCAGAGTACAGAGTGGCACTGGACCGACACAGACTTCAGGGGAACCTGTCAGATCGGAGGCACACAGCTCCCCAGTTAATTCAACCTTGTATTATAATAACTTAGTCAACTGCGCCCAAAACTAACTATGAAGCTCTCAGTGGTGTTTTTCTGTAGTAATATTATCTATCTTTCTTATTTTTTCTTGACAATTCCTTCGGAAAGGAAAAATACATATAAAATAATGAGGCTTAGAATCTTTCTATTACACAGTTACGAAACTAATTAAAAGGTTTGGATTATGATCATTTATTGAGATTTTCTTTCTGGGCAAAGTCACGGCAAAAAAATGGAACCACGGATGTCGATGCTGTTTGCAATATTTTTATATGATCTGTGTGCTGTATCTATTCTTGTTTTACAACACAAAGCTGTATTGTAGACAGTTTGGAGCCTTCGCTGCCGTCTGAGATGATCTGTGAACATAGTACAGGATACATCTTTAGTACTGAGTCAAGCTTTTCATAACCAGTCAGAAAGATGCCTGTTTAACATGAAATACATCTTATTATGTAGAAGCCTGTGAGGGGCTGTTACAGTGGCCTGTGAACGGGGGAGACTGTGCAGTCAGAGTATATATCAAGAAACGCCCAGCTGTCAGCGATCTAACCCATTCCTATCAAGGTGCTCAGGTGCTGTAAATCCCACCAATGTAAGGCTGACCTGCAGCCTGACTGTAATGAAGGAGAAGAGCTGGAACAGCTGTGAAAAGCTGTCACTCATAGGATAAGCCAAAGTCTACAGGGCCTGGAATTTGACTCCACTGTTTGTTTTTTTTATAAAGTTTGGAACGATAGACCTTTGCTGTGAGCCCTTCTCTCTCCAGATCTTACCCCTCGAAACAAGATTACATTTCTTTTCAGTGATCCTTTTGCTCCATGTAACTATGTTTCCTTGTCTACATAAATCTTACATTTCCTGAGCATTCCTTTGTACTTTAACTGGAATTAAAGCTATCATGGCAAGGTCCAGCTTGTTACTTTTGCCCCATACAAACTTCTTTTCACGCAATCAGTACTCATCGCTGCCACCTCTATGGCCCCAACTCCTGCCATGTCTTTTTCTCTGTGTGTATAAAAGAGAGAGGTGTATCTTACCAGTATTTAAAATGATAACAAAAGTGTCTAATGAAGAAACAAGGCTTCTCCCACCGTAGTCCTAGGTCTACGTTGTCTTCCACAAATCCCGGCCTGGTTGTAGACACATAAACTACAGTGAAGCCCAATATTTGTTGAACAGTAGAGATATTTCAATTATTCAAGACAGTTCTAAATTCGATCAAAGTGGCCCAGATTAGACTAGAGATGGGCGGGTCCGGTTCTCCGAGAATCGAACCCACCCGAACTTTGGGTATCCGAGTACCGAGCTGAGCAGCTCTGTACTCTCCCGCCCATTCCGAATCCAAATCGAGGCCGAACGTCATTGTGACGTCGTCGGATCTCGGGGCTCGGTTCTCGCGATACTTCAACTTTATAAATACACGCCTCCACAGCAATCCATCGCCATTTGACAGAGGGAGAGAGCAGGGTGTAGTCATAGGCTAATTAGAGCAGGGACAGAGAATACAATATTGTTCTTGCAATTGCTCTAACCAAAATCGCTAGTGCAGAGAGGAGGATAGAGGTTTATTATTTTTTCTTCATATTTGGCACTCCCCAGCGCTTTTGGGGTGTCCCCCATAATTGTGCATAAATATTTCTGGCTGTCAAAAGTCATATCTGTCAGCAGTATCTACTAAATAATTTTTAGCACTCCTCAGTGCTTTTGGGGTGTCCTCCCTAATTGAGCATTAATATTTCTGGCTGTCAAAAGTCATATCTGTCAGCAGTATCTACTAAATAATTTTTAGCACTCCTCAGTGCTTTTGGGGTGTCCTCCCTAATTGTGCATTAATATTTCTGGCTGTCAAAAGTCATATCTGTCAGCAGTATCTACTAAATAATTTTTAGCACTCCTCAGTGCTTTTGGGGTGTCCTCCCTAATTGTGCATTAATATTTCTGGCTGTCAAAAGTCATATCTGTCAGCAGTATCTACTAAATAATTTTTAGCACTCCTCAGTGCTTTTGGGGTGTCCTCCCTAATTGTGCATTAATATTTCTGGCTGTCAAAAGTCATATCTGTCAGCAGTATCTACTAAATAATTTTTAGCACTCCTCAGTGCTTTTGGGGTGTCCTCCCTAATTGTGCATTAATATTTCTGGCTGTCAAAAGTCATATCTGTCAGCAGTATCTACTAAATAATTTTTAGCACTCCTCAGTGCTTTTGGGGTGTCCTCCCTAATTGTGCATTAATATTTCTGGCTGTCAAAAGTCATATCTGTCAGCAGTATCTACCAAATAATTTTTAGCACTCCTCAGTGCTTTTGGGGTGTCCTCCCTAATTGTGCATTAATATTTCTGGCTGTCAAAAGTCATTTCTGTCAGCAGTATCTACTAAATAATTTTTAGCACACCTCAGTGCTTTTGGGGTGTCCTCCCTAATTGTGCATTAATATTTCTGGCTGTCAAAAGTCATATCTGTCAGCAGTATCTACTAAATAATTTTTAGCACTCCTCAGTGCTTTTGGGGTGTCCTCCCTAATTGTGCATTAATATTTCTGGCTGTCAAAAGTCATATCTGTCAGCAGTATCTACTAAATAATTTTTAGCACTCCTCAGTGCTTTTGGGGTGTCCTCCCTAATTGTGCATTAATATTTCTGGCTGTCAAAAGTCATATCTGTCAGCAGTATCTACTAAATAATTTTTAGCACTCCTCAGTGCTTTTGGGGTGTCCTCCCTAATTGTGCATTAATATTTCTGGCTGTCAAAAGTCATATCTGTCAGCAGTATCTACTAAATAATTTTTAGCACTCCTCAGTGCTTTTGGGGTGTCCTCCCTAATTGTGCATTAATATTTCTGGCTGTCAAAAGTCATATCTGTCAGCAGTATCTACTAAATAATTTTTAGCACTCCTCAGTGCTTTTGGGGTGTCCTCCCTAATTGTGCATTAATATTTCTGGCTGTCAAAAGTCATATCTGTCAGCAGTATCTACTAAATAATTTTTAGCACTCCTCAGTGCTTTTGGGGTGTCCTCCCTAATTGTGCATTAATATTTCTGGCTGTCAAAAGTCATATCTGTCAGCAATATCTACTAAATAATTTTTAGCACTCCTCAGTGCTTTTGGGGTGTCCTCCCTAATTGTGCATTAATATTTCTGGCTGTCAAAAGTCATATCTGTCAGCAGTATCTACTAAATAATTTTTAGCACTCCTCAGTGCTTTTGGGGTGTCCTCCCTAATTGTGCATTAATATTTCTGGCTGTCAAAAGTCATAACTGTCAGCAGTATCTACTAAATAATTTTTAGCACTCCCCAGTGGTTTGCGCTCAGAATGGATTCAAAGCAGTCCACATATGATCTGAATGAGCAACCAGGTTCTGTCACCAGTCCTGATGTTAGTGTTCCCAGTACGTCATCTGGCCAAGGCGATGTCAAACAACAGAGTATTTTCAAATTAGTGCAAAAACCAAAAAAAAAATTACTGTATTGAAGCGAAAAAGAAGTGTAACTGAGCAAAAGTTAAGTGACGATAAAAAAACAATTGCAAGCATGCCATTCTACACACGCAGTGGCAAAGAGAGAATGAGGCCTTCACCTTTGGCTATTAGTGGCAGATCCCAAAAAGTTACCCAGCCTACAATTGGTGCACAACTACTGTTACGCGTCAAAGCCGAGCTGCAAGATAACAGTGAGGCATTACAGGAGAATATTTGCTCTGATTCACAAATAACAACAATCCCTGTGGAGAGTCCATCCAACAGTGGGATGTCTAATCGTGAGCATTCTGCTGATGTGTGCCTTAATAGCCCGAGTGTAGCCGGTGATACCCAAATTGAGGATGCCACTTTGGAATTAGAAGAGGATGAGGGGGAGATTTGTGTAGGCGACGAGGGCGCTAATGAGGATGTTGATGAGGATGAGGTTGTTTGTGTAAGTCCTGCACCAGTGGCAGCAGTTCTGGCACGTGACAAGAAAAAGGCCATTGTCATGCCTGGGCATAAAACAAAAAAATCCACTTCTTATGTGTGGAATTATTTCTACCCAAATCCAGACAACAATTGTATAGCCATTTGTAGTGTATGTGAAGCCACAGTCAGTCGAGGGAGGGACCTTAACCATCTTGGAACCTCGTCTATGTTACGCCATTTAACGAGAGTTCATGGCAAAGTGTTGGGAAAAGCTGAAAGTTCTTCCCAAAAGAATACAAGCACTCCCTCATCAGCTAAGACCCTCCGCTCACCGACATACCGACGGCTACAAAATACACCCACCACACCATCCTCATCAATATCCTCAGTAGCGCTCGGAGTTAGCCCGGCATCCCACTTAAGGCTGGATGACTCCGGCACTATAATTGATTCCTCTGAAGAAAGCGTTAGTCCTGCTGCTGCTGTTGCTGCTGCTGGGGGTGAATCGTCATCCCAGAGGCAGGTTAATAAAATGAGCAGTCCTACATTTCAGCAATTAACTGTGAAACAATCATTTGCGAGGGGAAGCAAATATGACAGCAGTCACCCAGTCGCCAAGCGAATCACAGACGCAATGTTAGTGTTAGATCTGCGTCCAATCTCCACAATAAACGCAGCTGGTTTTTCACAGTTAATTGAGGTTTTGTGTCCGCGTTACAGAATTCCATCGCGACACCATTTGTCCCGTAAAGCTATTCCACAACTATACCAAAAAGTGTGTAAAAATGTAGAGATTGCGCTGAAAAATGCCATTCTGCCCACTGTTCACTTAACCACAGATATGTGGACAAGTGGAAGTGGCCAAACCAAAGACTATATGACTGTGACAGCCCACTGGGTTGGTCATTCACCTTCACCAGCAGGAACAGCAGCAGCATGTACACCACTACGTAACATTTGTCACAGGCAGGCCACTCTTTGTATCACCGGCTTCACTAACAGGCATACGGCTGACAATTTGTTACGCAAACTGAGAGATGTGATTGATGCATGGCTTATACCACTCGGACTCTCCCCAGGGTATGTCATTTCAGATAACGCCAACAATATAGTGCGAGCATTACAGCTGGGTGATTTCCAACATATTCCCTGTTTTGCTCACACCATCAACTTGGTGGTGCAGAGCTTCCTACGAAATAACCGTGAGGTGCAGGAGATGCTTTCGGTGGCCCGTAAAATTTCAGGCCATTTCAGGCATTCAGCCACAGCATGTAGGAGATTACAGCAGCTCCAAGAGCAGTTTAACTTGCCCTGCCACCAACTTAAGCAAGAGGTGGTAACTCGGTGGAATTCCACCCTGTACATGCTTCAGAGGATGGAGGAACAGCGCAAAGCCATCCAAGCATATTGCACAAGTCATGACATTGGGAAAGGAGGGGGGATGTATTTCACTCTTGCACAGTGGGGAATCCTTTCAGTGCTGTGCAAGGTGCTGAAACCATTTGAAGTTGTGACATGTGAGGTCAGTGCAGACTCTGCTAGTTTGAGCCAAGTCATTCCTTTAATTAGACTATTGGAAAAGCAGCTTGAGAAAATGAAGGAGGAGCTGAAAGCAAGCAATTCAGCAAAGTATGTTGGCCTTGTCGATCAAGTACTTAATTCGCTTCACAATGATCCTCGAGTTATTAAGATCTTGAACTCGGATCAGTACGTTTTGGCCACTGTGCTTGATCCAAGGTTTAAAACCTACATTGAGTCTTTACTTGTAAATGAGCGAGATGTGAACTTTTGCAAGGAGCTATTGCTCAGCAAGTTGGCCGCTGAACTGGGCCTCGGCTTGACGACGTGTCCTCCTTCACTTTCTCAAGCTGTTGCTCGTAAAAAATTAAATTTCCAAAAAAGAAGCAGGGAAGACACAGGGGGCAGACCAGAACAATTTAACATCTGGGCTGGTTTGAAGGATTTTTCAAAAAAATGTGTCACTTTGCCCATAACTCCATCCAATATGAGTATAAACATGCAAAGGATGGTGGAGGATTACTTTCAAGAGGTAGTTGATATGGAAATGTCAGACAGTCCCTTTCCTTACTGGGAAGAAAAGCAGGCCATTTGGAAACCCATGTACAAACTTGCTTTGCAATACCTAAGCTGCCCACCCTCCAGTGTGTACTCTGAACGAGTGTTCAGCACAGCAGGGAACTTAGTCAGTGATCGCCGTAGAAGGTTACTTCCCAATGTGGAGAAAATGATGTTTATAAAAATGAACTACATCTTCCACGAGGAAGGCCTTCACCATCCAAGACATCCAAGCACTGACTGTTCTCTAATGGCGGATTCAAGCGGCGATGAATTGATAGTCTGTGATGATGACGTACACACTGATGAGGGTGAGGATTAAGCTGAAGATGATGCCGATAACATCTTTTTAAAACTTTCTATGTAAGTGTAGGGTGCAATCTACCCCCAAAGAGGAAAGGGACTTGTGGCATTTCCATATCACATACCATCTTGAAAGGCTGCTGTTAGGGCAATTTATCCTTAAGGGTAGGGTGTCATAGACAGAGTGACCCTAAACTGGCTTAGTCCATTTTTCATAATATTGTACAGTCTATAATGGCTGAATTTTGGGGTATTTTATACAAGTGGAGGGGGGCCTAGAGAGACAGAAACCAAACTGGCTTTTTCCATGTCAATTAATATTGTACAGTCTATAATGGCTGAATTTTTTGGCATTTTATACAAGTGGAGGGGGGCCTAGAGAGACAGAGTGACCCCAAACTGTCTTTCTCCATGTCAATTAATATTGTACAGTCTATAATGGCTGAATTTTTTTGTATTTTATACAAGTGGAGGGGGGCCTAGAGAGACAGAAACCAAACTGGCTTTCTCCATGTCAATTAATATTGTACAGTCTATAATGGCTGAATTTTTTGGTATTTTATACAAGTGGAGGGGGCCTTGAGAGACAGAAACCAAACTGGCTTTTTCCATTTCTTTACATATTTAACTATAAGTGTAGGGTGTAATATACATTCAAAGACGATGGCTGCATTGCCAATATGCATAGATGGAGAGGAAGACAATCTGTTTTGTGTGTAGAATAGGCCTACCAACGAAGAATTAAACTGTTTTTTTGGATGATTTATTACCTCAACAATTAGATTACTTGTCTCTAAAACAGTTGGAACACTAAATTGGGTTAATTTAGGCCCAAAAACATGGATTTTCCCAAAAAAATAGCAAAACAAAACCAAACAAAACCAAAACCAAAACCAAAACACGCAATGGCGGTTTTGCAAAACCAAAACCAAAACACGACGGTAATCCAGATCCAAAACCGAATCCAAAACCAAAACACGGGGGTCAGTGACCATCTCTAGATTAGACAGACTTTTGGTCAATTTTTAAAATATCGAAATATGTTTTTGGTTCGACCACCAAGGTTGGTATTTTAATAACTGCTAAGCTCTTAACTAAAGTTTGATATTTGATGGACAGCACAGTGGGTCAGTGGTTAGCACTTCTGCCTCCCAGCATTTCAAGAGTGTTGGTAAGGCAGGGGTTGGGGGTGGCCACTGCACTTCTAGAAGGAACAGAGACTGATTTGTCAAGTTTAATAATGGGTTCTAAAATTTGATTGATTCTTAAGGTTCTATGTACTATTGGTGGTCAGTGGACTACGATAGTGTTATCACCTCTGCCTCACAGCACTGGGGTCATGAGTTCAATTCCCGACCATGGCCTTATCTGTGTGGAGTTTGTATGTTCTCCCCGTGTTTGCATGGGTGTCCTCCGGGTGCTCCGGTTTTCTCCCACACCCTATACTAGTAGGTTAATTGGCTGCTATTAAATTGACATTAGTCTGTCTGTGTGTATGTTTATGGAATTTAGACTGTAAGCTCCAATGGGGCAGGGACTGATGTGGGTGAGTTTTCTGTACAACGCTGCGGAATTAATGGCGCTATATAAATAGATGATGAACTAATTTTATCCAAAGTTTGAGAATTTATCACAAATTTCATATCTTGATGAACAAGTTTGAGCATCTCTAGTGGACAATATTACACCCAATTACTGCATACGAGTGTTCTAGTGTGCTGAACAGATGCAAAGATTTACAGCAAAGTAATTTAAATTTAAAGTACTCTGTGGGGATGGGCTTTCCATGGCATGTACCAAATATGTTGTGATAAGTCCCACCCTGACCGGATACTATAAATTACTTTGATGTTAATCCCTGCCTCAGATCAATAAAACATGACTTATTTTAAAATAACATCGATTTAGAAAAGCTTCTTGTTGACTAAAACAACACTTCAATGTCTGGGAAACGTTTTGTTGGAACAATATTGCTCGATGAAACAAGCCAGATAACTTGTTTCCCATGAACATTTTTCCCACTAGGGGCGCTGCTGCATCAAGCCTACGACTGGTCATTTATGTTGGCCGAGCAAACTGCGCGGCTGCTCCCCACTAACTCGTATAACATATGCGCGCATGGCGCTTGATTTTACAGTGAAAATCTAGAGAAGTAAATTCTCAAAAGATCCTACTTACAATTGCTGTATGTTTCTGATACATTCCCAAATTACAGACCTGTCTAATAACAGTTTAAGCGCTAGATATTTTTCAGTTTGTTAATCCCTCCAAAGGAAACATTAAACTGAAGGGAACTAAGTATCAAATATACACGTATGGCCAATAACTGCTGGGATTATAGAAGCTTCAAATGTAGCTTTTAGGAGAGGCGGCAGTAAAGGAAATTAATTTTCACAATACATTACAACATGTTCTCATTATGTTTATCGAATGTCTGCTACAAAAGACTGAATTCCAGGAAATCAGCTTCCTTCAACGATGCTACAAAATGACGATAAATGAATTTGGAACGATGTAATGTCACAATGAGAAATAAGAGATAGTGTTGGCAGAAGGCTCTATGTTATACCATCACTCACTAAAGCATGTTGCATTGATAGCAAGTGATTATATTTCATAGGTACAGAACCTCCTGAAATGAAACTACATGAACCCTTCCCGTATTGATGTGCCTAAAATGAAAGGGGAACTAAAAGCACCCGTAGGACCAAAGCACCAGCATTGAGCAGCAATGCAGAAGATATTTTTATCTTTAAAAAGCAACTTAAGTACCCTTTAAACATGCATGTCTGTTTTCATCATTATACTCCTATAAATCAATGTAATTTTCAAAAGCTCTCTGGTTGGCAAACAAAAATGGCTGCCAGACACAAACACAGTCAGTCTGCTACACAGACACAGGTTCACAGACCTTCCACATGTCATATGGTGGCAGGGGGTGGGGGGAGGAGGATGTTACAGTGCAGACAGAGTTCAGAGGGGCGTTCTTAAGCCTCTCTGCTCACTACAACATGTGCCAAGGTGAAAGGAGGAGGGCATCTGTTCTTGAAGTGTCACACATGTAAACCATTTGAAGTCCACATCAAAATGGTCCCTCTTTTTCAAACGAGGAAACTAGTGGAGAAAAAAATAATACATCATTCCTCAATCATCTGTATATGTCTTTCTATACTTGCTGAATAAAATGTTTGTGCTATGTGTAACATATTATTCTTAAATTAACAGTTGGTAGAAGGGGGTGCTGGGAGAGGGGATGAGAGAGCCAAAGGGGGTGCTGGGAAAGGGGATGAGAGAGCCAAAGGGGATGGGGGTGCTGTGAGAGAGCTAGGGGGTAGGGGGTGCTGGGAGAGAGGTGAGAGAGCCAAGGGGTAGGGAGTGCTGGGAGAGGGGGTGAGAGAGAGGGGGTAGGGGGTGCTGAGAGAGGGGGTGAGAGAGCCAGGGGGTAGGGGGTGCTGGGAGAGGGGGTGAGAGAGCCAGGGAGTGCTGGGAGAGGGGTGAGAGAGCCAGGGGGTAGGGGGCACTGGAAGAAGGGGTGAGAGAGCCAGGGGGTAGGGTGCGCTGGAAGAAGGGGTGAGAGAGCCAGGGGGGAAGGGTGTGCAGGAAGAGGGATTGAGAGAGCCAGGGGGAAGGGTGTGCAGGAAGAGGGGTGAGAGAGCCAGGGAGGTAGGGGGTGCAGGAAGAGGGGTGAGAGAGCCAGGGAGGTAAGGGGTGCAGGAAGAGGTGCGAGAGAGCCAGGGAGGTAGGGGTTGCTGGAAGAGGGGTGAGAGAGCTAGGGAGGTAGGGGGTGCAGGAAGAGGGGTGAGAAAGCCAGGGGGTAGAGGGTGCAGGAAGACGTGTGAGTGCCAGGGGGGTAGACAGTGCAGGAAGACGTGTGACAGTGCCAGGGGAGAAGGTGTTGCAGGAAGACGTGTGAGAGTGCCAGGGGGGAAGGTGGTGTAGGAAGACGTGTGAGAGAGCCAGGGGAGAAGGTGGTGCAGGGGGTTAAGTGAGAGGGACAAAGGAGAAGATGGTGCAGCGGCATAGGTAAAAGAAAGTGTAAAGGGAGAGACATCTTAAGAATGGGAATGTCAGTGATACAGCCATCATAAAACACAAGTAGTAATGAAGAATGGGAATGCACAGAGGGGACAATTCACTTATATTTTCCATACCCCCACTTCAAAATTTCCGCTTCGACCACTGCCCTCTGTTCCTGCTCCCGACTGCCTGTGTGAGCTGACAGCTGCTGATCCCTCCTCGCCCAGCACACCCAGTAGGAGAACAGAACACAGGATGCCATAATCAGGTAAGTTCAAATATTTTCTCGTGTGCAATGTGTTTTTAACCATCCTTTCTTGAACTAGGGGCACTACTGTGTATCCAATGACGTTTAAAACACTATGTATTGCTCATTATTGCGCTGTAATGTTTCTTGCATATTTATCTGTACAGAGATTTTTAATTAAGAGGAAAAAACGCTGCTTGTCATAAATTTTATCCGATTGTGTCAATATATCTATTTATGTTTGCATTGTAAATGGTGTATTAAGCTGCTCCTGGGACTTACACACTCAGTATCTGATATGCTGTACCAATTTTTATTTGTGAATGAGTTTTTGTCTGGGCACTACTAATGATTTGTTGGCGCTACTATGGCATAATGTTATTTGGGGACACTATTGTGGCATAATATGACTTTGGGGCACTACGATGTGGCATTATATGAACTGGGCACACTATGGTGTGCCATAATATGAACTTCTGCCAAAGGCAAGTCTTTCATTGTTGAATATAATGGGAGCCCAAAGAAGTTGCTGTATCGGGGCCCAAAATTCCTCTTGTCGGCCCTGCCTGTGAGTCAAGGGGGTAGACGTCTCCAGGTAAATAATCTAAATGTTTCTTATCTAATCAAACTGATGGATCACATCCAATTATATCTCAACCACCTCCAATATCCCCCTTAATTTATATACTGTGTTATTTAAAATGAATAGAAAAAAGACGCATATCCAGTTACTAAAAAAAAAGTTAGTAAAAAAAAATATTTTTCTCTGACATTTTGCTGTAGATGGAAATACTTTTAATGTGGCCTTGTGGGTTCAAATGATCATTCAATAGTTATGTTTTTTTTATAGATATATGTTAGAGTTTTATTTCATGTGGAATGATTCATAAAAATTCTGCCATTACTTTTTAATTGAGGGAAAAGGGTACCTGTTACCTATATGTGTGTATGTATTCTGTTGTTGCTATCTTGTGGGAGATTTGAAAAAAGCAAAACATTGGTTTCCTACAGTGGCGCCTGTATAATTGGTGGTATTGCTGTAGTATGGGGTGGCGTGGGGGTGGCAATGTTCTAGTGTGTTTGGGGCTTAGTATTGTTAATAAGTAGGAGAGGGTATTGCTGTAATGTTGGGTTGATGCTGGTTGCTGTAATGTGGGGAGTGATGCTGGATGCTGTAATGTGGGGGGTGATGCTGGTTGCTGTAATGTGGGAGGTGATGCTGGTTGCTGTAATGTGGGAGGTGATGCTGGACGCTGTAATGTGGGAGGTGATGCCGGATGCTGTAATGTGGGGGGTTATGCTGGATGCTGTAATGTGGGGGGTGATGCTGGATGCTGTAATGTGGGAGGTGATGCTGGACGCTGTAATGTGGGGGGTGATGCTGGATGCTGTAATGTGGGGGGTGATGCTGTAATGTGAGGGGTGATGCTGGTTGCTGTAATGTGGGGGGTAATGCTGGTTGCTGTAATGTGGGGGTGATGCTGGTTGCTGAAATGTGGGGGTGATGCTGGTTGCTGAAATGTGGGGGGTGATGCCGGATGCTGTAATGTGGGGGGTGATGCTGGTTGCTGTAATGTGGGAGGTGATGCCGGATGCTGTAATGTGGGGGTGATGCTGGACGCTGTAATGTGGGGGGTGATGCTGGATGATGTAATGTGGGGGGTGATGCTGGTTGCTGTAATGTGGGGGGTGATGCTGGTTGCTGTAATGTGGGAGGTGATGCCGGATGCTGTAATGTGGGGGGTTATGCTGGATGCTGTAATGTGGGGGGTGATGCTGGTTGCTGTAATGTGGGGAGTGATGCTGGATGCTGTAATGTGGGGGTGATGCTGGATTCTGTAATGTGGGGGGTGATGCTGGTTGCTGTAATGTGGGGGGTGATGCTGGTTGCTGTAATGTGGGAGGTGATGCTGGTTGCTGTAATGTGGGAGGTGATGCTGGACGCTGTAATGTGGGAGGTGATGCCGGATGCTGTAATGTGGGGGGTTATGCTGGATGCTGTAATGTGGGGGTGATGCTGGATGCTGTAATGTGGGAGGTGATGCTGGACGCTGTAATGTGGGGGGTGATGCTGGATGCTGTAATGTGGGGGGTGATGCTGTAATGTGAGGGGTGATGCTGGTTGCTGAAATGTGGGGGTAATGCTGGTTGCTGTAATGTGGGGGTGATGCTGGTTGCTGAAATGTGGGGGGTGATGCCGGATGCTGTAATGTGGGGGGTGATGCTGGTTGCTGTAATGTGGGAGGTGATGCCGGATGCTGTAATGTGGGGGTGATGCTGGACGCTGTAATGTGGGGGGTGATGCTGGATGATGTAATGTGGGGGGTGATGCTGGTTGCTGTAATGTGGGGGGTGATGCTGGTTGCTGTAATGTGAGGGGTGATGCCGGATGCTGTAATGTGGGGGGTGATGCCGGATGTTGTAATGTGGGGGGTGATGCTGGATGCTGTAATGTGAGGGGTGATGCCGGATGCTGTAATGTAGGGGGTGATGCCGGATGCTGTAATGTGGGGGGTGATGCTGGTTGCTGTAATGTGGGGGTGATGCTGGTTGCTGTAATGTGAGGGGTGATGCCGGATGCTGTAATGTGGGGGGTGATGCTGGATGCTGTAATGTGGGGGGTGATGCTGGTTGCTGTAATGTGGGGGGTGATGCTGGTTGCTGTAATGTGGGGGTGATGCTGGTTGCTGTAATGTGGGGGGTGATGCTGGTTGCTGTAATGTGGGGGGTGATGCTGGACGCTGTAATGTGGGGGTTGATGCTGGTTTGCTGTAATGTGGGAGGTGATGCTGGATGCTGTAATGTGGGGGGTGATGCCGGATGCTGTAATCTGGGGAGTGATGCTGGATGCTGTAATGTGGGAGGTGATGCTGGACGCTGTAATGTGGGAGGTGATGCCGGATGCTGTAATGTGGGAGTTGATGCTGGACGCTGTAATGTGGGAGGTGATGCTGGATTCTGTAATGTGGGAGGTGATTCTGTAATGTGGGGGGTGATGCCGGATGCTGTAATGTGGGGAGTGATGCTGGATGCTGTAATGTGGGAGGTGATGCTGGACGCTGTAATGTGGGAGGTGATGCCGGATGCTGTAATGTGGGGGTCATGCTGGATGCTGTAATGTGGGAGGTGATGCTGTAATGTGGGGAGTGATGCTGGACCCTGTAATGTAGGGGGTGATGCTGGATGCTGTAATGTGGGGAGTGATGCTGGTTGCTGTAATGTGGGAGGTGATGCCGGATGCTGTAATGTGGGGGTCATGCTGGATGCTGTAATGTGGGAGGTGATGCTGTAATGTGGGGAGTGATGCTGGACGCTGTAATGTGGGGGGTGATGCTGGTTGCTGTAATGTGGGAGGTGATGCTGGATGCTGTAATGTGGGGAGTGATGCTGGATGCTGTAATGTGGGAGGTGATGCTGGACGCTGTAATGTGGGGAGTGATCCTGGATGCTGTAATGTGGGGGGTGATGCTGGATGCTGTAATGTGGGGGGTGATGCCGGATGCTGTAATGTGGGGGGTGATGCCGGATGCTGTAATGTGGGGGGTGATGCCGGATACTGTAATGTGGGAGGTGATGCTGGATGCTGTAATGTGGGGGGTGATGCTGGATGCTGTAATGTGGGGGGTGATGCCGGATGCTGTAATGTGGGGGGTGATGCCGGATGCTGTAATGTGGGGGTCATGCTGGATGCTGTAATGTGGGAGGTGATGCTGTAATGTGGGGAGTGATGCTGGATGCTGTAATGTGGGGGGTGATGCTGGACGCTGTAATGTGGGGGGTGATGCTGGACGCTGTAATGTGGGGGGTGATGCTGGACGCTGTAATGTGGGGGTGATGCTGGTTGCTGTAATGTGGGGAGTGATACTGGTTGCTGTAATGTGGGGGTGATGCTGGTTGCTGTAATGTGGGGAGTGATGCTGGACGCTGTAATGTGGGGGTTGATGCTGGTTTGCTGTAATGTGGGGGTTGATGCCGGTTGCTGTAATGTGGGAGGTGATGCCGGATGCTGTAATGTGGGAGGTGATGCCGGATGCTGTAATGTGGGGGGTGATGCTGGATGCTGTAATGTGGGAGGTGATGCTGTAATGTGGGAGGTGATGCCGGATGCTGTAATGTGGGGAGTGATGCTGGATGCTGTAATGTGGGAGGTGATGCTGGACGCTGTAATGTGGGAGGTGATGCCGGATGCTGTAATGTGGGGGTCATGCTGGATGCTGTAATGTGGGAGGTGATGCTGTAATGTGGGGAGTGATGCTGGACGCTGTAATGTAGGGGGTGATGCTGGACGCTGTAATGTGGGGGGTGATGCTGGTTGCTGTAATGTGGGAGGTGATGCTGGATGCTGTAATGTGGGGAGTGATGCTGGATGCTGTAATGTGGGAGGTGATGCTGGACGCTGTAATGTGGGAGGTGATGCCGGATGCTGTAATGTGGGGGTCATGCTGGATGCTGTAATGTGGGAGGTGATGCTGTAATGTGGGGGGTGATGCTGGTTGCTGTAATGTGGGAGGTGATGCCGGATGCTGTAATGTGGGGGGTTATGCTGGATGCTGTAATGTGGGGGGTGATGCTGGATGCTGTAATGTGGGAGGTGATGCCGGATGCTGTAATGTGGAAGGTGATGCTGGTTGCTGTAATGTGGGGGTGATGCCGGATGCTGTAATGTGGAGGGTGATGCTGGATGCTGTAATGTGGGAGGTGATGCCGGATGCTGTAATGTGGGGGGTTATGCTGGATGCTGTAATGTGGGAGGTGATGCTGGATGCTGTAATGTGGGAGGTGATGCTGGATGCTGTAATGTGGGAGGTGATGCTGGATGCTGTAATGTGGGAGGTGATGCTGTAATGTGGGGAGTGATGCTGGACGCTGTAATGTGGGGGGTGATGCTGGACGCTGTAATGTGGGAGGTGATGCTGGATGCTGTAATGTGGGAGGTGATGCTGGATGCTGTAATGTGAGAGGTGATGCCGGATGCTGTAATGTGGGGGGTTATGCTGGATGCTGTAATGTGGGAGGTGATGCTGGTTGCTGTAATGTGGGGGTGATGCCGGATGCTGTAATGTGGAGGGTGATGCTGGATGCTGTAATGTGGGAGGTGATGCCGGATGCTGTAATGTGGGGGGTTATGCTGGATGCTGTAATGTGGGAGGTGATGCTGGATGCTGTAATGTGGGAGGTGATGCTGGATGCTGTAATGTGGGAGGTGATGCTGGATGCTGTAATGTGGGAGGTGATGCTGTAATGTGGGGAGTGATGCTGGATACTGTAATGTGGGAGGTGTTGCTGGACGCTGTAATGTGGGAGGTGATGCCGGATGCTATAATGTGGAGGGTGATGCTGGATGCTGTAATGTGGGAGGTGATGCCGGATGCTGTAATGTGGGGGGTTATGCTGGATGCTGTAATGTGGGAGGTGATGCTGGATGCTGTAATGTGGGAGGTGATGCTGGATGCTGTAATGTGGGAGGTGATGCTGGACGCTGTAATGTGGGAGGTGATGCCGGATGCTGTAATGTGGGGGGGTGATACCGGTTGTTGTAATGTGGGGGTGAATGATGTAATATGAGTATGTGTGGGGGGTTATTTATTGCTGTAATTTGGGCACTAATGTATTGTCATGGTATTTATTGATGTAATTGGGGTGCTAACAATGTAATGCTGAGGGTCATTAGGAGAAATAAATACCCCTATACTACATCATATTGTACAGCACCAGCAACGCGCACTGCGCCAGCATCAGTACGCAACAATATAGTGCATGGAGCTCACAACACGTGGGCATGTGTGCTATAAATGCCAGGGCTGATTTTTTAGTCCCAGTCCGGCCCTGATTGTAGCCAATCGCAGCAGGGGGCAGGGCCCGCGATGGCACATTTAGGCCCCGCCCCCACCCATCTACAACAACGGCGACAGCTGGATCCGGGATTTTTGCCTGCTCTCTCGGGAGTCTGGGAGAACTCAGGAGTTTCCTAGACATTCCGGGAGAGTAGGCAACTATGATTTAGTCCTTTCCAAACTTGGAGATTTATGTTGCATTGATGTAAACGGTTTAGCAAAAACACACACAGGCAAAATGCACAGACTGTGACACACATGTACAATACTTAGGGACCTATTTATGAAGCCCTAACCCATGCGGAAACGGCTTTTTATACATGGTTTAGGCATGTTTAAGTAAATTAACTATTTAAAAACAGCAGGAGATATCGATGATATCGGAGAAATAGGCCCCCTAGGGTGATATTTACGCAACAACCTATAGACGGAATTGGCTGCTTTGTCTTATTATACATTGCTCCGTATCAAAGATGATTAGACAAAGAGGAAATAAAATGATATATTATAAAAACAGGGTTTTTTCCGGCCAGACAGAAAATCAGAGGACAGTCAGGCCAGTTATCTTGTGAAAGCTGAAGGCGGCTGTTATTCTATTGCTCATTGTTGCTGCTCTCCAAAAGGTCTGGTATTCTTCGTTATACTCATAATGGTTTCACATGGAACGATCCACACCTGTGCTGTGACTGACAATGGCTGTTTTATTCCGCTGGGGACAATGCAGAGGCTTCAAGAGCAGCTTAGCGGGGAGAAGGGATAGAGGTGCTTTAATAGAAACATTCAAATATACCAAAGGAATTAACAGTGTTCAGGGCAGTCAGTATTCTGTACAATAAGAGAGCTTCTAGAACAAGGGGACACACTATGAAATTGGAGGGAGTCAGATAGGTAACATAAGTAAGAGACATGTACAGAACGGGTGACAGATCCATGGAGTTGTGGTGGGTACTTGTACAGTTAAAGAATTCATGAATGCATAGAGAACACGTATGGCTATTGTTAAGAATTAAATCTAAAATTCTAAAGGTATAAAATAACACACACACATACAAAATACACCACACACACACACACACACACACACATTATATTTTCTGTTAATTTCCATATTTGTTCTTTACCCCTGTCTGTTTTTAAGCCAACAATTTGAGTACCATCAAAACAAGGTTACTAATAAAAATGATTTCAGAATTTGGGTTAGTTCTTAAGGGCTCATATTGGGCAGCATGGTGGCTCAGTGGTTAGCACTTCTGCCTTACAGCACTGGGGTCATAAGTTCAATTCCCGACCATGGCCTTATCTTTGTGGAGTTTGTATGTTCTCCCTGTGTTTGCGTGGGTTTCCTCCGGGTGCTCCGGTTTCCTCCCACACTCCAAAAACATACTAATAGGTTAATTGGCTGCTTTTAAAAATTGACCCTAGTCTGTCTGTCTGTGTGTGTGTTAGGGAATTTAGACTGTAAGCTCCAATGGGGCAGGGACTAATGTGAATGAGTTCTCTGTACAGCGCTGCGAAATCAGTGGCGCTATATAAATAAATGATGATGATGAAGGGCTCGTTCACACATATTCACTGGGAAAATTGTCAAAAAGGCATAAAAACCAATGTGCACTTTATACGTCTTTTAGCCATGTGTTTTTAAGGCGTTTGCCACGTGCTTTTCTCGCATTGTGCTTCTACCAATATGATCTATTGTACAGGCAGCGCTTGTTACCGCGCAAGAAATAGATTGTACTGAGTTCTATCATTGTAAGTGCAGCTTTAAAATTTTATGGAGCGATTGTGGGAACGGCATCATTGACTGATGTTTTACCTCTGTTAAAGGCACTTTTCGTGTTCTAAAATCTCCAAAACGAATTGGAATATTGGTCTTATCTATTCTATGGAAATAAAAATATGCACACATATTAAGTAACTTTTTTTTATTTTTGCTAAACATTATTAAAAAATGCATCCATGTATAAATGTTTTTGTTTAAAAATTAATACATGATCTGTAAATAAATGTATTGAACACAAAGCTAGGAATCATACTGTGAGCCAAATGTCATGAGATTTACTCAAGTCTACAAAGAAGCAACAAAGGCAATTGTAAATACAGTGAAGAACTCTTGTATCTATTATATATATATATATATATATATATATATATATATATATATATATATATATATATATATATATATATTAGCTGAAGTACCCAGCGTTGCCCAGGTTTAAATCTTCCAGTTATTAAGTTATCAATGAGTTGGATGTAATTGTCGACCTTTTAAAGGTAATTAACAGCTTAGCAGCCCTTCCAACACACCCATTAGGTGGCCGGCAATGGGAGGACCGACAAGGACCCTAGCCTCCTAAAACTTGTCCAGGATCCACCTTGACCACCTCATGTTGGTTTCATCCCAATCGGTGCAGGGGTGTCCGAATGCATAACCGGTATAACCAGACAAACAGACCAAATATATGTAAAGACCAACATCAATAAATAAGTGATCTAACTAAATACACATGTATATAACTGTGTGTGGTAAAACCTAACAACAATGATTGAGATAAAAAATAAAATAAAAAGATAGTCCCATCCGAGTACAATATATGTGATCGATGTCCAAGCATAAGAGCTGGTGGTCTCCAGGGGAGAAGGGAATGTGGGTCACACTCTTGTTCACAAGGTCCCAGAGTCAATAATCTTAATAGTCCCAATGGAAACTTGATGTAGGTGTTCTTGAGAGAATCATAAAATCAGTTCACGTGATACGTTCAGAGGCTCATGTCCTCAAATAAACAAAAATATGTGTCAGGGAGCCCAAACATGTAAGCGGCTAAACTCAATAAGTCAGAAAAACAAATCTAAGATATCCAAATGGTCAGAAGTCAATGTGGTTAAAAAATTAACTTTAATAAACTTGAAAATTCACACGCTGAATAAATACAAAGGGCAATAATGATGTACAAATGAAAGGATGAAGGCTCCAATCTCAGCCGGTACCAAAGATTGAATACACTATTGATAAACATGTGAACATGTATACAGAAATCTCAAAAGTGGCACTCAAAGGCCACACAGGGAAGAGAGGCAATGATCAAAAGTGACATGCAAGGTGAACGAACGTAAATGTATAGATTTACCGTAGCAACATCATTGGTGAGTTGCGGGTGTTAAACAGAAGGACACGACCATGTTGGGTACACAATTACTAATTTAGCAGTGGTACATTCATACAGGTTAGGATGATATGCCACAACATATAAAAGTCATTGACTGCTCTATCTTAATCTATATTGATTTGTATTAAAGACAAGGAGACATGGAGACAATAAAATGATGTAGAGTAGACGGATATTAATGGTTAAGGATAAAGTGTGACATGTTGAGGGCTCTGATGGTGGTGAGAGATGAAATCCGTGGATGAGAGAATTACCTTCCTTGCTGAATAATCAACTAGTGACTGATAGGTACTAAGAGTTACTGTTGTAGATGATCACTAATTAAAGTTAATGTTTAAGACAAAGTTTGTGGCACCCTTGTTTTATATCCTCCGGCTCCTGGTATCCATCACCATTACTGTGTCCAGAGTAATGTAAAGCCTCATCAGTATAATTTATATCAGCAACAGGGTCCATCTTCACATTGCGCGCATGCAATGGGCTGATCAGGTTCGGAATCTTGGCCCCCTTCGGTCCTTAACGAAGAAAGTGGGTGATGGGAATCCTCGTAAAAACATTGCATTCATGCGGAGATACTCCGCACTGATGGTTCCACTGTTAGTAAACAAAATGTAGAGGCTGCTTTCCTCTTGTAGAACAAAGCCTATAAAGAGGGATAGGAGTCCAACCTGGTCAACCTAGCATGCATTCACACAAAAGGCTGTGTTAGCAAAGATGGGACCGCTGTTGTATATTTGGAGGGCTTTGGTGCCTGTGGTAGGAAAATCAGATTATACGCTCCACTAAAGCAGGGACCATTGGGTCAGAAAAAAATTATCTTATTGTACAGTGCTGTGGAATATGCTATATAAATAAAGGATAGTCATTTTATTATTAATTAAGAGATGATCGTTGGGATAGTTTCAAAAATTGTACTATAATGCCGAGACGGAAAATCCAACTTGGGATTATGTCTACTGCTATAACCATCATAAAGTTATTTTATGTCTTCTAGAAAACAGGACTTTGCCAGACAGCAATACACACAAATCAAGTGCATGTGCCAAGATTAATTATTATACAAAGGCTTTTCATGTACAGTATGTATCACTGTTCTCAAGAGCTTCAAGTTGAGATCTGTTTATCTTAAACAAACGCTCACATTTTTGCTACGATACAAACATAAAAAGGCAAAGGGTGATGGTAAGCCTCATATGACAGCCAAAGTTCACTTTCTAGAAAAGAGTAAGGTAAATTGATTGTACAATTTTCCCATCCAGGAGGAAATGGTTTGTAATTGTGATGTTTCCAAGAGTTGTGCTAAAGATTGAAGCTAACTTGATTTTTCTTTGCCTTCATTTCAGTATTCTAAATATAAGGTCTCATAGGAATCTTTCCATGCATCTAATGGGATCATACTCTGGGATTTTCTATGCATTCATAGGGACAATTCGTCTCCTCACACCTTCTTGATATATTTATGAGGCTAGTTAACAACCTCAGAGCAACTATCCATACAACTATCTTCCTTTAGAACCAATCTTGTCTTGATACATTGCAAGAATCTTCTCTGAACATTCACATGGATAGACATCCACCTCTGATATTCTCTGAACATTCACATGGACAGTCATCCAACTCTAATCTTCTCTGAACATTCACATGGACAGTCATCAACCTCTGATCTTCTCTGAACATTCACATGGATAGACATCCACCTCTGATCTTCTCTGAACATTCACATGGATAGACATCCACCTCCGATATTCTCTGAACATCCACATAGACAGTCATCCACCTTTGATCTTCTCTGAACATTCACATGGACAGTCATCCATCTCAGGTCTTCTTTAAATATCAACATGAACAAAGTTACATTAAATCTTTTGGAACCTCCATTTTGATAGTCATCCACCACAAAACATCTTAAAACAGCTATGGATACACTTCTATGCATAACCATTGGTTAGAAATACTCAACAAAACATTTCTTTGAATCTATCTATCTCTGATAATAGCCAACTTGATCAGAACATTCAATATATTTTATTTAAAAATTTCTCTGCCAGCTGAACCTCCACAGTCAGTCATCACAGAAGAGAAAATAAGCTCTATCAGCCGTTAACATCACTGGCTTGTAGTATCTTTGAGACATGGTTGGATAGATAGTTTTAAATAAAACATGGACATGAGAAGATTAGTACATTTTTAGTAGAGGCCTGGACAAGCTGCGTCAGGGACTCATGCTAATGAGTGCACATTCTCTGTAAGGCGTTGCACAATATGTTTGGTGCCACACGAGTAAAGGTTGATATTAAAAATAGCAGTTCATGTTCTATATCCGTATGGAAAGTAAGATGACATGAAGGCTGCATTGACTTTAAGCGACAAATATCTTCATCAGGCTTTATGAAATACTTTGGTATATAGCCACATTTAATGCGCGTTATGACTCCCTTGCACTTATAGGGAGCACAAAACTGAAGGGGCATCAAAGTGTCCCTGATTGTGGCGTTAAATAACATCAATGCAATCCAACGAAATATTATCAGCAATACTCAGCTGCCCAGGGATACTGGCCTGGAGCAATAAGATTTTATGGGGCGTATTTATCAATGTTCTCAAAAAGTGAAAAATAGTTTTTAATCCTTATCGCATTGATAAGGATTGAACTATTTCTCAAATTTATGAAGAACGCAACACAGAAACAGCAGTTGCGATAAACTGCTGTTTCTGTGATAAAAAAAAAAATACTTACCCCGTTTCTTCATAATGCGCTGTCTCCGGATCTCCTCCTTGTCTTCTTCGTTCCTCTTCATACTGCAATTGTGCACGTGCAGTTTGAAGACCTGGGCATATAGTTGCAGAGAGAGAGCGGTGAGCGACAGGGAGAGATCATGTGATCCCTCCACACAGGCGCTGTCCAGCTCTGCTCTTCGGAGCAGAACTGGCAGCACTGAAATTTTTCAATTATGATAATGTATAGCATAGCATTAGCATAACAAGTTACCGTAAAAAACTTTTTTTCGGAACTTGTTAGATTGCGGAAGGGAGCAGTCACCATACTATTGAATGGTGACTGCTCCCAAAAACGAGACAGAATGCAAAGCAGCAGATATCCACGATATCTGCTGCGATGCACCATTCATAAATATGCGGCACACTCCAACTTGCGTTGGAGTTACGGTAAGTGAGTGAAAGTGTGCTAGCACTACTTCTTAAATATACCCCTATATATCGCTTTGCCGGGCTAGCCTCTCCAGGCAAGCGCAAGCGTGAGCCTGTTAGTATTAATGCATTAAAAAATGCTTTATTCAAAGAACAAAGGATTTTTTTTTAATGGTTTTGTTCTGTTATCGCCATCCTGACATTACTGTCAGTTACAGTGATGAAATCTTCGCTTTTTTTTTTTGCATGCACCGCCACTGTGAGGTGTGAGCATAAAAAGAGCGACAATTTTTACCAAAAAGATCCCTAGGAGAAAAGCACATCTCAGGCACACCGTTGGCTGTACATAACTAGATGAACGTAGGTATTATTTATTTGCGTCCTTATTCGCCCTGCGTTACGTGGGTACAGGCAGCACTTTTCTCATAGGGATTAAGGATCCCTAGTGTGCTGACTTCATCCCCTCAATCTCTCCCACGTCTGCCACCCCGATAAATGGAACACAGCACAGGCGGATTAAAACTGCTCATGTGCACTGGCCCTAATAGTCCTTTACTGCTGGTATCTCTGCCTCGTTAACCCCTTCATTGCAAGCTACAGTAGACCTTACAGGGGAGTCCTGACAAGTGTTCTTTTTCCACCAAAAAAATCGCACGTTCTATTAATTCATAACGTGGGCACAGCCCAAGGTTTTTTCATTTTGCTATTCAAGTTTATCCACCTGTTTCACTTATTCATTGAACGATTTCCTTCTGTATGGTTAAAAAGCCCTGCTATTTACCAAAACAAGTAGGTACTGTGGAGTGTTTCAGTCGCCCCTTTTGTTTGCGTTTCCTGCATAAGGTGGGTGTTTCAGAGACCAGATGCACAGGACTCCGCAACAGACAGTCTCGGGACCATCTGTACAGTGTTGGAGGGGAGTCAAAGAAAGGCTGTTTGTGCAAGTCGTGGGAAACGCACTGCCTGGTCAGCCAGTGGGCTGCATGAATTGAACTAATTGAGGTTTATACTCCCAAGTTTGCCATGGCCCAGTCATAGCATAATCCTTCATCAGCTGCAGTCGCAGGGAGTAATTGGAGCCTATTACAAGGATGGGTCTCCCTGTAGTGATGTCGAAACCGAGAGGCTTTTCTCTCTAATTACTGGCTCTCAATAGGGATGGGAACATAGGGTCCGGGGGTAGAGAGAGAGTGCTGTAAGGTGAACAGGGAATAGGAGGAGGGTACATTGATGTAGCTTGTGCCAACCCAGCCTAGACATCTTTTATCCAGAAAAACAACATTGCAGAATATATAATGAACTCTTGTGGTTGGCAATTAACCCCCCTCCCCTAAACAGAACTGCTGAAGCTCATTTGCATTTCTGGAAGAGCCCTGAGATATTTTCTCACGCTTGACGAGAGTAGACATTTCTCTACAATGTGCAGTTATCACTTAGCCCTGCGCTGACGACAACACCCTCTGTACCCTTCACCCCGTGACAGACCTCAAAAAAATCTATTATTTATTACTTTATTGCAGCTATTGTCATTTAACTCAAATACAGCACATTGCTATGTGTATATATATATATATATATATATATATATATATATATATATATATATATATATTATTTATGACAGTAACCAAACTTTGGAGACTATAAGGTATGAACCATGTATAAACCAGACCCAAACACATTTTTCTTTGTGACATCACGGTGAGATTGTGGCACGTGGAGGGAGCGAGCGTGGGGGTGCAAACCCTTTCTCCTTTTCATGGAGGGGAGAGGGGGGCTGTGGGCATCGGAGTGTTCAATGCTGAATAGAGGCTAGCCACAGTAATCCTGCACCCAAAAGCCAAAAATTAGATTTTGTGTTATGGAATGAAGTTCTAGGGGGTAAATTTATCAAGGTGCGAGTTTGAAAAGTGGAGATGTTGCCTAACATTTTAGGCATTTTAGGCAGGAAAAAAGAGGACAATTAACAATGATTATGAAAAAAATGAATTTTCCCCACAAAATATACCCCTTATTTTGTTTTGCAACAGGCATATGCATTGGAGGTTTGGTCTATGTTTTTAACCATAATAATATTCACATATACATACACTGCATGGCCAAAAGTATGTGGACACCTGAACATCACATCCATATGTGTTTGCTGAACGTCTCATTCCAAAACCATGGCCTTTAATAAGGAGTTGGTCCCCTCTTGGTTGCTATAACAGCCTCTACACCTCAGGGAAGGGTTACTGCTAGATTCTGCCACAAGAGCGTTGGTGAAATCGGGCACTGGTTCGCAGTCAGAGTTATAATTCATCCCAAAGGTGTTCGATAGGGTTGAGGTCGGGGCTCTGTGAAGGCCAGTCCAATTCTCCCACACCGAACACGGCTTTTTGATGGATCTCGCTTTGTACACAGGGGCGTTTTCATATTGAGACAGGAAAGGGCCTTCACCACACTGTTGTCACAAAGTTGAAAGCACACAATTCTCTAGAATGTTGGCAGTACTGAGTGTTCTCCTGACCGCCAAACCCAGAGTCATCCGTTAGACTGCCAGATGGTTAAGCATGATTTGTCCAGCGTATGATGGCAGTTTGTGTTACACCACTCCAGGATACTGTCAACTAATGAGAATGGCTTTTTACATTGGCTTTATATCTGCTAATTACACATTACTCAGTATTCAGGAGACCCACCAAAGAGGGGTAGACCTTCCGGACACCAAAGAGCGCTTAGCTGATGCACATGGTGGGTGGGGCCATAATTCAACATACAAAATCAAGCCCCGCCTACCAACTCCAGTAGGGTAAACACAATAGCGTCGTCATTTCCCTGTCACTCCAGGTGTACTGAGGTGGTGGGATTTGCTAATGTGATAGCCCCACAGACTATTGGGCACCTTGCCTCTGCACCTCCCGGAAACAAGGTAGAACAAGTATGTCAGGCCGTCAGCATACGCCAGATCTCCACAAAAATACAACCTGGCCCCCGGCCACTCCGGTTCCCCTGTGTTTCCTTTGTCATAGCTCTCAGGGAACAATTTAATAAAAATGGCCAACGATAGGGATTTTCCCTGTAACCTGTTTTGACAACTACAATCAAAGGGTTACTGCCTGGTAAGATGCCAACTCTATATAACATTATCGCGGCTGTACTCGTACTCGTGATAACAGATGTAAGTCATTTAAAAATGCTTCATTCTTATTGCCGCAATTTACCAACAAAAATATCGCAGAGAAAGCTGATTAATAGCATTTATTTTAATATCAAAGTTTTTTTCATGTATTTTACATTTTTCTGGTCTATTTTTTAATGTTTATTGTATATATAAATATATATATGGAAAGTAAAGCGCCTGATAGTGTAATATTTCGGTATATGCATACCGAATAGATTCTTTGATAAGGTGTAACAGTTGTGTGCTTCACAGGCTGCACCCGGATACTGTCCAAGGCTCCGCACCATATGCCAGATACATATGAAAAGCAGCAATAGTGTAATATCGTTTCAGTATAATAACCAACACCAAAACACCCCGTGGATGTAATTGTACCAGATAATAAATAAAAATCTCTTATCTGTAGTAGTAATCGAATCTCAAATCTCTTAATGTCTCTCCTCTTTTATAGCAAGTACAGTGTAATATAAAGAAATAATAATACTTAGCCAATCCAGGCTAATGTATAACAGGCATTACGTCACTGGGGGTGAGGTCAAAATGGTGCGATTTGCGAAGGCCCGCCCCCTTCTGCCCTCCCCCTACACCCCTCTTCAGTGATCTCCCGGAGGGAGCCAACCAAAAGTAGGCAAGTATGATGTACGCTGTATTCAGAGTTGAAGATTTGTCCAGGTCTGAATAAATATCAGAAGCGTCAGCTTGACAACAGGCACATAAGGAGTTGTAAGTGGCAACAAATGTCAGGTCTGAATAGCCGCAGTTGCGTTCTTTTACTTTCTGAGCACACACGGGCGTACGCCTCATTCTGAGTCAGCCCCGTTTTATTTACCTTTTTAGTCTCTGTTTGGTATATGATCTATTTTACTTACAACCCCACTAATCACAATTATAACACTAGCCAGGCTGGTAACCCTAGAGATGAGAGCTACACATTTCACAATTAGCAGCAACCAATGGTCATGAAAAAGTTACAGGCATTGAAACCAGGTGCTCTCAGTTTTGGTTGTCAGAGGAATAACAGTGCTGGTTTAAAGGATAACTATATTTGAGAACAGAAGGGGCAATTAGTAGCTTGTTGTGTTGACTGATCCAGATAACATCCTGGTCTGCTGAGGGTCCCTACGGACCACTGTTGTCGTCCAGAACTATTCCGTCTTCCTCTTAAAAACTCTGCATTCCAAGTGGGAGCATCTGAGGACAGCTGCAGCAACCGTCGGCTCTGCCATTTTTATTTAAATCTCCTTTGCTTGGGGGCTGCATGACTAATCATCAAACACTTTTCTGTGGTCTCTTTTAAAACTATAGCACTTCTACTACATCATTTAACGTGGATATCCCCCTTTATTTTATTTTTAGCAATGGATCATCTCTCTAGAAGATCCTTCTTAATATAAGGAATTCTAACCTGCCATATTATCCGGTGACACGGTGCATCCAGTGATACAGTTCTCTGTGAATGACAGTGCTTTCTACAGTGTGTATTGAAAGAGAAAAAGAGCGTCAGACTTTGCAGCATAACTAGAAGCAGCTGTGTTGGGGGCAAGGATTTGGTATTTCATCATCATCATTTATTTATATAGCGCCACTGATTCCGCAGCGCTGTACAGAGATCTCACTCACATCAGTCCCTGCCCCATTGGGGCTTACAGTCTAAGGGCCTGATTCATTAGTGATCTTATCTGACATTTTTTGCTTATCTTATGCAAATCCACTCTGTGCATGCTCAGAAAAGGGAGATAAGAAGCTAAATCCACTGAGTAAGTGAAGAATTTTCTTAAGTTATGATGAAAATCCATCTTAACTTCACTCTTATCTCCCCGTTTCTTCTTAAAAATAAGCATCTTAATTTTTGCACAAGATAAGATCACTAATGAATCAGGCCCGAAATTCCCTAACTTACACACGCAGACAGAGAGAGACTAAGGTCAATTTTGATGGCCAATTAACCTACCAGTATGTTTTTGCAGTGTGGGAGGAAACCGGAGCACCCGGAGGAAACCCACACAAACACGGGGAGAACATACAAACTCCACAGAGATAAGGCCATGGTCGGGAATTCAACTCATGACCCCAGCGCTGTGAGGCAGAAGTGCTAACCACTAAGCCACCGTGCTGTGATACCTATGTATTAGCATGCCAATGGCTAATGCCTACTGTATATTAAAGTATAAATGTCATCAAAAATCAGCATTTCTAATTAAAGAAGATGTAAGTGCATAGGTATAAGTGCATATATAAAAATGCATAAGGTTCTCGTGCCTCAATTATGTTGCCAGCTCCTAATGATATGTATATTGGTGCTGCCAACCTCTTTTGCCATCCAATGTGCCACTCGATGCTCCGGCTACCAGTTGCTGTCTATGGTAATGCAGCTGGTGAAATGGAAGCAGAGAAGTTTCCTGCTCCTCTCACTGTCAGTCACCGGGTTACAGTGATACCAGGAAGGAACGCAGGATACGCTGTCACCCTGCGCACCTTGTACAGTCACATTAGTGCAGAACAGACCACGATGAGAGAGTAGAAGGAGATCTCACCTTACCTCATAGGTGCAACATCCCTGGTACACATTAAAGCCCAAACTGAACACTACATAAACTTCTGTAGTTTTGAATTTTTTTTCTCTGTAGTAGTTCAGGATTGAGATATTATCTATAGTTAAGGTGTCAGGTGCCGTCTCCGCACTCCCCATCAGTGCCAGGGATGGACAACTTTCTTTGCCGGCAGCTTGTCCAGTTGCTAGGCAACGTGACGTCTTCTTCTTCTTCCGGACCTCGCACTGCTGTGCGCATGTGCAGTTTGCTTGCGGCTCCGTTGCTAGGCAACGGGACGCTTCTCTGCACTTCCTGTCAGCGGTCAGCTGTTCTGACCGCCGGTCCGAATGCCACAAATCAGGGAGTTGGCTCCTCTATTTAAACTGCCTCTAACCCTAGGTAGGCGCCAGAGTATCTAGGTCTTCCTATGTTCCAGCGTTCCAGCCTGGTGTCCTGCTCTCTGACTGACCTCCTGTGTACTGACCCGGCTTTCTCTGGTTCTGCTCATGGATCTCCCATTGGCCTGACTGCTCCCGCTGTATCTGACCTTTGGCTTTCTGACTCCGATTTGCCTTTTCCTTTGATACCACGGTTGCCCGAACGGTTTGACCTCTGCCTGCACGACCACGTCTGTTTACCATCCAAGTCGCTGAGAGCTAACTTGGAGGGCCGCAACCTGCACGTCCCTTGCAGCAAACTCCAAACTCCCTTGCGGGGGTCCCTGGCGAAGACCGGGCAAATATCAGCAAGTGGCCTTCGCTCCCTGTATCTCGTGACATACGGATGGTATATCTCGGATGCATAATGAGGTCAAGGAAAAGTGGAGGTGTTGCCCATATCAACCAACCAGATTCTAGCTATCATTTTCTACAATGCACCAGATAAATGGAAGCTAGAACTCGGGTTGCTATGGGCAACGCCTCCACTCCCCTGTTTAGAAGCTTTAGTAAATCTACCCTTAATGTTTAACTTATCTCCCTGACTTGCAGCCGCAAGCGGAACTATCCCATCAGAAATGAGAGTTTGATAAAATGGGGATGGAAAAGGTATGCTGAAAAAAGAACAATTATCTATATTATGTTATTAGAAAGTTTCGACTGTATTTAAATATTCCTTCAAAGAGGGAATATCTAAACTAAAGCCTGTGTCTGGCAATAGGAAAGTGTAGCGACACAAGTACAATATTTGAGATCAGAGATAAACGCAATATTATGTGGATAAGCCTGAGTGTAGGTCGTCCATCCTAGGATTTGTGTCCAAACTCATTTATAATACTATCTGATTATATATACATGTAATATTACATGTCCTCAAACCATTTTTACAGCTGCAGTCACAACACGATCACTGTCATTGGCCAAAAAAGTAAGTAGAGGATTTTCTCCTTTGATTCTTTTTTCATTCAGCTATTGCTAGAAAGTGGGGTCATTTATGCGGTACAACAAAAATACAAGGGCTGATTACATGAAATATAGAATGTTTTGCACCAGATGATGGTGCAGATCACAGTGAATAGATAGAAGGACGCATGTTCTACAGCTATCTAGCTTCAATTAAATCTCTGCAATCTCCCTAAAAGGAGATTTCAATGTGTGAAAGAAATAATAATTACCGGCTTGAGGTGGAGATGTGAACGCCAACAGATTTATCAAAGTAGAAGGAAAGGAAAAGAGATTATATAGATTCAATCAATAAAAATTTTTTTACTTTATTAATATGCATTCAAATATTATAAATAGTTTCATACAGAATCGCCAAATATTTAAAAATAATAAGGTGAGTGTTTGGTGGAGATAGCTGTGTAACCAGTGGCAGGGGGGGTTTCTGAGTCTCTAGAAACCCCCCCCCCTGCACTAACTAAGTGGCCACTGTCCTATACAGCAGCCGCGGCGCTGTCAAAGAAGCGTCCGCGGCTGTGCTGTATTGTATACAGCACCGCCGCAGATGCTTCTTAGACAGCTCCGCGGCTGCTGTTTAGGACAGCGCTGACGAAATGGAGCTGCTGCGCATGCGCAGCAGCTCTCTCGTGGTTTTTTTGGGTTTTTTTTCCGGTCGGCGGGGAGAACCCCCCCCCCCCCCCCCCCCCGACAATCCTCCGTGCGCCCCTGGTAACAATATAAAAATGCAGACCAGCTGCAGTAGCTTTGTAATCCCCCAATTCATTATTAATAGTTACCTATATTGGTGTTAATAATAACTGCCAAAATTATATTTAAGCTGTGTTATTATCCATCACAGCTATAATACGATTTGATATATTACTCAGGTGATTATTATGATTTCATCACCAGAGTCTCTACCTATAACAATTATTTGTTACTATTATTGGTTTTATTGATTAAATTATTGGTTAAATTATTGGTTACTAATCATAATAAGTTTTCCTCCTCATAATATTCAGCAATGTTGCTGTGATATTGAACAGATCTAATAACCCCTAATTATTAAGTTAATATATAGCAATAAGAAATAGCAAAATAAGCCGATTCTTTTTTTCTCTGTGCATAAATCAAAGATCGCTTTTGGACCAATAATAATTCGGAAAAGGAGGGACTTTAATGTGGATTGGCAACTCTGTCTGTCCATCATCCCAATACAAACCACTTGCTGATTGGCTAAATCATGATGGGGGCTGGACTGACAGAGTATAAATAACCTGTCATTTCAAAAACTGGTCTTGCCTTGAGAAAGTACATAAGCAAAACGCGCGTCGGCGTTCGCTTTGTACTCCCCCTGCTTTTTCTGCCATTAACTCTACCTTAATATTTAGATAGCGATTACGGCCAGAGGAAGTTTATGTGTCAGGCAGTGAGCAATACATCTTAATCCTATTCATGATAAACGGATAGAACAGCTACATATGAGAGATTCACTGCCCTGAGATTAACTTATTATTTGACACTAACCTCTGCCACTAATTTTATCATATAATTAGAATTAGTGGGGGGGGGGGGGGGGTCCTAGTGCCTGGAAAACCCCCCTCCAACCCTGGGGCACTGTATAAATGAGGTGGCTGGACCCTGCTCCCGCTTCACACGGCTCTGCTTGAAAAGGGAGAGCTGCGTGCACCTAACAGTAGTGCACGCAGCATTGCCCGTGTATATTAAGGGGATAGGAAGAGTTGGAGAGCAGCCAAGCACTGTCTAAAACTATAGCCACGCCCCCATGCATGCTGGTCACGCCCGCCAGCGCCGTGGTGTGGAAACCCCCCTCTACAAATCCTACGTTTGCCCCTGCTTACCCTATTCATGATATATGGATAGAACGGTTATATATGAAAGATTTATTACTCTGAGATTAACCTGTCATTTAATACCAACATGCACTAGGTATCACTAACAAACTCTAAACAGACAGTTACTGAGTGATTGATATCATAATTACCTATGAGATACTTTTACCGCTGATAACAGCGTGCTAATTAGCGACAGCTTGTACCTTGTGACCACGATTATCTATCATTGAAACAGCTAACAAACAACATTATTATATGATAGTGTGGTTATATATAGGATATCTATATTCTTGATACCAATATATTATTTAGCACCAGTTCAATTATATGACAATATACTATTCAGTATCATATAAGTATTAATATGTATAAGGTTTCAAATGTACACATAACCTATGTTTTGATTACTTTTACAACATAACAGAGTGCCATAGTGAATCAGTATAGTAATTATAAACTTGATACATAAGCCAGGGTCATACATAGATAGCTAGTAACAAATAATTGTTATAGGTAGAGACTCTGGTGATGAAATGATAATAATCACCTGAGTAATATATCAAATTGTATTATAGCTGTGCTGAATAATAACACAGCTCAAATATAATTTTGGCAGTTAGTATTAACACCAATATAGGTAACTATTAATAACGAATTGGGGGATAACAAAGCTACTGCAGCTGGTCTGCATTTTTAAATTGTTATTTCCACCAAGCACTCACCTTATTATTTTTAAATATTTTGCGATTCTATATGAAACTATTTATAATATTTTAATGCATATCAATAAAGTAAATGGTTTTATTATTGATTGAAATTCCCTAGAGTGCCTCAATCTATATAATCTCTTTTCCTTTCCTTCTACTTTGATACATTATATGAGTAAATGGGTGCACCACTCAGAATTATATAATATAATATTAATTATTAGGTATTTGATTTCAACAAAGAATTACTGAATTAGGGAATGGTCTGTGATTGATATCACTGATTATACTATCTGGTGCTGTTTATTTTCCTTCCTACCCTGTGCCAACAGATTTATGCCACAGACATGTCCTATGATTTACGTTTTATGACCATTTTAATTGGTATTTTGAAATGTGAACAATCCCTGTGTCCTCATAGAATATCATAACTATCTAATTGCAAAGACTCAGGATATAGTCAAATAAATCAGAACTAAACTGACACCAATAAAATATATCTTGACATTGCAATAACAAAAAACAGCATTTACCTCTCCACTGGGTCAGGATAACTCCGGGGAACAGAATCTGTTCACAATTACAATTTCAGTCTACGTAGATGTAAGGTAGATCATAACAATTTCTTACATCTTAAGTACAACCACAAATGTAAAACACTAAGGGGACACTTTAATAAAGTGGTGTTTTCACCGGTTATAAGGCTTTTATCATTTCTCCCCATACAACAAACAGTGGCGGTATGATTCGCTAGTTTTCACCAGTTATAGATTCGCCATTGCCTTTCCTTGTGCTACCGTAATACTTACAGAACGACGATAACAGATGAAAATCATAAAAAATTACTGTATTTAAATAAAGCTTTATTACATGTTTAAAGGTTTTAAATACAGCAAGCCCACGAAAAACCGAGGTATGCTATTTAACATAAATCCTTGGGGCAGGCTAGAAGTCGAGGCTTGGTAACAAACATTTTTCCTTGGTTTGTTTCTTCTGTCTGCTATTAATGAATCAGTTCATGAGTTCTGCAGGGTTTTGCAGTGTTCTGTGACAACCATGGCCATTTAATGACTTCATATAGAGATTTGCTTGTGGTTGGCAATCATGCTTGTCTCCTCTCCAGAGAGATTTTGAAAAGGAGATAATGATTTTTAGGGGTCAGATAAGAAAAATCAGATGCATACTTAGAAAGTACGTAATTAGCTGTTTAAAGATAAAAAAACAAACTGTATGTGGTGCTGCTTTTATATATTTCATATTTCTATCTACTTATGTTACATTTATTTATTAGTGGAATTGAAAGCCAAAATCTGAGCCCTCAGTTGCGCTGTGCATGTGCTAGCTAACGGTCTCACGCATTAGCATACTGGTAAGTTAACCCTTACCGTTTCAAGCCTGTCTTACCAAGGCTGCTGAGTATTTAATAACCAGGTATGCAATCGATTTGTGTCAGTGGATACTGCTAACCAGGCAGCAGTTCACTTTTGGACTTGTTTCGTGATCAGCTATAAACAACTATACGTATATTCTAACAAGATAGCTATTTTAATGCCAGGCTAAGGGAGCTATTGTAATATTAAATAATAATGGGGATCAAGAGGTTTGTAAATAAAAATAGGTAGTATATCTGGACTACAGGTGAGGGTAGAGGATTTATGTGAACCTCATCATCATCATCATTTATTTATATAGTGCTACTAATTCCGCAGCGCTGTACAGAGAACTCACTCACATCAGTCCCTGCCCCATTGGAGCTTACAGTCTAAATTCCCTAACATACACACACACACACACAGACAGAGAGAGAAAGAGAGACTAGGGTTCATTTTGTCAGCAGCCAATTAACCTACTAGTATGTTTTTGGAGTGTGGGAGGCAACTGGAGCACCCGGAGGAAACCCACACAAACAAGGGGAGAACATACAAACTCCACACAGATAAGGCCATGGTCGGGAATTGAACTCATGATTCCAGTGCTGTGAGGAAGAAGTGCTAACCACTGAGCCACCGTGCTGTTCTTGAACCAATCTGTAGGAATCCAAGACTCAACTCTAATGGCTGAAAATAACAAAGCCAACTTGACCCGTCTGTGTACGGCAAACATTCCACCAAATGGGCTGTCACTATTTGACTTCCTAGTTTATCAGGCAAATTGCTCTTTAAGAACCTAGATTTAAGGCTGCTTCCCTCTTTTTAGGAAGTAATTTGATAAAGGTCTCCATGCCTGAGAGTGGGTATTCCAAAGCTGAAATATAAATATAATCCTTCATCTTGTCTTGTCAAATTGATTAATGATGTCATCTGGCCTGGGGTCTTTATTACAAGCTGGATTTCTGATTACTTGTGAGACTCCCTCTGGAAAGATACTTTTATTGCATAAAGTACCTCTATCTGGTTTAGAAGGATAAGTTTCATAGATCCCTTTTAATATATATATATATATATATATATATATATATATATATATTTATATATCCCCCTACCACCACCACCTCCACCACCAATCCCCAACATTAAATGAATATCATTCCCATTTAATGAAAAGGGCTATTTCTCCAAGCAAGCCCCATAATTGTTACAGATGAGGCACCTTAAAAGTCATGTCTAACTCCCACCTTTTTGTTTTCTAGATTCTTTTTAAGCCATTGGTAGCCAGAATAACCCTTTTTAAACCCTCTACCACCAATATGTTTTATTGAATGGGTGCTAGAATAGTCATATCACCCCCTATCTCTATATTGTTTATAGATTAAGAGCCAAAAATCAGGGAAAGTTCAATAGAATAATGTGCAAGCAGATTGTGGGAGACATTTATGAAAACTGACGCACAAGAAAAATGTGCTGTAAACAATAGCAGCCAATCGGAATCTTGGCTTAGAAAATGTCAGCATTGTTCATAAATGCACAAGATGATTTGACAGGATACCTTTGCAACCTCACACAAGAGCAACAGCAAGGTGCAAAATTGTTTGAAAAAACAATAGTCCATCGAGTATGATCAAAAGTAAGACGACGTATGTGTGATGTGGTTGTGCTGATTTTTCCGTTGGGAAATCACAACTAACGGTATGCTGTAACCTTCAGTTTTCATGTTCTGCAGAATGATGCGGCGGCAATGTTCTGCACAATGCTAAGAAATATAAATGACGATACTAGCTCATGCTGGGACCTGTAGTTTCACAACACCTGGAGTACCACAGGTTACTGTTCCCACACAGTAGTGCCCCCAATGTTATGCCACACAGTAGTGCCCCAATGTTATGCCACAGAGTAGTGCCCCAATGTTATGCCACACAGTAGTGCCCCAATGTTATGCCACACAAGTGTCCCCAATTCATATTATGCCTGCAATAGTGCCACCAATTCACATATTGCATGCTATAGTGCTCTCAATTCACACAATATATATATATATCATTTATCAAATACACTAAGTTTATCAGAAACCTACATTTAGGGTGCCATTTAGATGGGGCCGGCAGTATGTTTGTATGGATCCCTCGTTTCCCTCAGCCTAGGGCTTCTCTGCTCTTTTGTGTTTCCAAAAAAAAAACAGGCTGCACTGATTCCGGCATATGCGAGTTGCAGGAAAAGAAATCTATTTGAACACCCAGCATTATAGCAAATTGCCATTTTCCTTAAAAAAAAATACTGATGTCCGACATTTATATTGGAACAATATTTATATGGAACTTAAATGTTTCAGATTATGAAAGTTGTAGCTCTCGGAGCAAAGATTCCCAACTTCATTAACAAGGCCCCAAGCATGCATAAAAAATTAACAGTACTAAATGTTGCTAGTTATGCACTTAAATCAGACATGAGCGGGCTCGGATTATCACAATCCGAGCACTGTTCGGGTATTTCCGGCGGGGAGAAACACTGAAAGCGAGGCTCTGACTCCAAATCCCGCCGTCGGATCTCGCGAGACTCGATTGTATAAATTCCCCGCTTGCCGCCGCCATCTTCAGTCGGGCATTGATCAGGGAAGCGGGAGGTTGGGTTTTTTAGTGGTGCTGTGTTCTGTCACTCTGTCCTGCTGAGTCCAGTGGTGCTTTGTCCTGTGCTCTGTCCTGCTGAGTCCAGTGGTGCTTTGTCCTGTGCTCTGTCCTGCTGAGTCCAGTGGTGCTTTGTCCTGTGCTCTGTCCTGCTGAGTCCAGTGGTGCTTTGTCCTGTGCTCTGTCCTGCTGAGTCCAGTGGTGCTGTGTCCTGTGCTCTGTCCTGCTGAGTCCAGTGGTGCTGTGTCCTGTGCTCTGTCCTGCTGAGTCCAGTGGTGCTGTGTCCTGGGCTCTGTCCTGCTAAGTCCATTGTTATAAAAAAATTATACATTTTTTTTATAAAAGAATTATAAAAAAAGTCAAAAAAAAATTCTACTGCAATATCTAACTACGTTCACTGTTCCTGCAGTAAAAAGGAATTTCTACTGCAATATTAAACTACGTTCACTGTTCCTGCAGTCCAGAAATATGAGTACTGCAATATTAAACTACGTTCACTGTTCCTGCAGTACAGAAATATTATTGATTATTAATAATCACCTCAAACAAGAGGTTGTGACACGCTGGAACTCCACCCTCTATATGCTGCAGAGGATGGAGGAGCAGCAAAAGGCCATTCAAGCCTACACAGCTACCTACGACATAGGCAAAGGAGTGGGGATGAGTCAAGCGCAGTGGAGACTGATTTCCATGTTGTGCAAGGTTCTCCAGCCATTTGAACTTGCCACACGAGAAGTCAGTTCCGACACTGCCAGCTTGAGTCAGGTGATTCCCCTGATCAGGCTGTTGCAGAAGCAGCTGGAGAAAGAGAGGGAGGAGCTGTTAAAGCATTGCAATGCCACAAAGCATGTAGCTCTTGTGGATGAAGCCCTTCGTACGCTTTGCCAGGATCCGAGGGTGGTCACTCTTTTAAAGTCAGAGGAATACATTCTGGCCACCGTGCTCGATCCTCGGTTTAAAGCGTATGTTAAAGCGTATGTTATGTCTCTGTTTCCGGCAGACAAAGGTCTACAGCGGTGCAAAGACCTGCTGGTCAGGAGATTGTCCTCTGAAGAGGACCTTGACATGCCAACAGCTCTTCCTTCATTTTCTTCCACACCTATGGCTGCGAGGAAACAGCTGAGATTTCATAAACGACCCGCTGGCGGGGATGCTGAGAACATCTGGTCCGGACTGAAGGACTGAAGGACCTGCCAACCATTGCAGACATGTCTACTGTCGCTGCATTGGATGCTGTCACAATTGAAAAAATGGTGGAGGATTACTTTGCTGACACCATCCAAGTGGACATGTCAAAAAGGCAGTCTGGAAGCCCTTGTACAAACTGGCTCTATTTTACCTGAGTTGTCCCCCCTCCAGTGTGTACTCCGAAAGAGTTTTTAGTGCAGCGGGGAACCTGGTCAGTGAGCGGCGAAGGAGGTTGCTTCCACAAAACGTTGAGAAGATGATGTTCATAAAAATGAATTATCAATTCTTCAATCAAGACCAGCACTGGCCTCCAGAGACTACAGAGGGACCTGTGATTGTGGAGTCCAGCGGGGACGAATTGATAATGTGTGAGGATGAGGAAGTACACACTGAAGGGGGTGAGGAATCAGAGGATGAGGATGAGAACGACATCTTGCCTCAGTAGAGCCTGTTTAGTTTGTACAGGGAGAGATGAATAGCTTTTTTTGTGTGGGAGCCCAAACAAACCAATCATTTCAGTCACAGTAGTTTGGTAGGCCCTGTCGCTGAAATGATTGGTTTGTTAAAGTGTGCATGTCCTATTTCAACAACATAAGGGTGGGTGGGAGGGCCCAAGGACAATTCCATCTTGCAACTCTTTTTTTTCTTTGCCAGCTCGTTTTGTGGGGGTCCAAACAAACCAATCATTTCAGCCACAGTTCTGTAGGCCCTGTGGCTGAAATGATTGGTTTGTTAAAGTGCGCATGTCCTATTTCAACAACATCAGGGTGGGTGGGAGAGCTTAAGGACAATTCCATCTTGCACCTCTAGCAAACTCTTGCAAACTGCCATCCTGTCTGCCACTGCAGTGCCACTCCTAGATGGGCCACGTGTTTGTGCCGCCCACTTGTGTCGCTTAGCTTAGACATCCAGCTACCTCGGTGCAACCTTTTGGCCTAAAAACAATATTGTGAGGTGTGAGGTGTTCAGAATAGACTGGAAATTAGTGGAAATGATTGTTATTGAATGTTATTGAGGTTGATAATAGCGTAGGAGTGATGACGAGTGATGACGTCACACCCGACATGCACTGCGAGCGCCGTACGGAGGAGGAGACCATGGAGGGAGCCGGATCGCCAGCTGACCGCAAGGTAAGTATTGTCTTTTTTTTTTTCCAGGTTTTTTTTTTTTTGCTACCTCCGATGGGCCCCCCTGGGCTGCAGGGCCCCCGGACACCTGCCTATTGTTCCCAATGGGAAAGACGGCCCTGCCGACTGAAAAACTTTCTCCCTGTAGTCTCCTGTACACAATTCTCCACCCTTTGCCTTATCCATGCACTGCCCAGCTTCCTCATCTGTGCACTCATCTGTCCTGTCTCTTCCAAGATGCACTCTCCTGCCCCATTCTCTTCCCACAGCCACAGCCTACATGTGATGCAGTGAAGGTTCGACACTGATTAGCAGATACAATTAGCAATAGAGCTTATTTCAGAATGCTGCTGACAGAGAAGAATGATCACCTAAATTGGGCAGCTCACCTTGGAGTCACTCCTGCCTGAAGCCCACAGTCCCCACTTGTGAACTACCACTCTACAGGACAAAGAGGGAAAGGAATTAAACATAATTTTACAACCATATTCAGACTGGTGTTTTGAAAGATATGTGCAATTTATTAGGGTCAGTAGGGTGTCATGTTTTTTTTTTACTGACAAGCAAAAAATGAGACTGATTTTTTACGGTTGCCAACCATGCTCATGAACGCTGGTTAATTCCACAAAATGACTGTCTGTGATGGGTATACATTAAACAGAACTTGTCACCAGTTTTTGGATACCCATTTTACTCATACATTGCATAGTGCTGTGTGCACAGTGGCTTGGGAGCACATTGAGTCACTTACCTTACCTTGAAAAGACCCGGCATTCTGCTCCTCTGGGTGGCGCGGCTAGTGACAAGAAGACAGCCGCAGCAGAAACTCCGTCCTCCTCCCCTGAAGTGAAAAACACACTGCCACACAGGTGCAGAGAGCCTAGACACGGCTCTCTGCACCTGCGTGGCAGTGTATTTGTTACCAACACTGCCGCCGCGCACGTCGTGTTCCATGTAAGCTCCGCCCTAACATCGGAAGGGGCGGAGCTTCAACGCGGCCGGGCCTACCGGTGAATAGTCCGGCTGCCCGGCAGGCCAGTCCGAGGCTGTATAGATACTATACAAGAAAGACTTCTGTAATTAAAGACTATGGGCCTGATTCATTAAGGAACGTAAATTAAGAAGTTTCTTATTTCAGTCTCCTGGACAAAACCATGTTACAATGCAAGGGGTGAAAATTAGTTTTCTGTTTGCACATAATTTAAATACTGATTGTTTTTTCATGTAGCACACAAATATCAACTTTAAATGTCAGTGTACAAATAAGCTATCAAGTATTTGTGTGTTACATGAAAAAAACAGTCTGTATTTAACTTATGTGCAAAACAGAAAACTAATTTTCACCCCTGGCATTGTAACATGTTTTTTTCCAGGAGACGTAAATAAGAAACTTCTTAATTTAAGTTCCTTAATGAATCAGGCCCTATGATTTTATAAGTTGTTCTTTGTGCCGTATTAAACAATAATTTATGTTTACATGCCCACTTTTACGATATAGTTAACTTTAATACAAAGTGATGAAAGTTTTTCCTTAAAGTTTAAATGCTCTTCCTGGAAAATTCACTTGCTCTTGCGGTCTGAGGCGAGTAGGGTACGCAGCGTCCACCCTTGTTCTGAAACAAGAACTCTTGGCTCCTATAAAAGAGCAAAATGTTATTGTGTTAAGCAAGGTCATTCCGAAGACCGGCAAATTGGTTGAAAGTATTAAAATCCAACCGTACAAAAGATAAGCACGTTCTGTCCTGTGATGATATTTGTGAGACCAGTGCGCACAGAACTCTCTGTTCTCCGCAGTGTTTCTCTGTTCCCGATGCAGGAGCCAAAATGCTAAAGTGCTAGAGATGTCGCTAACATTGGCACGGGCTGTATGTCATAATCCGTCCTGAAAGAGCAGCAAAAAGCTGCAAGGTGCATGCAAGCTGTGTAAATAGTTACAACTGGAGCAAAATCATAGCAAAAAACCTGCTGGCGAAACGCGCAAAACTTCTTAGTAAAATAGTTTAATATATCACAAATCGTTTTGACAGTTGTGCTAATCTCTAGTTACAATGTAACCTTTACAGGATACAGTATGCTTACTTATGGGGTCTTGCAGGATGTCAGATACTTGGTGTTACTGAGCATCTACTGGTGCCACTTGGCCAAAGCAGCCAAACTTAAGTTTCTGGATAGTATGAAGCTACTGCAGCACCTCGTTGCTGGTTGCTCTGGTTAAACCCTCTTCATGTACTTTGGTTCCAGGTTCCTTGGTAGTTGGCAGAGTAGGACGTAGGACAGCCTGGAACTTACCTGCACATACCCCAGGATTTGGTCCAAGGGGCTTAGCACCACCTCCAAACCGAATTCTGCTAATCAATTCCAACTCCATTAACTTGATTAAGTTTTCATTTGAAAAATGAACTTTCACACCGATAAAACAGACACATATGTTTAAATACAGTTTAATTGAATACAATTTTCCCAAACCCCTCGTTTACCACTTTATTATAAAATAAAATGTTCATTATCTGTTCTTGACCCAACATAGTCCAGTGGGAAACTCTTTTTTGTAATCAAATGGAAGAAAAAAAACCTGCATAGAATCTGCCGAAAACTGTTTACAGGTACCTGCTGCTGAATATGTCTATGACCATGAGTAAGAACCTTTAAATACTTTAAATGGGAAAATAACAGGAACAAAAAGTAAACAAAAATTCTACAGTAACTCAAAAAAGTGAGGATAAAATTGTATTAATAGAGTCACATGTGAAGCATTATGACGCTAGATAAATTGGGTCCCTTAGCTTCTCAACAGGTGCACCAAATCACCTTTCAGCTGATACTGTCTCAGCGGAGCAGTACAACCCCCATTGTGTCATGTTCACTGAAATTGATTATTACATACTTTGTCCAGTATAAAACAAAGCTTGAAGGATACATGTGTCTCATGAGTGACATGTGTATGTCACCTCAATCTCAAGTTGCAATCACCTGAAACAATGAGGTGTGTTTTAAATAACTATGGTTAGCAGTAAGCAGAGATATTGTTTAGTTCTTTCATCATTTGACTTGTGATTCATGCTGCCATGAAGGTTAACTATGGCAACCACAGTCACTTGACACATTGTGTAGTGAGTAGGGAGCAGAGAGGCTTTGGAATCAGCACATCTCCTCCTCTCCTTCCTCTGTTACCACGTGACCACAGAGCAGCTTCCCGACTGACTGGCTTACACTCAGAGACCAGGGGGTAAATGTATCAATCTGCGGGTTCTTCAACACCCGTGTGTTCAGCCTCTTCCGTGATTAAATTTCAAGCGGCGCTGCATTGTAAAGGGAAGTTAACCCTTTACAATGCAGCGCCGCTTGAAATTTAATCGCGGAAGAGGCTGAACAAGCGGGTGTTGAAGAACCCGCAGATTGATACATTTACCCCCAGGTTACAATCTCCTGTGTTGAAGCTGAAATCAATGTTTCCATTTGTGAAACATTTTTTTGGTTTTTTTTTGCTGTGACAGCCGTATAAATGAGCACCCACATATCGATTTTGCCAGGAGAACACTGAATTATATGAGGTCCTTTTAGAAAAATGAATATCAGCTTCATGTTAAAGAGGTACAAAATTTGAGGTTGGTCTTTCATGTGACCTTCACGCTTTGTACAGTGCATCTCTTCAGATTGTTCAGCCACTTTAGCCCAACACTTCTAGTGGAGTGAAAATGTCTCCCAATAGTGGAGAGTAGTTTGGCACTTGGATACCCACAGTGTTGAACATTTAGGTAAAAGGGTGCAAAACTAAACATTTTCCGCTGCAAGGTGCGATTTTTTTGGCCACCGTTTTGCAGAATCAATAAGTTCATCACAATGCATCTTATGAATTGATTAAGAACCAGTGACATCATCCTATGAATGGATAGGCTGCACACTCATTTTATTTTTTTTGAACACAGACATTTTTTTATTGGTTTTTAAAGGTAATGGAACAGTATATAAATTATTACGAATAGACAAGTACAACTTGTACAGAAGTATAAAACAATAGAAAACAAGAAAACATACACCACATTACCGGTACATGGGAAAACAAGAAGGGGGAGAGAATGATAGGGAAGGAGAAGGTGAGGGTCATCACAAGGAATAGGCTGCATTTTTATAAAAATTGGTTGGCCCACAAAATGGCGCCTTCATTGTCTGCAGAAGATGGGTACACTGTAAATCACACTTGCCTACTTTCGGCAAATGTAGTCCGGGAGAGGGGTGTGGCTGGAGTGGCCGGGGCGGGGCCAAATGCATGATTTTGCCCCCCCCCCCCACCCCCCCCCCCCCGCGACGAGATGCAGTTTTGCTGCGGGGCCAAAACGATCTTTTCGGCTAGGCAGTTGCGGGAGACTTTCCTGCTCTCCCGGGAGTCCGTGAGACCGACCTGAATTTCGGGAGTCTCCGGGACATTCCGGGAGAGTTGGCAAGTATGCTGTAAATATATCCTAACAACAAAGTCCTTCTCTCTGCAATGAGACTTAGAAAGATATATGTGATACTTACATGGTATTCCTTACAGCAGTAACCTTATATAACTGCTTTTCCTTTCATTTCTGTCAGTTTAAATTATTGATCTATGTATAAATAGGCAAACGCTGGTTATTTTTGTATATCTGCCTTCTTAATTAGCGTTTTTCTCCACAAGTTCCTCACAGCCGTTGTCCCCAGTGGGAGAGCCATAGAAAAGTCTATAAATTGAATTAATTCCCTATATAAACTGCTGTGGACAATCACACGCAGTGTTTTAGCAACAGGAATAAATTAATTGTGTGAATAAAAAATAATTAACTTCAGTATAAGCTGTACGCCAACAATATATGTTTGGTCTTATGGCCTATAACATAGGCAGCTGTTTTACAACAATAAAACAAACAGTATTAACAGTGCTTAGCCTGAATTTCAGGTTAGATTCTATCACCCATTTGAGTGGAGGTGTTGCCCGTAGTGACCAATCAGATTCTAGCTATCATTTTCTAGAACGTACAAGATAAATGGTACCTATAATATGATTGGTTAGTATGGGCATGCTTCTACCCCTCAGTGTTCTCTGAGGTGGGTGGGGCTTGATGAAGTGATTGGCGTAATTGTGGCATTTCCCCGCCCATCTTTCAGACAGGTAAACAGTCCTCCGGGAGAATTGTCTACTCAAACCATTGGTGAATGGTTTGTAATATGCTCTAATCAGAGAGCTAGGCCGGCCCTGAGTAACAGGGAGGAAGTGATTCCCTGCCATCTTTGTACTACGGCTGTCCGTCGAGGGGGCGTGGCCATGTGTGGTGCGCTGTTAGGCCCCGCCCCTGTCAATATTGGACAATTTTGGGGCACGATGTCGCACTTATATCCGCCCCACCCACTTCAACAATGGAGATGGCTGGATCCGGGATGCTTGCCTGCTTTCTCGGCAATCCGGGAGAACTCCCAAAAATTCAGGAGTCTCCCAGACATTCCGGGAGAGTAGGCAACTATGCTCTTAGTGCAATGCAAAATGTACGTCACTTTTTGCAACTTTTGCACCTGCTTGTGTACTAGGGGCATGCTTATATACACACCAAACAAAACACATACTCGTGCCTTGAGTTAACACCCCAGTGTGAGTTCATGCAAACGCACTGTGATGTTTAGGTGCTGCCTATGTTTCTTATTTTGACGCACGCTCCTTCACATCAGTTCCTGCACCAGTAAAGCTTACAATCTAATTTTCCTATTACAGACACATAAACACATGAAGTTCAAATTAGTCAGAAGCGCAATTAACTTAACAGTACATCCTGTGGAAGGAAACTGGAGCACCGGGGGATACCCAGGCAAACACGGGGCCCAAGGACAAATCTGAGAGGGAAGATCACAATTAAGAAGAGGCCACCATCGGATGGCTTATTAGCCGTTGCACCTGCACATGATTCTCATGCTGCAAATGAGTTCAGAACTGAACCTCATTCCCACAGACTTGCTTGACTGCTCTCAGACAGTAATTTGGAGGGGGTGACAGATTAACATGACATATTTAGACTGATCACTGACTTTTAAAGCGCCTGCCACTAGGTGAGTGATTAGAATATATACGTGTGTCGTATGACGGTTGTGGTGTTAATGCTGGGTTCCAACTGTAGTTGCCGCAGCAATGGGATTACATTGTCAGAGACTGATTTAAAAGCAGAAGTTGAGAGACTACATTGCTCCTCCTTTGGAGTCATGGAGATACTTTATACCCCTGGTTCTTAGATGTGGAAATATAGGGCCTGATTTATTAAGGAATGTAAGTCTCGTTACGTGCAGTATTTAGCATAAAATTGTTCTGCGCATGCTCAGAAACAGACTAAACGCCAGTGACCGCAAGTGCATGCAATTCACCCGGCTAACTACGATTTCAAGGGTGGAATGGAAGAATGGGGGGGGACAGTGTAGGCAGTGTCGGACTGGCCTGGCGGGGTCCCAGGGGAAATACCCGGTAGGTCCCACTGTCCGATAGTCCTGCCCCCTTTCACTAGGGGGCGGGGCCAGCATGCGATCACCAGGACCCCCACAGAGAGGTAAGTGTAGTAGCAGCCTGTGCTGCTGGTAAAGCTGAGGAGCGTCCTGCTAAGGCAGGAAATGGGTGTGAGGGCAGGGTGGCTTGTTATAAGTGAAATGTGGGTGAGGGCAGGGTGGCTTGTTATAAGTGAAATGTGGGTGAGGGCAGGGTGGCTTGTTATTAGTGAAATGTGGGTGAGGGCAGGGTGGCTTTTTATAAGTGAAATGTGGGGGAGGGCAGGGTGGCTTTTTATAAGTGAAATGTGGGGGAGGGCAGGGTGGCTTTTTATAAGTGAAATGTGGGGGAGGGCAGGGTGGCTTTTTATAAGTGAAATGTGGGTGAGGGCAGGGGGGCTTGTTATAAGTGAAATGTGGGTGAGGGCAGGATGTTATAAGTGAAATAGGGGTGAGGGCAGGGGGGCTTGTTATAAGTGAAATGGGGGTGAGGGCAGGGGGGCTTTTTATAAGTGAAATGGGGGTGAGGGCAGGGGGGCTTGTTATAAGTGAAATGTGGGTGAGGGCAGGGTGGTTTGTTACAAGTGAAATGGGGATGAGGGCAGGGTGGAAATGGTAATATTTATTAAACGTAAATGCTATTTATTGGTAAGTCTGTTTGCAGGTAGGAAAATAGGTTTATTTACTAAATGCGGATACTATTAATTTAATGTCAGGGCTGTTTGGAGGGAAATAGATCTATTTAGCAAAAGTGAATAGTATTATTTTAATGTTGGGGCTGGAGGGAGGACTAATTATTAAACGTGTGTACTACTGATTTAATGCCGGGGCTGGTTGGAGTTTTCTAAATATCGTGTATCTATTTTTTTTCCAGATCGGACTCCCAAGATTGCAGGATGCAGAAAAGCAGCAACTAAGCTAAAGACACCAGCAGCCACAGGTCAGGAAAGCCACAAGAAAAGGACACACATACTCAGGTACAGACAGTAGGTGCACACACATACTGGGCCCCACCTAACATTTATTTGGCCCGTCTACATGATGGCACTTTCAGGCTTTTTTTCCAGGGTCACTCTAAGTTCCCCACCTGCTCCTGCCCTTTTCTATGTAGGTGGGGCCCACCCAAGTCCAAAATTTGCAAAGCGCAAGTCACCTGCACCTTTAAGAGTCGCACACGTCATGACGTTGCGATGCTGGCAGCGTACAGGAGCTGCGAGGAACCTGCCCAGCCGACCACAGAGAGGAGATGAAGCAGAGGTAAGTCACATTCACTTTATTTTATTGTAGTTTTTTTTTTTAAACTTGACAATGTTCCCTTTTTACTTGGGGGGGGGGGGGAGTAGCCTGTTCTTGGCATAATGTGAATTAGGGACAGTACTGTGTGGCATAATATTGTTTGGGGGCCTAATTTGTGGCATAATATGATTTGGAGACATTATTGTGTGGCATAATATGATTTGTGGCATAAATTGAACTGGGGCACTACTGTGTGGCATAATATGATTTGGGGGCATTATTTTGTGGCATAATATGATTTGTGTCATAAATTGAACTGGGGCTCTACTGAATAGTATAATATGACTTGGGGGCACTACTGTGTGGCATAATATGATTTGGGGGCATTATTGTGTGGCATAATATGATTTGTGGCATAAATTGAACTGGGGCTCTACTGAATGGTATAATATGACTTGGGGGCACTACTGTGTGGCATAATATGATTTGGGGGCACTACTGTGTGGTATAATGTGATTTGGGGGCACTACTGTGTGGCATAATATGATTTGGGGGCACTACTGTGTGGCATAATATGATTTGGGGGCACTACTGTGTGGCATAATATGATTTGTGTTATAAATTGAACAATGTGGCATAAATTTAACTGGGGCATTACTGTGTGGCATAATATGAACGTTTATGTGTTGGTTCCAGTATTATTAATAATATATATATAATATAAAATCTCTCTATCTAAATGTACAACCGGCACACCTGGGCTTGACTAGATTTTAGCCAACCCCTGATCTGCAGCAGAGGTAATTCTCACGGATCCAAGGTTGGGGGTGACACTGTATAGTCTCACTAAGGGTAGTAATAGTATGCAGATACACAGGTCAATTTGAACTATTCTGAGACACGGTGCCCCTCTGCATATATATGTGTTTTGTGTGTGTTTTCAATTTTTGGCTGTCTTTGAAACATTATTTTTTCATATGTGTCTGTTTCATTATAACATCTACACACCTTCCACTACGTATGTAGCGCTTTTAGGGCACTGTCCCGCTGTCCTGAAACTCAGGACTTCTGTTCTGCCTGCCGGGAGATATGTCACACTTCTTTCAGCAGGCAGTGTACACTTCTGTCGATGGTGTACGCAATACTGCAAGTTTTTTTGCTGTAGGGGAGTGGCCTAGTGCTTTTCACACTCACACGCACCCTTTAAACATGAGAGCTATTGATGTAATATTATGACTGGCTGGGGAAATGGGCTAGAGTGTGCCTTCATTGCGAGGCTTTCCATATTTAATGTACATATCCCTTTTTCAAAACAGGACCCCAAAATTCCAGGGTCCAGTCAGTAACTGAGCTTAAGACATCAACAGCAGCAGGTATGGAATGCGGAAAGAAGGAGGAGGAGAGAGCAGGACAGTCTGCCAACTGTTCTGATTCTAGTGGGGCAAGACTTTGCCCCGATCTAAGGGCATACTTGCCTACTGTCCCGGAATTCCTGGGAGGCTCCTGATTTTCGGGGAGTCCTCCCAGACTCCCAGAAGAATAGGCAAACCTCCCGGATTCACCGAAATTCACGGCGTTGAATGGCGGGGGCGGGACTACGGTGACGCGAAGATGTCCCCGTCACATGACATGAAAATTTTGAAAGTTGGTATATATGTCTAAGTGGTGGGGCCTAGACTATGCACTCTTTATATACACTACATTCTTTATATTCTACACTATGCCGCTAGCCATGCCCTTCATGGGCTGACCACTCCCCATCTTGTGTCTGGTCTCGCCTCTATGGTGGCTGGCCACACTGCCTCTGGTGAGCCCCTACTGTTGCAGTCCCCCTGTGAGCCCTTCATACCCCAGTGCGACACTGAGTGTAGGCAATGTGTACAGGTTGTACACACACACACATTCGTCCAATTCAAGCTCTCAGCATCTCTCAGGTACATATATTTTAGTCGTGTCACTTGCACCACCTACAGAGCATGTGTAAGTGTTGACTGATATTGATGATGGCCGTGAATGCACGCGCTAGAACATGTGTTTGCATTCAACTGGAAACGTTTCTTGAGATCCCCTTGTACTTGAATGCAGGCGTTCTCGTGCCTTCAATTTCTGTCAGATTTTAAAAAATATATACATATTGTTCCACTTTGCTTTGGTTGATGAATCAGGACCACAATCTTCTATTTTTATAATTTATTTGCATGTATTAAATCACAAGGCTGCTGCTTTGTAAAATCCAGTATCAAAAAAAAGTACTTGTTGAATCTCCTAAATCTTCACATCTTTATCACTAAGGCACAAGTTAACCCTCAAATTGCAATGTTCAGTCATACACTAACATTCCACTGTGGTACTATTAAAGAGTAAAGCGAGATTGAGCAATTGCTCACTTCATTACAAACAGCAAATCCACATGGCACATCTTATGGACACTGTCCAAATGGAATCAAATTCAGGACAAAAAGGTTATACTGCAAAGCATAACATGGCAGTAAGGCTTGACATCCATATATCACATCACTTGACAGTGTTGCAGATAAGGTAGTGTATCAGATTAATATTAAGAAAGACAGAGAAGCCTCACCCTTGCAGCAATGACGACTTTATCCAAGTGTTGGGATTTTTGGAAAAATCCTATTTTGTTTTGTTATACGTCTCTTTTTTTTTTTGCATGAATCCCCTTCTTTTGGGAAGTACATAGATGACAGAGTCTGTCGGTCGTAAATCTGGAACATCTTCTGAAGGACATTGGATCGGAGCACACGTGCAGGAATAACATTTAATTTTGCTGAACATATATTTCAGCAACATTTAAGTGGTAGATCTATTTACGGGACGATCCCTGTTTATCGAGGGGCTGCAAAACATTTTCCTTCTTGCAAAAGGACTTGATTTTTACCCCATCTTCTGGCAAAGATTAAGTGCTGGCAGAATTATTAGGTGACCGCTTACAGCATCATTTTTTTGGTGCCTAAAACACTGATTGATTGACATCATGTCACCCATTTATCAGTGTTATTTTTCCCTGCCGCACACTCGCCCTGAACACAGCCCCTGGGGAATTCCATGGGACACCATTTTGCACCTAAAACACAGAAGTGCGTTTTCAGAAGCATTCAAAGGGATGGGGGGGGGGATTCAATTAGCCGCGAAGTGTCTCCGTAATGTCCGAGGTGCGAGGAAAAATGAGCAGAGATTTGTACTGTAATTACCAGCAATGTGAGCGGTGCGATGTCCACGGCCACGTCGCCAGCTATTGAATTCGCCCTAAAGGTGTGATCGTGACATAAGTACATTACAGGCTGGAACAAGCTATATTTTAGAAGAAAAAAATAGAAATGTTTAAATTAACGTTCACTCAGTAAACATTGGGCTTGCCGTGAACATAGGGGGATCTCCGGACGCGGGGCAATGCTGTCCTGCCTACGTGTGACTGTTGGCATCAAGCGAAATAGAGCGAATTGTTGGGATTTCAGTGAAGGGATCCTTATAAAAGTCTTGTTTTGGGGGCGCTAGGGTATTTAGTGACGTTCCTAAATATAAAGAAAACATGAATTCATATTACAATATACCTCTAATAACTACAGGTGAATACCGACATTGTGTTACTCACACTGAATAATTAACCCTATTTAGCACCACCCCAGATGTCCTACTTTGGGGAATCTCTACACCCCATGTGTCCCCCGCAGTTAGTGATGTACTTTCTGTACCTTGTGGTGTTGGAGGAGAGAAGCACATAAGGTATGGGAGGAGAGGATAGAGGAGGGGGACCGGGGGAGGAGGTGGTAGGGGGGATGCCGGAGGATTTGGAGTGACACAAAACACGTGTCCGCAGTGAAAGCCATGATATTGTTGGTAGCAGGTGTTGGTGGAGCTGGGGAGAGGAGGGGGAGACACTAATGTGAAGGGAAGGTTACGGGGTCTCTATAAGTTGGAGAAAATAACATCGCTGGGTTATGATCTTGCAGTCCAGCATCCCGAAAACCTATCAGACTCAGCAACAACAGGTGACACATGACAGGTGAGTCTGAAGACAGCACCAGATAACGGGCTCATTCACACAGCCATTATTTTATAGTGATTAATGCACGCTTCCTATCAAACACACTTTAAACGCTAAGGGGCGGATTCAATTCAGCGCGAGAGAACACCGCCTCCATGTTCAGATGCGCCTTTCGCTCTGCTCCTTATCCAGCGCACCTCGATGGGACGCAAGGAAAAACAAGCATAAGTTTCTGTAAAAACTCCGACGCGATGGGTCTTCGCCGGCTCTTCTGGTGACACATCGCGACACCTCGCGCCAAATTGAATTTGCCCCCAATAGATTCCCAGGTTCTAAGTGTTCGCTTTGATTTGGACGATCAGAAGCGTTCAGAACTCTACGACATTACTATGGGGTTTTTCTAGGAACGCTAGTTTTAGTACATCGTATGCTATGACACAGGGAGACTTTGAGACACATTAATGAACGCATATCTAATGCTCTGTTAAAATGTGGACAAAGTGTTACACTTTACACAGCGTTGTATTTCAGCACCTGTGTGTACAAAACTTACGTTGTTTATCAAGCACTGGTTTTTAAAAAAAAAAAAAACACCAGTTTTCAGCGTTTTTTGTCCATCAGTATTCAAAACAGCAGTTGTATTAAAGGCAAAACCTGGTTTGCTGGGTTGGAAAATATATATAAAATCGCAGAAAATCGTCAATTTAAAAAAAACAAACTGATTGATAAATAATGCACTAATCTGTGTAATAATTGTACGTTTAAACAAAATGTTTTTCCTCAAGCACATATAAGATTCCTCTACAGGTGTCTGTTATTGAAAATTGATAGCTTGTTATTTTTATACTGCAATATTTTCATTAAAACAGTGTTGTTATATGTTTTGCCTTTGCTCATTGTCCTTGTCTACTGTAGACAGAGAGATCTCACTCATGTGCAGTCTGCTTTAATGGGCAGAGCAGTGTTGTGTGGAAGTGTTTTAAAGTTATTCCATGGCAACTAATGTCTGGGATGGAGTTTGAAGTTTGTACATATGTTCCCAAATGTGTAATAATATCATATGGATGGATGGTGTAATGTCATATTTTTCTTTGCAAACTGTGTGTTTTCAAGATTAAGGGCTAGATTTACTAACCTGCGGGTTTGAAAAAGTGGAGATGTTGCCTGTAGCAACCAATCAGATTCTAGATATCATTTAAATAGTACATTCTTCAAAATGACAGCTAGAATCTGATTGGTTGCTATAGGCAACATCTCCACTTTTTCAAACCCGCAGTTTAGTACATATGCCCCTAAGGCTTAGTCTGTGAAATATCACAATGCATAAATATTATAACTTACAGTCTAACTAGGGTAAAAAAATAATAATAAATTGTAGGTGACTATTGCCATGCACCTCCTGTGAAGTAGGTCACATTAATAGTATTTTATTAATGTGCTATACATACTGACATCCATTTATTAATGTGCATTAAATACTAACATCCAATGCTGGACTAATGGCATATTAATATTTTGTAGGTGATGTAACACATAAAATATAACAGAGGGAAAAATGTGAATGCTCAATATCTGATAGCAATCAGTTCCTAATGAACTGTGATTGATCTAGTGAGGATTAGACAAGTACTACTTTAGAACTGGACGCAGGTGCAATTATGCCATTTAATTATGTGCCTCACACAGAATTTATTATTTATTGCATTTTGCAGGATTTTCAGCCACACTTAAATGACCCTTGTAGCCTCGAGCGTTTCAAGAGGCAGGTCCAGGGTAAGTGCACGTACATGTACGTTAGCTAAATCCTGTGTCTACACAAATAGGGTGGCAAGTATGCTCGCTGTAACATGTGTGCTTTATCTCTAAGGCTGCACATATAAAATATATCTTACTCAAACTGCAGAACGAAAGTGTACACAAGTGTGTACATGTGAAAGGGCATTTATTACGTTCAACAATAAATCACCCGCTTACAGCACATATCTGGTTGTTATTAGCAAATAACCTACAGTAACTAAACGTGAACCCTTAGGAGAGTAGGCCCCATGATTACCATGAAAAATGACCGAATTAGAACAAACTCTGTGGTAATTTTGATGTTTAACGTGGTACTTCTATTCTAAGGGAATGTATCTGTATTATGAATTTCAATAAACATGTTTATTACGTTAACAAGAAAAATCCTGCTGTTTTATAGATAAAGCAATACATATTATCCTTCACTTTCCTCTGTCACAGTTTAAATGTACCCATCAACACTACAGTGTTGGCGGCTGATTCATGAGAATGGAGCTTTTGTCTAAAGGTTATTAGAAGGCAGCAGCTCCCCGCATATGACCAAGGTTTCCCTTCTCACAGTTTTATCCCCATATCTCTTTCATGAGACCCGCAGACGGTGGGTCAAATTGACACTCTGGTAAATGACCGGTGCTATCGACCAATCAAAGCGCTAGGAACTTCCAGCACCCTGGCTGATTGATGGTTGAAACTATTCAACCTATTGTGACAGTTATGAGCACCGAGGAAGACTAATGATATAGCGTAGCATTGATTAACTATGGCCATGATGATGTGATTCACAGCAAATTGCCTTATCAATATCCCCACCCCACCCATTTCACTAGGGCATCTCCCAGATGTTCCTGGGGAGCAGGGAAGTAGGTTGTAATGTATAGAGGTCACAAGATCACCCTCTGTATTGTGTACAGGTCACTAGAATGATCTCTGTATTGTACTTTGATCACTAGAATGTTCTCTTTGTTTTATTTTGACAACTAGAATGCTCTATGTATTATATTTCTGTCACTAGAATGCTCTCTGTGTTATATTTTGGTCACTAGAATGTTTTCTGTATTGAATTTTGACCCATAGAATGCTCTATGTATTGTATTTCGGTTACTAGAATGCTCTCTGTATTTTATTTTGGTCACTAGAATGCTCTCTGTGTTGTATTTTGAGCCCTAGAATGCTATATCTATTGTATTTTGGTCAATAGAATGCTCTCCGCATTGTATTTAGGTCACTATAATGCTTTCTGTATTGCATTATGGTCACTAGAATACTCTGTGTTGTATTTTGGTCACTAGAATGTTCTCTGTATTGTACTTTGATCACTAGAATGCTCTCGGTATTGTATTTTGGTCACTAGAATGCCCTCTGTATTTTATTTTTATCACTAGAATGCTCTCTGTGTTGTATTTTGACCCATATAATGCCCTCTGTATAGTATTTTTAACCATATAATGCTTTCTGTATTGTATTTTGACAACAAGAATGTTCTCTTTATTGTATTTTGATCAATAGAATGCTCTCTGTTTTATATTTCAGTCACTAGAATGCTCTATGTGTTGTATTTTGGTCACTAGAATGCTCTCTGTATTGTATTTTGATCACTAGAATGCTCTCTGTATTATATTTCAATTACTAGAATGCTCTCTGCATTGCATTTTGATCACTAGAATGTTCTCTGTATTGTATTTTGGTCACTAGAATGTTCTTTGTATTGTATATTGGTCACTAGGACATAATTGACATCATAAGTTTAGTGAATTTGCCATGTTTCTTATATTTTAAATTGTCTTCATTAATAACTTGTAAATTCTAAGCTAAGAGAATAGGAATGTATGGCAAGAAGCGCTTTCAATATGCAGAAATAAGGAACTGTGTTGTGCAATTGGTCACTATTAAAAAATAGGGGCATTTAAAGGGACAAACATTTCCAGAGGCAAAGCATTAAAACATTGGGCTCCACCTATGGTGTACTGCACTAAATGGAGAGGCATCCTCTGTTACATGAATTGCTTACTCTCGTATGATTTTCTATATTAAAGCAGCAATCCCACATAGATTTCAGTTTTTTTAAAATAGCAACTTAAGTACCTAAAGCATCCCCCTGTAACATGTATTACCTATCCTCCTACAAATCAATATCTCCTTTTCTAAAGCTTGCTGGTTGGCAAACAAAAATGGCTGAGAGGGAGACAAAGACTCACAGCTCTCCGCATGTCATATGATATGACTCCGCTGACCTTCAAGAGCCGGGTGGCAAGTAAGAACAGCCGGGTGGAGCACCCGGGAAATAGGTGTTGGGGAGAACACTGTATATATATATATATATATATATATATATATATATATATATAGGGATTGGCTGCCTTCCCGTGAACATCTGTTCAGCCCAGAAAATGTCTGCCTCCACTGTGTGCGGGTTCCCTTTTAATCGGACCATTTTCCAGGAACTGTGAGCTACGTGCAGCGTAAGTCTGTGCACATGTACAGCGCCGTGAAGTGAGCGTATTATTTTACGCATTATGTTGTTGTCTGGGGCAAACCTTTGAACCATCTGCAAGGTGCCAAAACTTGTGGCGAAAACAAGATCTCATCCAACTCATAGAGCCGGCTCTGTGCTATACTTAGAGCCCGTGCGGTTTCTCAGAATGTATAAATAGGTGGATTAAACAGATAGTGTGTTTGATGGAGGCAAGCTTTGGAGATTTAGAGCTACGAGTCAATAAACCCTTTCATGATGTTGGGTAGTTAGACTTTGGTGTGGACAAACTTGCTCATTGTTATACACATATTTGATCACTTAATATATGCAGATTTTTCTAAGTGTTTTCTGTTATATTTTTGCAGTATGTTTGTTTTTGTATTTTTATTACATTCCGATTTTGTTAACATTTCTGTTCATTTGCTGCACTGTAGGCAGGTGCTCTAATGTTATTTTTTTTGCTTTACTACATAGTGCATCGTGCATTAATAAGTTAGCAAAAAAACGTGATAGTGTAACACTCAGCAATCAGGGACATTACGTACGTAATTAACTCAGCTCTGCGCATTATTCGATCCTCAGACAGGCACTTCGGGGTTTCGTCCACTGACGTAGGTAGACGCCAGATTTAAAAAGACAGCTTAGTGCACACTGTGGTATCTATTAGGTATTTGGATATTGACTACTTGTTACTGACCTGGGGCTAGATTTACTAAACTGCGGGTTTGAAAAAGTGGAGATGTTGCCTATAGTAACCAATCAGATTCTAGCTTTCATTTATTTAGTGCACTCAACAAAATGACAGTTAAAATCTGATTGGTTGCTATAGGCAACATCTCCACTTTTTCAAACCCCTAGTTTAGTAAATATACCCCATGGCCTGTCTTCAACCATCACTGCTTGCTTGTGATCCTGACCGTTGCCCCTTTTTCTAACCTTGAAACATAACTACCTCACCTGAACCTGGCCTGTCTTCTGCATAAATATTCTGATTATCGACATTTTTCATAATTGTGGAATTAATGTTAGAATTGCCCCCAACTGGTTCTAAACTGCACAAACCTGGATGTGTTTCACTCTCTTAACCATAACCTCCTAAAACATATAACACTTACTTAACTTATCTAAAGAATAACGACACTGAGACTTATGAGCGTGGCTAAAGATGGTCACAGTTTGTTATTAATTTAATTAATAAGTGGCGGTGAAAGTGAACTTTGAGGCAGCTAAATCAAACTGATATCTGGAACCAAGCGTGGATGGCATACGGCCTACTCCACTTAACGGGACAAATCAACTGCCCGGCCAGCGCTGAATCTGACGTCAGAGTGACTACGCCCCCTTCCGACTACACAATGGCCGCCCTCAGAAGCGGGCCAAGGGATCCTCACCAAAAGGACCATGAGTCACTTTCCTAGAAGGCGGCAGCACCTGCGGCCAATCAGCGATAACGCTGTAATGATCAGCCGCTGCCCACAGTGACTTGCTACCAACTGTGCCTGCTCTGTGGCGTGGGAAAAACCAGGTTAAAACTCGCAGGGCATGGGAGAAGAGTGGTCCATAAAGGGTATGGGTGGGTGAGTTCTCGAGCAGTGAATGAGAGAGGGCATGTGACATGCCAGGACATATATAGACAGAACTCCAGGCACTCCCCTGCTTTCCTCATTGGTCGGCCAGGGATGTGGCATTTTAACTCCTGCAGGTCAGGTTAACTTCACTTACATTCCCCGTGTATACATTTAAGTGCCTTTGTCCATATGGGACTCTCTTTTCATAGACATGGCATAATCCAAATAGATTTTATCCTGTATCTATGATTACGCCACTTTGCAAAATACCATTACTCCATTATTGCAATACAAGGTATGAAATGTACACAGTTATTAACAGTGTACCACAGCAGATACGTCTATGGGGACTGCTATATACCGCAATTTAATAAGTTCAGAAAAGCCAATTACATATACGTTACTGTACGCCAGGCTGGCGTGAATTACCGTATGTGTCCTTTTTCAGCTCTGCTCTACGGGGAGAACATTGAGGTAGAAGGATCTTCGGATCCCTCACCGCATCTTACTGCTCTCCCCTCCGTCACTTTGTAATAGTGACCATAGAGGACACAGGAGACAGGTATTCGCAGAAACAGCAGTTTTTCGTGACTGCTGTTCCTATTGAAGTTTTTTAATAAATATGCCTGATACCCTTATCTTTGCGATGGGGATTGAAATACATTATCTATAAAATGTGTTGGGTAATAAATAGGGGCCAGAGTGACAGAGAATTCTAATAAATGTTGGAGTAACTGTGACTAATTTATGGATATTCAACATTCTTCCAGCAATTGGGAATTTTTAGGATGAACAAATGAGTGTGCCCTGCTTTAAACGTTTAAATCCTGATTGTTTCTACACTGATACTAATATGTTGTAATGAGAATATTAAAGTTTATTGTAACACGTCCTGGAATCAGGGCCGGATAAAAGGACCCCCATTCCCCCGTGAGGCCCTCCCTATGAGCTGCATGCCCTCCCTGTGAGCCGCCTCCCGCCTCCCGTGAGCCGCACACCGCCCCCCACCCCAAGCGCTTACCTATTTCTGTTGTTCTGTCACTGCAGTCCTTCCCCGGCGCGCTCCTCAGTAAGGAGACTACTGAGCGCCGCGGAGAGAATACAGTGACAGGCTCAGCAGCATTGATCGGCCGGGGGCGCCCCCGCATCGATCATTAATGCTGCTGAGAACTTTCAAGAGCCCCCTGGATGTCCGAGGCCCCTGGGCTGTAGCCTAGTTAGACCTCGGGTTAATCCGGCCCTGCCTGGAATATAATTCGCCCTTTAAGGCTGTCAACTTCTGTTGTGTTTTCTTCATTTTTTGTCTGGGATGGCTGATAAAATGTGCAAAACAGACCTCAAGGGCCTATTTTACCAACATGACACCTATCCCATAACACCTATCTTATCTGTAGCCCACTCTTTACTACAGAGAGAGAGTGAGTGCATTTTGCAGCCTGCCATCTGCCAGGAATAAGACCCCCGGTACAGCATACTTGTCAACTTTAATAATTAGAAGTCTGGGAGATCCCGATGGTGGTGGAGGGTGGGGTGCAATCAATCATGTCATTTTGACCCCGCCCCTCACAACGAAAACATCATTTTGTCACGACAGCCGGGACCAAAACGATGCAAATCGCGTCATTAATGCCCTGATTTCGGGCGTCTCCCAAGCATTCCGGGAGAGTTGTTAAGTATGCCATACAGAGAATTTCCGGAGCTGGTATATATGCTGTGTTAAAGTCTATAAAAAACGCTTATAGATCACATAGATGGTCAAATGCACTTTTCATTGATGTTCTTGGACCTGAGTCAAGGAGAGCAAAGTATAAAAAGGAGTAACTGCACCTGGACAAAACCATGTTGCAATGGAGCAATGGAGGGGGAGGTAAATTAAAATGTAGGGACAGATTTATAGTTGGGGTTGGGCATGTCCTAGATCAACTTTAAATTTCAGTGTAAAAATAAAGCTATCCAGTATTTGTGTGCTAGATGAAATAACAGCCAGTATTTAACTTATGTGCAAAATAATAAACTAATTTGCACCCCTTGCTTTGTAAGATGGTTTGTCCAGGAGCAAACTTACTCCTTACTTACTGCGGGATTGCACCTGTAAGGAGCATTCTCCACACAATGGGCACCTGCATTCACAGCACAAGTCAATGACCCAGCCAGGGATGTCATGTTGTTTCAAACAACTTAAGTTTTTACAAGGATTATCTTTTCTCTCTCTCTCTCTCTCTCTCTCTCTCTCTGTCTCTTTCTCTACCTCTCTGTCAGACACATTAATTTACATCTTTCCACCGTCCAGACTTTTCTTGTGAGACAATTAGTCCACCCCTCAGCGCTGAGCCGACAGATGATAGAGACGTCTTTTATTCACTTACAAAGAGGGCACAGTCTTTCCACAGGATCAGCTGTTCCTGACTCCCACCATTCCCCTCCAATAGGGACATAATGCACAGAGCTCAGCCTGTTCCAAGCTGGGAATGTCGGAGACAGGCTGAGAAATCAAAAGGTAGACTCACGCTGGGGTTAAAGGGCTATTAACGGGTGTTTACAAATACTGTATATAATGTCCCCGTCCTAATCCCTCACTGCTAATCGCAGATCTTGTCATCTGTGAACCGTTTCTGTCAAAATACTCTATGGGTAATAAAACAAAAAATGATTGTAGTTTTTATTGTATTAAGTGAAGTGTTAGTAAAAAAAAAAAGAAGTAATTTATGGTTATAAATGGTACCACGTTTTACATCTTTATTTGTGCTACTTGTCTATACCCTCCGTCAGCTTTTACTAGACACTTGGCTTTATGATTCCTTTTGTTATTTTTAGTAAAATCTTTGTATGACCAGGCTAATATATTTATTTTTGTGTCTGGGATATGATATGATGCTCACTATGTATCCAGAGAGCAGATATGCGTCATATACCCTGGTATCAGAAATAACCAGCTTTACCCACCCATTTTTTTTTTACACATTAATCACTATGGCAGTCTATAAAAAGAATATTGGTATTTACCATGTCACCTTGTTTTTTTTTTCTTCAGGCTGCTATTAATGATTTTTGATTCTGGACTACCATGGCAACCACAGTCACATGGCACATAGCGAGCATAGAGGCTTTGGAACGCCCCTCTGGGCTCTGTGTCCACAGTGACAATCTCCTTCTGCCCTCTCTGCCATCACATGACATGCTGAGAGTTGTGTGCCTGTGTCTACCTGGCAGCCATATTTGTTTGCCAACCAGAGTGCTTTTGAACAAGAGATAATGATTTGTAGGAGGACAGCTAAGGAAAAGGATGCATGCGTCAAAGGTACTTTAACTTGCTATTTGGAGAAAAAAAATGTATGTGGGATTGCTGCTTTTTAAGTGCAGGCCCTTGAAATGGACTCAATTCCCAGTGACGAATTTGTCCTTATTTCCTTAACCTCTTGTTGTGCAAACTTATTAATATTTGCTCTTAGTTGCTAGCACAACAGGTTTAGGAGTGACACGAGTTTGTTATATTTATTCAGGACTAGTTTGCAGTTGATGCCTACTTCAAATTGACATTTTCACTATAACATTTTCACAGTTTCTTTTTTGAATTGCCCACAATAATCGCATCATTATTTGGGACATTTTTGGGACTATTCTTCAAAAATGTTGATCACTCTATTTGCAAAGTCTAGTTTTAGTTCAATAAGACATTTTAGCACTGTTTTCGATTCACCAACACAGAATAAAAAGATGCTTTGCACACGGATTGCTCTTACAAGTCCCTATTGAATTTCCCTGTAAGCATTGTTTTGGGCCCCTCGATGGAGGATGAAGGTTATTTCCCAACGTGATTGTCGTTTTGTAACGGAAACTGGAAAAATTATATTAATTTCCGCCGTATTTATGTACCTTTCACTGTGGAAGATCTGTGAAAAGTATTGTTTATTTTTAATGTGATAATTTATTGAAACGTGGCTATGTCGTATTGATATGGCATTTTAACGTGACACATTGGGATATGCACGTCGTTTTACATTTGTGGTGTTGTGAATCACACATGTTAAGGTTTTCATTTTTATTGTCTTGCTGCTGTGTTTTATTTTACTTGGGTAGCAAACTGCTGCTTCAGGACATCACAGCCGTTCTCGTGGAAAGTTTGGGGTGAACCGGTTCCTCTTAAGTAATCCACAGCCATTTCTTAAAGCGTTCAACCTTTGCAGGAGAGCTGAAGATTTAAGTAACTACGTCACCAATCAGTTCTGTGCAAATGTACAGATTGTTAACAACTTAAGTAACACTCAACCCTTACGTAAGTAAGATGTTACTCAGGGTAGCCAATTGAGTGTAGCTGCTAATCGAAGTATTTTTTACTTTGTTATGTAAGAGCTTATGAGGCAGTTCCTGCAAGTAATTCTTTGCAGGAACAAGTTTCTTTAAGTCTTCAAGAAAGCTGTCAAAATAGATCTATAACAGGTAATGTAAATTTGCATTTAAATGTCTAGGGGTAGATGAAACATTGCACAGCTAGGCAGATTTGGAAAGACTTTAACTTAGAAATTGAAAATGTTTGTTCTGATTTGCCCCCCTCTGGAAGGTTGTGAGTACCGGAGCAGGGGGTGAGGTAGGGGAACTATGGAGATTAAAGTAAGATGAGGGCAGTAGGTATTTGATGGAATTTGCCCTGTTAGTGTTTATCTTTATTTATTTTTATTAAAAAAAAACAAAGAATACCAAAACACCCAGTCTTAACTTCAGTCAGAGTTTCCACAAATTATTTGCCAGTTATTAATAATGCAGAGTAAGCATAACATCACATTGGCCGTGTATTTATTTGTTGTTACGGACAATGTTATCTAAAAAGAAGAAAAGCAAGGCTTCACATATTTGGCTTTTTTCCCAATAAAACAACCCCCCACGCTCCCTTCTCCAGGAAGGCCGCAGTTCCCAAGCTGCACAGTGTCCAGTCAGCGTTCTTGGTACACTTACACTACTCTCTTCCTTTAAACATCTCCAGGTTGTTGATTCTCGGAGAACCAACCCTATTGTGAGTGCAGCAAGAACTCTGCACTTATGCTAGTTGGAGCTATTTTTTTAACATTAAAGGTTTAAACATGGAGGTGAAATACACAGTCCATAGCATATGTATTAGCAAGTAATGTGTGATCTGTATTTTCATCCCACCAACCTCAAAAGGTTTAAATCTGATGGCTAAGAAGTTGGGTCAAAAAGATGGAATGGCAAAGTCTGGCATGTCCCTTCAAACTTTCTTTGACATCGTCGGGAGCAGATACAGGTCCAGCCACACAAGGCCCTCACGCTGCTGTTCTGAGGGCCAAACGGGCCTTGCTGTGCATACGCCGGCTCTCCAGCTCGCTCAGAAGAGCAGAGTGGAGTCTTCGGGAGGGTGGACAGTGGTACTGTGCACCCAAGCAGTGTTGGCAGTTCTGCCACTGTACCTCACTGGTGTCGGAGTCTGTTATCCTGAACAGTAGACTGCAATACACATGGATTTAGACAGTCACTTTGGCTACGCATGTCTGGGCATACTTGCCTACTCTCCTACAATGACAGGGACACTGCTGAATTTTAGGTTATTTTCCTGGACCCCCTCTGTAGAGCAGGCCTTTCTTCCAGATCCCTCCTGCTTCGTAGCAAAGTGGATGGGATAGAGGTGTCAGATGACGCGGTTCACCATGAATTGTGTCATGATGATGCCATTGCCACGGAAGGGACGCAATTCGCAGAGCCACGTTACCACTGCACTTGCCATATGACCTTAAATAGTTGCCAAATATGTGTATGGACCTAAAACAACCATCAATCCTGATTTGTACGATGTCTACGTAGACGATGACCATGGCCTGTTAGTGTGTGGTCATTTACAGGTTCCTTTTCTTATAAGAGTCACAATCATCATCATCACCATTTATTTATATAGCGCCACTGATTCTGCAGCGCTGTACAGAGATCTCATTCACATCAGCCCCTGCCCCATTGGAGCTTACAGTCTAAATTCCCTAATATACACACACAGACAGAAACACTAGGGTTAATTTTGATAGCAGCCAATTAACCAACTAGTATGTTTTTGGAGTGTGGGAGGAAACCGGAGCACCCGGAGGAAACCCACGCAAACACAGGGAGAACATACAAACTCCACACAGATAAGGCCATGGTCGGGAATTTAACTCATGACCCCAGTGCTGTGAGGCAGAAGTGCTAACCACTGAGCCACCATGCGGCCCAATACTTTACCCATGATGATGACAGCCTCCAACTGGTAGTGCAAGAGTTTTTTCAATAGTTATATGGCTTAGTCCCCTTTATTGTTGTTGTTTACCTCTGTTTATCGCGGTGATCGAAAATCCTATATCGCTGTAATTTACCATAAAACTATCACCAGGACAGCTCAGCGACTCTCGGCTGCCTCTACGGAGCGGTAAGGGGTGACTTACCACCAGTACTAAAGGCTTCCCATTCCACTAGTACAGATAAACAATGAAATAGTAACATTAATTAAAAACAAATTCAAAAATATTTTAAAACCTGAATGATTGAAAAATGCTTTATTCTTAGAATAAAGTATTTTTTTTATTATTATTTTATTCTGTTAATACTATGCTGGGATGCAAGGCATGGGAAAGCTATCACTGATGCAAGCGAATTATAACAGCAGTGGAAGCCCTTTCATGTATAGGGTGAAGTGAGTAAAAACCCTATCGCTGCAGAAATCGTCCCTTTTGGTTGAGCAATATCTGGTTCACGTGGTCCAACCCCTCTTTCTGCGAGCTGACCAATGAACGGTCGGTAACTTGCTCTGGTCAAGAAGTGCTGGTTGGCAGAGGGGTGGGTTGCCCCATGCAGTAGTGGTAATCCGCAGCAGGGAACTGAGCGGGATAGACCAGACTGAGCTCCTGTGACAGACTGGTCGACTTACCTGCCTGGGTACTGCCTCTAAGTGGCACTCCATTCTGACTGGATATGGAGAGTCCCTCTGTTGCCTATGACCTTTGGAGCGTACGGTCATGGGAACGCTATTGTTCGCTATTGAACCCCAGTGAATTCATATAGTATTCAAGCATAAAGCCACACCCATATTAGCATAAACTATGCCTGATTTTGCATAAACCACACCCTTTCAGCTGACTCCTGAAGTTTGGATCCAGCTTCTAGATTTTCCTGTCTAAGGCATGGACAAGTAAAACATGTTTGGGAATTTTCGTCCCTGTCCCCGTGTGCAGTTCCCATGTGCAAAAACTTCAGGCACTCCTGATCTATACCGTATAACGTGATCTATAGTATTCTAAAGTGTACAATATGGATGATATTTATTTTGAAGATAGACATTTTGATGCCCTTATTGTAGGAATATGTTGTACACTTAGTAGACACTTTGAACACCTGATATACTGTTGATGCTCATGTTACTAATGTGAGGAACCAGGAACACTATCTACTTGTACTCTGTCACCCATTGCAGAATGGGATAAATTAAGGGAAAGTAGAAAATAAATTTGCACAACTCCAGCATCCTAGAGCCGACATCACGGACAAGGTAGACAGCCAGATATAGATGTATGATTTTCATCAATTCCCAATATGCCCCTTGTACGATGGCTTTTATAAACGGAAATCTATGTGACTTGTCATTCCTCAGCCCATTGATAAAGAAATCCGCCCTATGGGGGGTATTCAATTGTTAGCGTTAACAGGAAAAAATGAGCGCTCAAAAAATATTACCGTTTATACGGTAATTTTGTGCGAGAAAAGCGTTAATACGGTAGTTTACTCGCGGAATTTCGAGCTGAAATTCTGCGAGTAATTACCGTATTAACGCTAAGATTTTTTGAGCGCTCGTTTTTTCCCATTAACGCTAACAATTGAATACTCCCTAAAATGTTTTGTATTGGGGTGAGTTTGCTATATTAAAGCATCAATTCCATGAAAAAAATCAGGTGTGTTTTGTAACATAAATCACTGTTATCATTTACCATTTTCACTTTTTTTTTTCCTTCAGGCTGCTATTAATAATTTATAATTCTGGACTACCATGGCAACCACAGTTACATGGCATACAGTGAGCAGAGAGGCTTTGTAACGTCCCTCTGAGCTCCGTCTGTAATGTGACATCCTCCTTTTCTCCCTCTCGTCTGTCACATGACATGCTGAGAGCTGTGAGCCTGTGTCTCTGTAGCCGACTGACCATGTCTGTGTCTGGCAGCCATTTTTGTTTGCCAACCAGAGAGCTTTTGAAAAGGACATAATGATTTGTAGGAAGATAGCTGACAGATGCTTGAAAAGGTACTTAAATTGCTATTCTACATGGGTTTTTGCTGATTTAATGTCAAATGCTGTGACTCACTTGCCTCTGATTTGCTGCGACTCAATGCCTCCAAGTGTTTGTACAGCTCTTCTGTATACCACTACCGCTGATCTGATCTCAACAAGCCACAGTGTCTGTTTGTACATCTCTTATACGCTTCCCTGTGCGTGTTGGGCTGGTGTACAGATGAGCAGAGGGGGGTGTTGGAGGATTTGATGTACCCAGCGAATCAGGTAAAATATAAGAGACAAGATTTAATATTAACAAAGTGAAATCCGCCCAATTCTAGAATTTAAATTTGGGTGGAGCTGATCCCAGAAGAAAATGTCAATTCCCCACTCCACTACCCCTAATATCAGCTACCAAAACACAACCCAAAAGGCCTTCGGATCAAACAGTTATCCCCCTGTATGTTGCAAATGGGTTGGCTCATACTAATTTGCCCACAGCCAGATCTATTTCCAAGCTGGTCCTAATAAAAGCATTGCACTAATTTTGTCTATTTACAATCCGCTTCTACACTGAAAATCTTGCAGGAAGCATCGCTCTCTATCCTTCGACTGACTTCCTGTAACTCTTAATGCATAGATGATTGCTCTAATGCTTCAAAGATTTTTTTCCATTGCATAGAAAGAGCCCAAAACAGTCCAGTGATCTCTAAAAAGCCGTATAAAAACAAAGTTCAAACTGGGACAAATAGAAATGTTTTTCTGGGTTTTTTTCCCCCCCTTTCTAACATCTTCCTCTGCAAATCGAGTTTTGGGGGAGGGCTGCATGGATACTGTACAACGATGCTTTTGCATCTTGGCCCCTTGCCTCCTAACTGTTTTATTGTCGATTTTGGCTGAACTTGCAGCTCTGAGACCATTGCCAAGAAATAGAGAGGTGGGAGGGTGGGGGGAAATATGCTGGGTCCTTTAAGGATACTGGAAAATGAAGCCAGTTTGTGACTTGGCCACGTCCTGCAAGCGAGTTAAAATGAATCTCAGCGGACGGCAGCCTTTTCCTTCCTGTTCTTTTCTGACTCCGAGAGGGGAGAAACAATATTTTGACCATGTCCAAAAAAAAAAAAGCGGAGAATTTAGAAGCTGTGTACATTAAATTGATATCACCTTTTGTGAGAGCGTATATATATATATTTTTTTTAATTAATACCTCTCCCTACTCGAGAGACTTACAATAAGTGTATTCATTATATAACATTATATAACGCATGGTTAAAGCAGAATAAAAACTTGAACAAAGGAAATATACAACCGCAATACGTCTACGAATAAAATAAAAATCCACAACAAAAAATAAAAGACAAGAAAAACATATTAAATCATAGTTCTTTATTAAACACACTAGCTAATTAAATGATACTAGATATTATTATTATTATTATTATTATTATTATTATTATTAATAATAATAATATTTATGTAGCGCCAGCATATTCCGTAGCGCTGTACAATTGAGTAAAAACACTGTGATAAAAAGAGACTGGGTATCGTAAAGAGACAGAGAGGTAAGAAGGCTGTACCCGCCAGCCTCCAATCTTTAAGATATATGTTACTTCTACTTCTTTCTAAACCGTCAACCTAATATATTCAGTTTTACCCCCCCACTTAGAGTGAGAAAATGTCCAACCTTGAAGAGAATGTGAAAAATCTAATGATAGTATGCCTGTCCGCGTAAAATAAGTCATGTAACAGGTCAAATTGTTCACCCTTATTGTACAGCACCAGGGGCAAACGCAGGATTTGCAGAGGGGGGTTTCCACACCACGCCGCCAGTGGGCGTGGCCAGCATGCATGGGGGCGTGGCTATAATATTAGACAGTGCTTGGCTGCTCTCCAACTCTTCCTATCCCCATAACATACATGGGCAATGCTGCGTGCACTACTGTTAGGTGCACGCAGCTCTCCCTTTTCAAGCAGAGCTGTGTGAAGTGGGAGCAGGGTCCAGCCACCTCAGTTATACAGTGCCCCAGGCTTGGAGGGGGGTTTCCAGGCACTCCAGGAACCACGGAATATTGAGGACACTAGGAAAAAAAATATTTGTATAGAATGTATGTGTGCGTGTGTATGTATGTGTGTGCATATATATATATATATATATATATATATACATATATATGCATGTATACATATATATATTTCTATTTAGTATATGTTTTGAAGTAAAACATTCTCCAAATAAAATTAAATTACAGAAAATCCAGAGACACAGAGGAGATGTTTTACTGACTTATTTCGGCAGTTGTAGGTGACGCACGTGCCCCCCTGCAGGCTTCATTTAACACCGCTCACTTCCCTTTTATATTTTAAATCCTCATGATTGGTTTATTTTAGGGGGACGACGACAAATGCAGCAGTATTATAATGTGGTGATGCCAGCTGTGTGCACATTCTTCTGTCTGGCTAGAGGACCTGTCAGTGATTGAGAGTTGGCCCTTCTTAGTTTTACTATGAGGTCTGAGCATTTCTAGTTATGCTCATGGTTGAATGGCTGGGTACATAGCTCCCAGCTGTCCCGATCCTGGCAGGACTGTTCCAGCTTGAAGGTTCTGTTCCACGGTCCTACGGTCGGCACCTTTGTTCTGAAGTTGGGCGGTGTCTCTGGTGTCCACGGAAAGTGAAGGGTGATTTTTGGGGGTGCAAGGGGTGTTGGGGGTGGCCTAGCGCTTAAGAGCGCAGGACAAACCCCCAAGTTGTGTAATCATGCCTATGGCACCGTGACCATGCCCCCTAGAGTTCCCATTTCAGAGCCGTGTCCCGCTTTGGATATTCACAATGTTGGGAAGTTTGTCAATGTGTCCAGAATGCGCCATGAAGAGCTTTTTAGTACATTGACGATTAATGATTGCTATACTGTGCGTTGTGGAACAATGGTTGTCATAGCAACAATACTCTAATGTAAAGCATAAAAGATGCAGATGAAAGGGAATCAAGCAGGAATCAGGTTTTTGCCATATCTAGGCTCTACTATCGATAAATAAACCTTTAAGAGATATTAAGGGATGGGACAAACCAGTTTGGGGACTGGCGTGATTCAACTCGAATCACGTCATGCCCCTTCCTGCCCACTTCCTGCAGGAGAATGGCCTGCTCTCCCGGGAGTCCAGAATTCGTGAGTCTCCCAGACAATCCGGGAGAGTGGGCAAATATGGTTAAGGGAGAACATATAGAGCCCTTATTTATATTTTTAGATGAAAAAACATGGATTTATTAAATCTCTCCAAATTCTTCGGGCAGCTCTTCTCATGATGTCACTAGTTCCTAGCGATATGATAGGCTGATCGTTGGCTCAGCCCACAAAATGGCTGCCTCCACAGTGGGCAGAGCACAAGAATATTTAGTACATTTGCAATATAGATTTTATTTGTTTTATCTCACATGGTACAGTGAGACAGGCTGGGGAAGGGAGCTGGAGTGTTTCATTACTTGCATCAGACTGTCAGGAAGAATGCTGATGAAATCCTACTGTACTCGTTTCCAGATGCCGCACTCTGATACGTTTTCTTCCTTTCTTTATTTCATTTTTGTAACAATACGTAGAAATTGAGAATAATTAAATGCTAATACCTTCTTTTCTAAAGTATCTTAAACATCCCTGTCTAACACATATATATTTTTATTTTTTTTAAAGACTTCTATACCCATGTAAGAGTTCCCAGCCCTTGGCAGAACTTGAGATTGTATATCGCCTTGCTATAGAGATGAAAGCAGCCTTCTAAACTGTTCCGTAAAATTTCTGCTTCATATGGCAGATAAATTTTGCACGTGTCGCTGGCGGATTTTGGAGGAAGAAGATTATGAATTCTGCAAAATGCCAATGTTTAAACAGAGCCGTAACTTAAAATTTTAGCGCCTGATATGAGAAAGTAAAATGCTGACCCCACGACAAATGAACCTAAAATATTCATAAACTGTGCCACCCCCCCCCCCCCTTCAGTATTGTGCCCTGAGCAGTCGCCCCTCTCACACAGCCCTAGTTACGTTACTGTGTATAAATGTAGCACCGCTTCCACAGAACAGTAAAGAAAAAGCGGAACGAGAAGATTCTATCTCTGAAACTTTTGTACATCTGCCTTCAATTTGCGCGTAATTTCATCACAATTTTGTTGTCACTACTTGGCTAAATAGCTCAGTTATCCAATATTATTTGAGTCTATTTATAGGGTGAAATTCTCCGGTGATTTTTCTCTAAGATATGGCTTCATCCCCATACATCAAGGGGTCATTGGCTTCGCCAGCGAAATCTTCCCCATTTGCATATACTTAACAGAAATTGCGGCGGTACAAGGACCGCCACAAACCTTTTTCTGCTATCGCCATCTCAAGATGTCGAAGATAATCAGTAAAAAAATGCATTGATAGTTAAATAAAGCACTCCTCCAATTGTGAATTTTATATATATATATATATATATATATATATATATATATATATAGATATACAGATATATGTAGATATATAGATATCTATGTAGATATATAGATATATATATATATATATATATATATATATATATATATATATATATACACGTATGTATTTAGCTATTTTTTACAATGTGTTTTTTAGTATTGTAATTTTCTTTTTTAAGTCGAACTAAAAGCCCAAGTCTGGAGTCAGTTCAGCCTGCACACATGCCTTCAGCCCGCCCTGATGAGGTTAGCTCTTATCGCAAGTATCACAGAAGCACCAGAGTATCGATTAGGTACCTCAGCAAAAGTTTATCTTTGAGAGAAGAGGCGATAGAAAATTAGCCAGTTTAAAATTAAGGGGCGGCGGAATTCAAGCACAAATAGGCTTGAATCCTACTGCAAATCTATAATAAATGTGTACATTATTTAAAAAAAACAACTAAATGATTATTAAAAAAATAAATATATATCAGCTTTACTTTGTATAATTCATGTAGATGGAGGCTTACGTGTGCGCATAGTGTACGGGATAAAATTCAGCACATGTGAACAGCATAAGAGTGCATTGTTCCCCCGAGAGTCCTATATGATTTATGGTCTAGCTCTCTGGCGGCTGCCTCGCTCACTAGTAGGTAGCAAAACCGCCCATCAGTACTGAGCTTTTTCTAACACCTGCATATAAATCAGTCTGCAGATTCAAAGCAGAGGTTATTTTGTGCTGTAATGTGGGGCAGGTAGGAATGGTGTAATTTCACTTGGCTGGGTCATGTCTGTGGCTTCTTCTCCAGTAGACTTCATAAAATATCACCATAAGGGATTAAAGGCTAGTGTTATAAATGTTCCTCAGCTGGCTTCATTGGAAAAATATACACTTGCTTGCAGAGCTTAACCCACGTATTGCTGGCTGTAGCCCGTTGTAATAGTTGAATAGGCGCTAAGGGGTAAGTCCAGTCCGAGGCTACGGTTTGGCCGGACGACGGTTAAGCTTGTGCCTCACAAGAGTAAACACTTAATTCCAATGTTATTTCTCTATTAAAGCAGCAATCCCCCAAATAGGTGTGTTTTTTAGCATCAATCACTGTGGCAGACTAGAAGAAGAATGTTGGCATTTACCGTCTTGCTTTGTTTTGTTTTTCTTCAGGCTGCTATTAATGATTTACAATTCTGGACTACCATGGCAACCACAGTCACATGGCACATGATGTAGTGAGCAGAGAGGCTTTGGAACGTCCCATTGAGCTCTGTCTGCACTATGACATCCTCCTCTACACCCCCCCCCCACCTCACATGACATGCTGTGAGCCTGTGTCTGTGTAATAGACTGACTGTGTCTTTCAACCATTTTTGTTTGCCAACCAGAGATATTTTGAAAAGGAGATAATGATTTGTAGGAGGATAAGAGAAATGACTAACTGATACATACTTAAAAGGTACTTAACTTACAACTTTAAGTAAAAAAATATATAAATATTCTATGTGGGATTGCTGCTTTAACTGGTGAGCTTGGCTACATCCTCTTTCGTATTGTGGGACTCTGAGAATGCATCAGTTAACTAGGAGCCAATGGCATCACCGAGGCACATAACGCTTGTGTATGTAGGCATGCATCAATATATGTATTTATATCAATTATACATCGCTTACAACATAGTCTGTCTTGTTTATGAAAAGGCAAACTCTCGGTGACATCGTGCATCTGGTTTTGCAAAAAATGTTGTTTTTTTTTGTGCGGCCAAAAGGGCAGTGTCCGATGAGAGGAGATGAGTGTACCTGGGGCCTTCCATCCCGAGTTCGGATTAGGCCTTTAAATGGATATACATTTGCACCCACAGGCTAAATACAAGATATTTGTTCAGTAGAAGAAGATTAAATGAGATAAAAGGGGAGAGATGATGAATTTAGGGAGGAGACTGATGCTTTGTGGGATGGCAGATGGGTTTTCTGTTTCTCCCCAAAGGTGTCGGAGATGGGGTCTCATTCTATACTTTTAAAGGGACGCATTTCGCCACTCCTGTGTATCTCTAGATACACATGGTGTGATCCTAAAGCGTCTCTCCACAATACGTATTTTCACGCAGATACGCAACGCCAGACACGGATAGATTTTCTGGGACAGGTAAGTCCACTTGCGTTAATAATGAAAGCAGCGCTGGACAGCGCTTTGCACAGTTTGTAGCTCTACTTTTGTATAATTTTTATATAAATAATCACATAGGTTACAGACAACATTTTCCAAACCTTGCACATTTGTTCAATCTCTACGACAGCCAGATAGAGGTGTAACCAGATATCGATGGCCCCTGGTCCAAATATCACACGTTCTAGGTAGAAATGAGGTAAAGTCAGAGACAGGGGAGATGAAATAATGGAGAGAGAAAGAAGTACGAAACCCGATACGTTTAAGAAAGTGAGATATTAGTAAGACAAATTGCAGTTGAGGTAACAACGTGAACCAAACACGCTAACGTTTGACGTGTCCAGGACATAAATCCTGACAAAGGACAGTAGTGAATGAAGTGAAAGGGGAAAACTGATTCTCGCACATACTACATCCTCACCGAAAAACAAAAAGGTCAGCACGATTAAGAGGTGGTAGTGGGGCCACTTTTGACTTGTTAATTGTCTCATTTTACGCGGTGGGGGATGTCAGGTCTCTTAGAACACCGTGACTCTCCAGCAATGTTCCCCAAGGCTTAGCTGGTGGATTTCTAAATATTTTACATTATTAGTAACTTCAAGCATAAAACGAGTGTGTAGATGGCTTCATATAGACATCTGTGGAGACTATATATTTGTATAAGATGAAAGAGGAGGTGGGGGCAGTTCCTGGTACTTCTAATCGCTTCAAATGGACCAAGGGGTACATTGATGATTAACATACACACAATTTTTTTATCTTCCTTATTTTAACAGTCAGTGCCCCCACGGTCAGTACCCCCACGTTCAGTGACCCCATGGTCAGAGCCCCCACGGTCAGTGACCCCATGGTCAGTGCCCCCACGGTCAGTACCCCCACGTTCAGTGACCCTATGGTCAGTGCCCCCACAGTCAGTGACCCCACGGTCAGTGAACCCATGGTCAGTGCCCCCATGGTCAGTGACCCCATGGTCAGTACCCCCACGGTCAGTAATCCCATGGTCAGTGCCCCCACGGTCAGTACCCCCACGTTCAGTGACCCCATGGTCAGAGCCCCCACGGTCAGTGACCCCATGGTCAGTGCCCCCATGGTCAGTACCCCCCATGTTCAGTGACCCTATGGTCAGTGCCCCCACAGTCAGTGACCCCACGGTCAGTGCCCCCACGGTCTGTACCCCCACATTCAGTGACCCCATGGTCAGTGCCCCCACAGTCAGTGACCCCACGGTCAGTGAACCCATGGTCAGTGCCTCCATGGTCAGTGGCCCCACGGTCAGTGCCCCCATGGTCAGGCTTGGAACGGCAATCTAGGAATTCTGGAGTTTGTCAAAAGGGTAGTTGGACCGAGTCTGGACTCCAAAGCATATGTTAAGATTAGTTTCTTAGTCTCCTAGCCCTACTATTTTTATTTTATTTTTTTTACAAAGATTTTATGGAAGAAGTTCAGATTATTACAAATTAGAAATACTACAAATACATATGAAAATGATCATACTTGATAAAATCAGACAGATGACAGTACACAGTAATGGAGGTGTAAACGTGTTGAGCCATAGGTGCTCATTGCAGCCTAAAGTTAGTAATTGCAGTCAACGATCAAGATTATTGTAGGCATAGTATAATAACTAACAACTATTCTCGGAGAACAAAAAATTCTATTACTCTGAGAGAATCAAAAGAGAAATTTCTATACAATAGGCAGTATGGTGCGGGGAGACCAGAGCGGTGGGGGCTGCACCTATTAGAGGTAAATCGGATGATCTTGGAGAAATATACTCTAGGTTCGTACCAGATTGTCTGGTGAAATCATTCCCATAGCTGTTCCCTCAATGGTAATAGACAATGGGCTAGATTTACTAAACTGTGGGTTTGAAAAAGTGCCTGTAGCAACCAATCAAATTTTAGTTTAGTACATTATTCAAGATGACAGCTAGAATCTGATTGGTTGCTATAGGCAACATCTACACCTTTTCAAAACCGCAATTTAGTAAATATATCCCAATGTGTTAATATAGCTTTCCCAGGTCTCAAAGAATTTACGGGTTCATTTTTTCTTCTGGAGAGACACCTCCAACCAGTCCATTCCGCAGAATATAAATCTTTTCTTTAAATAAATCAGATGTAGGGGGTGGTAGGTCTACATTTAATGGCTGAATGCTTTACCTGTGGCCCCTTGTACCCTGTTAGATAGACACAACTGTCTGCCAATCAGTGGGCAATGGAGCCCTCTGTCAAATCAATAAGCAAAACTTATTTTGGCTTCAGGCAAGTGTACAATTGTGATGTGCTCTATATGCCATGCGAATATACCTAACAGGGGTACTCTGAGAGATTGGGAGATTGGGGTTCTCCTTTAAGGATAGTACAAATTATTCTTTAAAATTTTATAACTGTACCAAAAAAATATAAACCCATTTAAGTTGAAAAAAAGGAAAAAGGGGAAAAACAATCATAGTCCTATAACAGAAGTTCCAGATGTTTGGTTCTACAGAAATAATCATTTGTATTAATCCAAGGATCCAAAGTTTAGAGCTTGACTATCTAGATCAATGGACAACAGTCGACCCCCAGAGCCTTCACCTACAGCCCCCAGCTCCATCCTGCTTTATTGTCACATCTGTAATTCTTGTGTAAAATGAATGCTGGTATGTAATTACAGATAGGTGTCTCTTCCTTTGATTAAATGTTTTATTTAAACTCCTTATTGAGATTAAGGGTAGTGTGCAGCCCTTTTGAATGGAAGAGGGCCACTTCATATTGCCCCTGAAGAGTATCAGGTTGGCCATCACTGATCTAGATACATTGCTGTATATTTATTAAACTGCGGGTTCGGAACAGTGGTGATGTTGCCTATAGCAACCAATCAGATTCTAGTTATCATTTTGTAGAATGTACTAAATAAATGACAGCTAGTCGCTATAGGCAACATCTTCACTTTTCCAAACCTGCAGTTTTGTAAATATACCCCATGGAGTCATTAAGGAACGTATCTGCCTCTTTTCTGTGTATCGTTCTCAAAAACTCATGCAGCGCATGCCCAAAAACGTACAATACACAACAGAACACAGCCACGTCCAAGTCAGCTGTGAGCGCAAACGACACTTACTACAGCCTACGATTTAGGGTGGAGAATGGGTGGATTCATGTAGGCAATATACAGTAAAGGCGTTCCCGTGCAGCCAAGTCCAAGTCAGGTTCAGGCGCACACAGAAGTACGCTGGTTTTCTCTCGTATCTCTTGCTCCAACTGGGGGGCTAGTGTAAGTTCCGAATACTAGTGCTGATTATATATTTCTCCAAAGGAAAAAAATGTAAACAAATTATTATTATTTTTTTATAACAATTTCCATTTACAATCATAAATGCCTATATGGAAATGTCATATTATTGACAGGTAACTTTAACTGCTCTTTTTTTTTTCCTTGCGGTCTTTTGCGGTCTTTTGACTCAGGGGCGGGCTGGGCCGGGGGGCAGGGAGGCATCGGTCCCCTGGGCCGGTCAGTCTGACCCCTGTTCCGGCTGCCGTAGCCCCACCCCCCCCCCCCCCCCCCCCCGTGGATGCATGTTTTTCTTTAATATTACCCGTGCCCGCATCACAAAACAAGCGATGAGGCCGCGTCAGCGCACAGGCGGCCGCATCACATGACAGGCAATGAGGCCACGTCATCAATGACGCAGCCGCATCGCGTGTCATGTGATGCGGCCGCTTTATGCCAGCCCGCGCCTGATTGGACTTATCCTGTGGTGAACAGTCTAGTAGCAGAATAAGCCAACACCCGTAGTCATCACCACGCGTATCTTCTGTTCCATTCCTCATTGACTTCGGGAGTGCGCAGAGCCGATTTACGTGCGGTTTAAAATAAAACGCACGGTGCGCTCAGTATGCCTGCCTTAATGACTCGGGCACATGGCGAGCAGCAGCCAGTCATAGGTTAGCTTGGCCCGTGTGAACATTTCATGCTTCTGGTCTGATCACATCATGTCATGTCTCTATACAAAGTTAGTCAAAAGGGGCCCTTACGAAGCCCGTGAAAAATATCATGTTGCCCACCACTGATCTAAATTGATTCTCCTTATCTTCTGCCGCCAGACCGTGCACGCTCAAAAGATGCAGTAGAGCAGAGCCAGGGGGCCTTTTTAGGTGAGAATGGCATTGATGGGCAGTTACCCAAATTTTGATATTTGGCCCAACGATGCACTTTTCCTCCCCTGGCCTTCGGCCAAGCAATATATACACTAATTTCCTCATTAGAGAATTATTTTTGTCTCCTCATCAGTTTGACAGCTAGCAGGACACAACCAGAAACTCCTGGCAGATTTATAGAAGCAAAGTGAATCCCCATGAGAATCATTCTGACAAAACTGTTCCACGATCTTTCCATAAATAATTACCCCTGTATAAAACAGGTAGAGACTGCAAGACTTAAACAAAACAAAGCAGAGCCGAATTGATGTGCTGAAAACTTGTGTTGAAGCAAAACCGTTTCACGCTCCTTACATGGCAGTAAAACTGTCCGGGTGCTTTATGGATCGTTTAATCATTGCCGAGGTTGGCTACTGATTACTACTTGTGCAAACAGTTAAAATCGGAATTTAGAAAAGAAGGAATGTAAGCGGTTATCGGCTCTCGATAAAATATTACTGCAAACCCTGCACTGCACCCGTGGATTTAATTTGCATGAGTCTATCCAATAAAGTCTTTAATTTGTGATTCTTGCAATGGGAACATTTGTTAACGTATTTCAGTTTGTCACCTATGTATTAAAGAAACTAGTGACATTGTAAAACAATTCTCTAATTCAGAGAGGACCCAAGTTATGTCTGTGAATCAGAATCACAACCCACGTATCAGTTTTCACTAGTAATTTCCGTTGGTCTTTGTTGATCCGTTCACTGCTGACTACAAATCAGGTATTGTATTGCTAAGATCGAAAGTACACAGACAGGTTTACAAACAGGGGATTATGGGGAACAACCTTGAATATCATGTAGATCCATGTTTTTGAGACCCAACCCATAGATTGAGAACCTCTGTTCATAAAGCTAAAAAAAAATGTTTTCTACCAAATTGTCCACTTTACACCACGTTAGCCTGAAAATGGTGCATGCGCGGGACTCAAATCATAATAAATGACCAAAAACAATTGAAATCTATCAAGGGTCAATTCTTTCTAGGCACAAATGTAATTGGTTGGTGACATATCCATGAGTGTGGGATCAGCAGCCAAAAGCATATAATATCAGATATGTCAATCTGGATGACCAAATAGTTACCACAGTCCTTGTCTAGGTGTTCTGAGTAGACTAGAAGTTGGGAGTCAGGAGAAAAACAGAGGCAGAGCCCAGAGGTAGGAAACTTGCATTAAGCAACCAGATATCAGGAGTCCAAAATGAACAGTGCCGAAACCATCCAAACTATACAGTGCAGCCCGGAAGTGTTTAAGTATATTTGTCACCAGATATGGCTCCTCACATGAGTCATGGTACCAGATATGGCTCTGCACACGAGTCTTGGCACCAGATATGTCTCCTCACATGAGTCTTGGCACCAGATATGGCTCCTCACATGAGTCTTGGCACCAGATATGGCTCTGCACACGAGTCTTGGCATCAGATATGGCTCCTCACACGAGTCTTGGCACCAGATATGTCTCCTCACACGAGTCTTGGCACCAGATATGGCTCCTCACACGAGTCTTGGCACCAGATATGTCTCCTCACACGAGTCTTGGCACCAGATATGGCTCCTCACACGAGTCTTGGCACCAGATATGTCTCCTCACACGAGTCTTGGCACCAGATATGGCTCCTCACACGAGTCTTGGCACCAGATATGGCTCTGCACACGAGTCTTGGCACCAGATATGTCTCCTCACATGAGTCTTGGCACCAGATATGGCTCTGCACACGAGTCTTGGCATCAGATATGTCTCCTCACACGAGTCTTGGCACCAGATATGGCTCCTCACATGAGTCTTGGCACCAGATATGGCTCCTCACATGAGTCTTGGCACCAGATAGGGCTCCGCACATTAGTTGTGACACCAGATATGGCTCCTCACATGAGTCATGGCATCAGATATGGCTCCGTACATGAGTCTTGGCACCAGATATGGCTCTGCACATTAGTCTTTATGCCAGACTCTGCAGCTACAATACATGGCCAAAAGTATGTGGACACCCCTTCTAATTAGTGTGCTTTTTGTCATTTCAGCCACAGCCATTGCTAATGTGTGTATCAAACATACAGCCATATGCAATCTCCACAGTCAAACATTAGCAGTAGAATGGGTCTGTCAGGCACCGTCCCTCCGCTCCTTCCGGGCGGCCGCCCGTCACTGCCCACACCGCGTCTGGTTCCCGGCTCTGTTGCACATGCGCGTGCCGTTGCCAGGCAATGGGACGCTACTCGGATTGCCGGTGGCAGCCGATACAATCACGCCGCCTGCATCTCTATTGGCTACCTGCCCTATTTAAGTCTGACTCTTAGGTCAATCCTGCTCCAGTGACTTGCTTGACTACTCTTCTGGATTCCTCCCTGTGTACCTCCGTTGCTAGCACTTTACCGAATCGGCTCACCTGACCACTGTTTTACCTCGCTATACGGCTCAGTATATGACTGCGACCTGCGCGTCTCCTGCCGCAAAACCCATACCTCATAGCGGGGGTTCCTGCAGAAGACCAGGGGGCTCGTTAGACTCCGCACCTTCCTCTTGAGCTGCATCAACATTAGCAGGTACCCCCATGTATATTGTGACAGTATACTACTGAGGGTACAGGTGAACCATCTGCCCGTGATCTACTCCTTAATCTAGTTCGACGAGTAGAGCAGCAAGAGACGGATCAAGCCCGGCTCCTTTAGTGTGTTCAAGGGGTTGTTACTCGCCTTAATGCTACAAAGTTCTTTGACAGTCACGACTACAGTAGTTTCTACCACTACTGCATCGCCTAGTGTGGCCACAGTCTCTGCTTCCCCATTTCCCAGACTGCGTATTCCGCCTCTGGAAAAGTTTGATGGAGACCCTAAAAAGTGCAGAGGCTTTTTGAATCAATGCACCATTCAATTCGAATGCAATCCTGGGGCTTTCCCTTCTGAGCGGACAAGGGTAGCCTTCCTAATTTTACTCTTGAGTGGACAAGCGCTTGCCTGGGCCTCTCTGCTATGGGAGAGTGGTGATCCTCTTCTGGGAAATTCCGTATCTTTCATTGAAACCTTCAGGAAGGTTTATGACAAACCTGGGAAAGTTTCTTCTGCAGCTTCAGGCCTATTAAACCTTCACCAGGGTAATCTCATGGTTGGACAATACGCAGTGCAGTTCCGCACGCTGGCATCAGAGTTAAAATTAAATAATGAGACCTTGACAGCAACCTTCTGGCAAGGATTGGCTGACCGAATGAAGGTTGAGCTGGTCTCCAGGGAACTGTCTTCGGACCTTGACACTCTCATGTCATTATGTTTTAGAGTGGACTTGCGCTATCGAGAATGGAACGATCTAAGTTTTGTGTCACTGCTTGCACCCGAGTTCCAGAAACCGGTACCACCCCCGGAGGAACCCATGCAAATTGGACGTTCGCATTTGTCCCCTGAGGAATGGGAGAGATGATTTAAACAGTGTCTTTATTGTGGTGATCCTGGTCATCTCCTCAATGCATGTCCTAAGAGACCGGGAAACTCCTCCTCCTAGACGGTAGAGGGGAGGCCATTTTAGGAGATTCTGCATCTGCCCCCTATTCCAAGGGTATTTCCGAGCCTCTTATGGCAGTCACTCTGGATACCCCCAAAGCATCTCATCCCACCAATTTGACTGGGGTCGTACCCAGGTCACTGTCTGGGGTCCCGAGTGTCCTCTCAGATGTCTGCCCTTGGTTTCTCCTCCAACTGCCGGGTCACTTGTCACTCCATTTACGCTGACTCCATTCTTCCGTCTGCATACGTTTCCTTCCGAGATGTCTTTAGTAGGATTGAAGCAGAGACCCTTCCTTCTCATCGTCCTTGGGATTGCCACATCAAATTAATTCCTGGTAAACAAATCCCTAAAGGTCTGGTTTACCCTCTTTCTCGGCCAGAGACCCATGCTATGTCTCAGTACATTGCTGAAAACCTACTACGTGGATTTATGTGAAAGTCCTTCCCGGCCTGGGCAGGGTTTTTCTTTGTCAAGAAGAAAGACGGTTCTTTACAACCATGTATCGACTACCGTCCACTTAATCACATTACGGTTAAGAACCGTTATCCCATTATTTCCGATTTGTTCGACAGAATAAGCAGATCTCAGATTTTTACTAAACTTGACCTCGGAGGAGCTTACAATTTGATTTGAATAAAAGAAGAAGATGAATGGAAGACAGCTTTCAACACTAGAGATGGGCATTTCAAATACCTAGTGATGCCTTTTGGCCTTTTTAATGCCCCTGCAGTCTTTCAATCCTTCGTTAACGAGATCTTCCAAGACTTACTGTACACTTCGTTAGTGGTCTATCTGGATGATATTCTGGTGTTTTCCAGGGACCTCTCCTCCTACCGTGTTCATGTCAAGGAAGTTATAAGCAGGTTACGCAAACATCGTCTGTATTGCAAAATTGAGAAATGTGTGTTTGAGGTGCCTCAAGTTCCTTTCCTTGGATTTATTGTATCTGGCAGGGGGTTGCAGATGGATCCTGCTAAAGTCTCGGCTATTTTGGATTGGCCTCAGCCCCAGGGTCTTAAGGCAATTCAGAGATTTATCGTTTTTTACAACTATTACTGACAATTTATTTAGAACTTCTCGTCTATAATTGCACCCATCAGGGCATTAACCAGGAAGTCCGCTAATCCTAAGAATTGGTCCCCGGAGGCGATAATAGCTTTTCCTACCTTAAAAAGGACCTTCTTGTCCGCCTCTGTTGTTGTCCAACCTGACCAGGAACGACCCTTTTTCGTTGAAGTAGACGCCTCATCTAGTGGAATTGGTGCAGTACTCTTTCAAGAATCCTCTACTGGTATTCATACTCCTTGTGGATTTTTCTGTAGGCGGTTTCTTCCCAGTGAAAGCAACTACGGGATTGGGGACAAGGAGCTCCTAGCTGTTAAATCCGCACTCGAGGAATGGCGTCATTTATTGACGCTATTCCTCGATTGCGGCTCTTCATCCAGTCATCATTTTCACGGATCATAAAAATCTTGTATTCATCCATGAAGCCCACTGTCTCAATCCTTGACAGGCTCCTTGGGCATCCTACTTTGCACTATTTAATCTGGTCCTTACTTTCTGTCCTGGAATCAAAAACAGTGGAGTGGATGCTCTATCACGTTCTTTTGATGATTCTGACCACCTTACACCGTTGGAGCCCCAACCTATTATCGATCCTTCCAGTATTGGAGCACTTACCAGAACCTTGAACGGTACTCTTCCTCCTGGTCGATCCTTTGTGGAAGCAATTTAAGACATAAAGTTTTACGTTGGGCCCACTGCTCCCGCATTGCTGGTCATCCGGGACTAAAGAAGACTACTGCATTTATGTGTCGTCGGTTCTGGTGGCCCTCCAATTATTCTGACATTCGCAAATTTATTACTACCTGTACTACATGTGCTCAACATAAGACTTCCAGTTGACTCCCTGCCGGGTTGCTCCACCCTCAACCCATTCCTAACTCCCCCTGGGAAAGTATTTCTATGGACTTTATCACAGATCTTCCTTCCAGCGATGGGTATAATAATATTTGGGTTGTCATCAACAGGTTCTCTAAGATGGCCCACTTTGTCCCCTTATGTGGTCTGCCTTCTGCTAATCACTTAGCTGTCATCTTCATTAAAGACATTTTTAGGATCCATGGAAGTCCTAGAGAGATCATCTCCGACAGGGGGGTTCAGTTCATTTCCCGTTTTTGGAGATCATTTTGTAAAAACCTAGACATGGACTTAAAATTCTCATCTGGCTACCACCCCCAAACCAACGGCCAAACAGAGCAAATAAATCAGGACCTAGAGACTTTCCTTTGGTGCTTTTTTTCGGAGAATCAAAACAACTGGTCTCAGCTCCTTCCGTGGGCCGAATTTCCTCATAACCAGCATGTCCATGAGTCTACGGGATTTTCTCCTTTTTCATTGTGTTTGGGATCCATCCTATTCTTCCTGATACTTTTGTCTGCTCTGGCTCATCAGTTCCAGCTGTCGATTCCCTCCTTCGAAAGTTTTCACTCATTTGATCTTGGACAAAAACACAATTGCTTAAGGCTACTCAGCATCATAAAGCATTTGCTGATCGTCACTAGAGACCTATGCCCTTCCTTTCAGTAGGTGACCAAGTGGGGCTCTCCACCAGAAATCTAAAACTCAAAGTACCTGTGATGAAGTTGGCACTTCATTTTACCCCATTTCACAGGTTATTAATCCTGTTTGTTACAAGTTGAAATTACCTCCTTCTCTCTATTTCCACAATACTTTTCACATCTCCTTGCTACGGACATTAGTGCTCAACGAATTTTTCCAGCCTCCATCTCGTCCTGCACCCATCCAGTCGGGTGAAGAGTATGAGATTAGTCAGATCTTGGATTCTCGCACACTGCATGGTCACAACAATTCCTGATTCAATGGAGGGGTTTCGATGCTGAGGAATGGTCTTTGGTGGACAAGGTGGATTTACATGCTCCTCGGTTACTCAATTTTTTTTTAAAACAACAGATTGAGAAGAGAGGAGGGTATACTGTCAGGCGCCTGTTACTGCCCACACCGCATCTGGTTGCCAGGCAACCGGACTCATACTTCCGGCCGGACCGCTGGATCTGGTGCACATGCGCGTCCAGTTGCCAGGCAAAGGGACGCTATTTGGATTGCCGCCGCCGGCATCTCTATTGGCTACCTGCCCTATTTAAGTCTGACTCTGGCACCATGCTGGTGCCAGAGTATTAGGTCAATCCTGCTCCAGCGTCCTTGTTTGTTTCTTGGCTAGTCCTGACTATTCCTGCTCTCCTGTGCTCCCTGCTGACCTGGCTTGTCTGACCTCTCTATTTGGATTCTCCCTGTGCATTGATCACCTTTGGAAGTTACCGACCCGGCTTGCCTGACTACTCTTCTGGATTCCTCCCTGTGTACCTCCATTACTAGCACGTTACCGAACCGGCTCACCTGACCACTCTTTTACCTCGCTATACGGCTCAGTAAAGGACCGCGAACTGCGCTTCTCCAGTCTCAAAACCCATACCTCCTTGTGGGGGTTCCTGGAGAAGACCAGGGGGCGCATTAGACTCTGCTCTTTCTACTTTAGCTGCATCAACATTAGCAGGTACCCCCTGTGTATATTGTGACAGGCTTGTACTGAAGAGCTCGGTGACTCTCAGTTTGTAAAATTTCTGCCATAAAGTTCTGTTATTGCGAAGTGGAAAGGCCTAGGAGATACAGCAGATGAAGCAGTAGGCCACACAAGCTCACAGAATGAAAATGCCATGTGCTAAAGTGAGTAAAAATCATCTGTCCTCAGTTGCAACATTCACTAATGAGTTCAAAACTGCCTCTGGAAGTAACGTCAGCTCAAGAATTGTTCCTCAGGAGCTCCATTGATTGGGTTTCCATGTCCGAGCAGCCACACACAAGCCTCGGATCACAATGCCAAATGTCAACTGGGTGGTGTAAAACACACCGGCATTGGACTCTGGAGAAGTGGAGGCGCGTTCTGTAGTGATAATTGACACTTCACCAATTGGCAGTCTGATGACATATCTGGGTTTGCCAGACGCCAGGAGAACTCTTCCTACCCATATGTGCACCGCCAACTGTAGTTTGGTGGAGGTGGAATAACGGCTTGGGCTGGTTTCTATGGTTTGACTTGAGCCTTTTAATGACAGTGAAGGGAAATCTTAATACTACAGCATACAATGACATTCTAGAGAATTGTGTGCTTTCAACTTTGTGGCAATAGTTTCGGGAAAGCCCTTTCCTAGTTCAACTTGAAAATGACCCCGGGTGACCTTGCACAAAGCAAGGTCCATCAAAAAATGGTTTCCCACGTTTGCTGTGGAAGAACTTGACTGACCTGCACAGAGCCCCGACCTCAACCCCATGGAACACCTTTGGGATAAACTGGTTCACCAACTGCGAACCATGCATTATCGCCCAACATTAGTGCCCGATCTCGCTAATGCCTTTGTGGCCGATGGATATGAATCCTCTCAACCATGTTCCAAAATCAAGTAGAAAGCCTTCCCAGAAAAGTGGAGGCTGTTATAGTAGCAAAGGGGTTACCAATTCCATATTAATGAGATGTTGAACAAGCACATATGGATGTGATGTTCGGGTGTCTACATACTTGTGACCATGTACTATAAATATGGTTCTTCTTGGCAACAGTTATGTATAAAACTCCAGTTCCTCTACCAGCTGCTTCTACTATGAAAGGTTAGCGATGTTTCGGTAGATGAAGAGGGATAGTGATGAAGGGAGGTAATGAATAACAGTAGTGAGGGGGTGATGAAGGAAGGTGGTTAAGGGGGGGGATAATGAATGGAGGATAATAAATAACATTATGGGTAGTTATGAAGGGAGGTAATGAATAACTGGTGGGGAGTGATGAAAGGAGATAAGGAAGGAGATGATGAATAACAGAACTGGGGTATGTTGAAGAAGGACGGTGTGAGATGGGATTATTTAGTCAAAGGGGTTTTCGTCTTTAAATATGAGTTTAAGTTTCTAACAATGATCAGACAGATCATGTATACATTTTTTTTAAATGATTTTTTATGCTTTGCATATCAGCTTTCCCTATATTTCACTATAACTCTTCTATCTATCACCTAAAATTTTAATGTAAACATTAACACTGTATTATCCTAAATATAAAAAGCTTTGGAAAACTACATATCTTTTCAACATTTTGGAAAATGTATTTCTTTTTTGGGCATTTGCTGACCACTGGAGAGTTATCTCCACCAGGAAGACATGGCTTTTGTTCACCGGAGATATAGTTTCACCCTATGCGCCAAGGGTCCACTGCCGGAAATGCTAGTTAACTCTTACCAATCAGTGCCTATATCGTTGAGCTGGCTGAGTATCTCTCTGCCTTCCTGGTGATATATTAATGACGCATTTTGTCAATAGGGGAGCGTCTATCTCCACAATACGCTGCAATAGAAAATTAGTCCTATCGCCATGTATTACTCAAAAGGCTACTATGAAGGAATCCTTCACACAGCCACCGGACTATGTGAACGATGTAGCATAGACAAAAAATAAATAAATAAATTACATACTCTGTCAAATATTTAACCCGAGTAGCCATGTGAACTGTCCTTGCATTCCCACAGAGATCTTAGAGATCATAATACCTTTTTGGGGTCCCATTTGAGCTGCATTATGTTGCATTGAACAGAACGCAGCTGTGGTCTGAGCGTTCATCGTGTGTGCACTCTTATAGCGAACAGGAGAGTACATGTCCAGTTATTATGCGCTTATTATTATAACTCTTGTTTTGCGTTGTGCACAAGAACGCCATTGCACAGTCCAGGTAGTAGCGAAAGGTTGAGAACCTACCACTGCACATCTGTTTGCAATTGTCTAATTCGGATGCTGGATTTCCTGAGGAGTTAAGGTAACATAAAGAATTGCTGGGGGGATTAAAAGATTGTTGAGATTTTTAAATGGATTACTCTCACAGTATGTTTTCTTTTGGATTCATGTGGTCCGCAGCGGTAAGACCGGGGCCCTTCATAAGTGCGTCTGCTTTTAGCGAGCAGACTTTTTGAGTTATGACGGCCATTCTGAGATGGCTTTTAAATGATAATAATTCACTCATTCGGCATCAAGTAATCAGATTTTTTTAATGCTATGTTTCACATAGCTGCCAATTAGGTAGAGTGGAGAGGGGATTAGGGCCTGTCACAGAAGGACATATAGTCAGTCTTACAGCGACATGTAGCTAATCACACTTTTCTCTGGCACATATTTGGGAGTGGGGGTGGAATACTGCTCTATGCGATCCTTATAGCACTGTGTGAAGTGCAGGAGGATAGTCTTGCTTACAAGAAGAAAATGAATGTGTCAGGGAAATTAAAAATAACCAAGCAAGTAATTTCCTAAACTAGCAAAATACAGCACTGCTTGTCTTAACGTGAAGTGGCTTGACACAAAATGCTGCTAAATTAAGAGACAAAGAACGGGCTCAGTGCAAATATGTGTGTCTGTTCTTTGGGCTCGAGTGCAACTACTTACGTTGACACCTGCAATGCTTATATACTCAGTTATATTCAAATAATGTGAGAGGTGCATAGTAGCTAAGTCCATATATCTCACTGCAACACTAGGCTCCCACCCCCCCAAACCTCATTGATTCCAAACCTGATGACATCCACCAGCCCACACCATATACAATAAGGTCAATTTATATTAAGTGACTTCAGATTTCCTGCCATGTAACCGACTTGCACATGAAAGGTGCCTCTCTACTGTATGAGGCACAGATTTTGCACAGAGGGCAAAGCAGGTCATTCCTACTTCCATAGTCACTGTAAGCGGTAAGCCTCTCAGTTGGTGGAATTCTGGGAAGTAGACTGCAACTATGTATGTCCTAGGCGGACAAATAGGCGCCTCTGCACATAAATAAATGCATATTCTGGGCTTCATTTACGGTTTGACGCATCTATGTTGGGTCGCACTTATTTCAAGATACCAAACACAGAAGAGTTTCCACATCTGGCCTCCAAATGCATATACTTACACCCAACGATAGCGAGACACTGTCTGACAGTGTTAGTTACAGTGACGGATCCAGGGGGGGGGGGGCGATCGGGGCAGGGGCTTGCTGCTGACGGCAGCACACTGTGCAGGTCCGTTCTGCAGTGACAGTGTGCTGCCCGGCTGCTCTGATTGTGTTTTAAACACAATCAGAGCATTCGGGCAGCACACTGTCACTGCAGAATCGACCTGCACATAATGTGCAGCCGCCGGCAGACTCAGAAGGCAGAAAGGGGACGGGACCTAAATCGCCCCCCCTAAATCTCCCCCGGTACACCAATTATCTAGATCCGCCCCTGGTTAGTTATGGATGCAAGATAACCTGGTTGCAGTCCCTAGCAAATAGGGCCAGACCTAGCCTACCAGTGGCTTCCTGGTAGCTGGCTCCTCCCCAGGAACCAGCCAACTTACAAAATGTGCCACGCAGATCTGCCCAGCTTTACTCTATCCTCCCCCATCCTGATCCTCACCTCCTCTGTCCCTTGCTCTGTCCCCTGTTCTCTGCTCCCAGCGGGTGCGCACATCTCGGATCAGACCGCCTGTCTGAGCTGAAAGCTGCAGCTCCCTCCTCGATTTTTACTTTTACTTGCTGACTGTCACATTAGCGTACGCCCCATGATCTTGGATTATAACTCTTTTGAAACTCCTCCACATTTACAAATCCCAGGAGGCAGTTAGTCTCTAAATCGCTCAAGAACTGCTCTTAGTGTGCATGTACACACTCGCCCTTCCGGCAGACTCTTGTGAATCAGATTAGTAATACACTGTGGTATCATTATCTTGTTGTCGGTATTTGCTCTACCTTTATACCTTCTCTGGTTCTCAGCCTATGGAAAATAATTCATATCTATCTCTTTGTCACAGCTCTACTCTCTTAATCTTTCTACCTCGGAGTTCACACTCAACAGCGAGCCTGACTCCAGAGCTCTGTTTCAGAGTTCTGAACAAATTTAACTTGTTCCACTCCCCCCAAAGCAGACTTTCCAATCCACACCACCCAATCCGATAAAGAACTCCTAAATTCCACCCACATCGAGCAACAGGCACACTAACTCCACCAAGGATGTTGTACTGAAAGGGTGGGCATTATTCAAAACTGAATTATAGGTTTTGATGATAATTCCTTTGCTTAACTTGTTTCCTGGCTGGAACAGGTTTAAAACCTTTTAACAGAGGATAGGGAATGTTAAAGGCCACAGATAAGCTCTAGAGGACTATGTTTTGCCTGCTTCCCACCAGTTAGACAGCCCAGGTCCACGTCGGCAGTAAGTCCCTGCTAGGGGTGGCGATCGCCCCGATCGCCCCTCCCTGGATACGCCACTGAGTCACAGGTCAAGAGAGGTGAAGCAAGGTTGTTCTTCATGATGAGCTCAGAGATGTATAGAGGGGAAGCGTTGGCCAGGGCTTTGTAGGTGACGGTGAGCAGCTTGAATTTGGGATTTGCGGAGTGATGAAACAGATGAAGACCAATGGGGGGGGAAGATTAGCCTTACCTCTGTATTAAGGATGGATTGTAGAAGTGAAAGGCAGGTGAAAGGAAGGCCAGCTAGGAGCAAGTTGCAGTAGTTAAGGCGGGAGATGATGAGAGAATGGGTCAGGTTTTTGGCTATGTCATGGATGAGAAAGGGGCAAATTCTGGATATGTTACAAAGGAGGAGGCGACAGGACTGAAGTGATTGAATGCGTGGAGGACAGAGTCGATGATGACACCAAGGAAGCGAGCTTGAGGAACAGGAGAGGCCATGATGTCAACCTTGAAGGAGACGAGGGTAGAAGTAGGGAAATTGGTAGGGCGAAAGGTGATTAGCTCCATTTCGGACATTTTTAGTTTGAGGTAGCATTTTTATTTTTTTTATTGAAAGCCTGGGAACGTGCAATCCAAATCCAAAAGTGCCCAATAAAGGTGCAAAACCATAAAAAAGTGCACTAAGAGATGCAGAACTTGGCCCTTCCTTTAAAAAGAAAGGGCCCTGGTCCCCGACCCCCAGTACCAAAAGGTCCCTTAGGGGGCAAGGGTCTTCAGACCCCCTTCGCCGCAAGGCTAGGGGGGTCCCTTTAGCCCCTGGGATCCACCGAGGCTTCACCCAGGGCTCAACAACTAGTCCACCCCCTAAGGGGAGGACCTTCGAGGGGTTTCAGTGGGGCCACACAGCCCCCCTTGATCTTCCAGGGACAGGAGCCCAAAAGGGCCTACCCGCACCCAAAAAAATCCAAGAAACCTGAAAACATAAAAGTGAAAGTGACAAATGTGGAGAAAAAATAAATAGTGCCGAGTGGATACGGCCCCAGCCTAATGGCTGGGCTTGGTATAAAAAATTTCTCGCCCAGCCAAAAGGCCGGGGCAAAGAATATAGCGAGTGCTTAAATGAAAGTGAGCAAAAGTGCATGGGTGCCATCATAATCACGTGATTTAAGATCCATGAACAGTGATTTATGGCGCCCCCGGGTCGCCACTCCGGAGGCACATTTGTCCCAGGCTTTCAAAGTTGCCCACCCGCCCCTGGCCAGAGGACCAAGTGCAGCTCTGCCACAACTGCACTTGATCTTAGCCAAAAGGCCGAGAAGCGAGTTTGAGGTAGCAATGAGACATCTAGGTGGTGATGGCGGAAAGGCAGTTGGATACGTAGGATAGGTTAGAAGGAGATAGGTCGGGGGAAGAAATGTAGATTTGGGTATTATTAGCATTGAAGTGGTAGTTGAGTCCGAAGAAGTGTTTGAGCTCCCCATGTGAAGAGGTGCAGAGTGAAAGATCAGATTACCCACAACGTTAAGTAAGTAAAATATTGATCAGTGACTTCTCAACAAATTATGTAGGCTGAAATAGTTATTCTTGGTGTTCTGGTTTGTTCATAAAAACATATATTTGAATACCACTAAAATGTTGTCATGTACAAAATTAGTATCTTGGTCGAAAAAAGCCTTTCTAACTTTTTATACATTTTCTCCAGAGCCTGTGTTTTATTTTGGAAGATGTTTCTATTCCCACTGTCGTCATTTAAGTACCATTCTCAAATTCTCTAACAGCTCTTCAAAATGACTCAATCACTTGAAAAAAAGAAAAGGATAATCAGATGTAGGCAGCAATGAACAGCAGAAACTTGGTGACCTTCAAAACTAGGTGGACATCAAGTGAACTCGATGGCCGTACTGATTCCTAGTAAACATCTTTACTCATCTCCAGGAATCGGTAATGAGCACTGAGTCTTACGCTGCTCGGCATGTCCATGACATAAATGTGCTTTTCTCTTCCCTAATACAGAAAAAAAACACAACAACTCCTTTAATACTATAGAAGGAAAAGTACTTTGTGAGAACAACAAAAGCAATGAGATGGAGGGTACTTGTAAAGGTTTCCTATGGAAGAAGCTGTCTTTGTTGCAACATTTAGCTCACTAATAAGAACAACATGGTGGCTCAGTGGTTAGCACTTCTGCGTCACAGCACACACACATGAGTTCAATTCCCGACCATGGCCTTATCTGTGAGGAGTTTGTATGTTCTCCCCGAGATTGCGTGGGTTTCCTCCAGGTGCTCCGGTTTCCTCCCACACTCAAAAAAAAAACATACTGGTAGGTTAATTGGCTGCTAACAAAATTGACCCTAGTCTCTGTCTGTGTGTGTGTTTTAGGGAGTTTAGACTGTAAGCCCCAATGGGTCAGGGACTGAAGTGAGTGAGTTCTCTGTACAGCGCTGCGGAATTAGTGGCGCTATATAAATAAATGGTGATGATGATGATAAGAACGTATTAGATCAATGTCACACTTTCCTATCAAAGTGAATATGAATTAGCTGTTTCACGGTGTCACATCTTCACTGTGGTGCACAGTGAATATTTCAGTACAATCTACTCCATCTGTACTGCCACCCTGTCTGCTGGGTTGGGGACCGGCTGGGCTTGCCTTGCCACCTTCCCCTTTCTTTATCCCAAATGCGCCCCTCCTGTCTGCAGTAGGAGGGGCTTTTGCTGCTCCCACCACTAGGCTCCTTAGCGGCACCTAGAACCGCGTCCTTCTGGGTAACTCTCGCTGCTAGTGTATCCCCTTGCTGGGCACCTGGTTGGTACATCTGACCTCTTGCCTTCAGATCAGGGTTGCTGTGGATGGTTCCCCCTGGACTATTACACTGGCCAGAGCTGCCGGTTACTGGCAAAACGTTGGTGCTGGGATGCTGGGTTCCAACCTCAGAACAGTCGGATAATGGAATCTGCAAGTCACAGGAATTACAGCAGGTAAGTAGGCTTTTGGACGCTCTTGAAGCAGTGATGTTTTATTAGCTCGTGTCCTAACAAGGACAGTTGCATACACTAGCATGAGGTACTAGTGATCTCCAGAATTACAGCTGGTATAATGATACATGGTCAAACAGTGCTCGTTTTTATAAAGTTTCGGGCACAGCGGGTAAACCAGCCGCCTTTTCCGACCAGGCCCCCAAAAGTCTGAAATATCTAATTCATAGATTAACATCAGGATGTGAGATGTTCTTTAAACTTGGATTTTAAATGCAATTTATACGTAACAAAATTTACACTAATCTATGATGTCATAAATGACACTGATCAGACGTTTCTTTTCACTTTAACCAGGGCAGGATAACAGGTAAAGACTCGCTGCTGTGCTTTCAGGCTTAAAAGACCTGTTGGTCACTTCACATGAAAAGAATTAATTAGCATGAGGCTTCCTTTAGAAAAGTTAGGCAAATCCAATTTCCTCCCCTGGCACTGTCTCAGAAATAAATGCATTTCCTATACCAATATAAAAAAAAATCAGTACATTTGCAATTACATAAATTGGCGCCCTGCGCTATTAATTCGCATATGTTTATGCAATAAGTTATTTATAAGTGATCCAGTAACATGCACGCCTTAGAATTGAGCAATTTGAAAAAGAGGACTTTCCATTTTTCCTTCCTAAATGGATTTTCTTTTTGGTGGAGATGAAAGGGTATATTTACTAAACTGCAGGTTTGAAAAAGTGGAGACGTTGCCTATAGCAACCAATCAGATTCTAGCTGTCACTTTGTAGAATGTACTAAAATAAATGATAACTAGAATCTGATTGGTTGCTATAGGCAACATCTCCACTTTTTCAAACCCGCAGTTTAGTAAATCTAGCACAAAGAGTTTTTTTCCATGGCTGAGCCTATATTTGGATACTTCTCTCTGGCACATGCCTGCTGGCCAGACGTAAATCAGAGGTTCGCTTTCATTTTATAAACTGCACTAGGAAAGTAAAACTAAAGACTGGACCTGGTGGCTATGGGTTAAACACCTTTCTCCGCATTACTTTATACCTAATATATTAACTTCAATAGCAGCAGCTATGCTGCCTACCCAGACTTTGTGTAATTAAGGCCCCATACCCACTGGCAATGCGTTTATGTTCAAACACCAGTGTTTCCTTATATTTTGCAAGGCAATTCCCTCTGAAGGCCACTCACCGGCCTGCAAAGAGGTGTAACCATGGAAATTACAACAAGACCCACCTATGTAAGTAAACACGGAGTGAGTGGGGGGGGGAGGGGCGGTGAAGGCGTGATTTGTAGCATCATGCACCCTGCCTAGCCCCCCCCCCACATGTTTATGCAAATTGCATCATTAAGCCCCTCCCACATTTTATCATATGTTTTCCCGGAAGTTCTGAACAGTAGATAGTTTGTGATTGTAAGTCACTTAGGTTTCCCAACTGAATGAAACACACTGCTTCTAGGAAAATGCACACAAAATTGATCGATCAGTTCAACTCTCAAGAAAAACAATATTGGTTTTTTTTTAAAAAATAAAAAAAGGTTTATTGCAAAAAATATTGAAAAACCTTTAGGAATTAAAAAAAAATGTTTCATTCATATAATAAAGCATTTTTTTTTTTATTGGTTATCATCCGTTATCCTTTTTCTGAAATGGCGAGAACAGAACAAGTCTTGCGTTGGTACCAGCTCCACTACAATACTTGTTATGTAGGAACGGGGAAGCCTTCACCGACAAAACTTATTGCCAACAGGGGGTAATCGGTGTTGTATAGAAGTAAACAAGGAAAAGCCCCAGCGCTGGGGCATTTTCGCTGACAATAGGACATTTCGCCCCTTTGATAAATCGACCCCATAGACTCTCATAAAGATGAATTTGCAGTGTTATTAGACCCAAGGGCAGACATTTAGCTACAGTACATTGGAATACCTTTTAACATTAATATAGTAAGTGTCTCTTTTGTATAAGCAATCAAAACCACAGAGACTAGGTTTCTTTCAGGGGAGTTGTTGCTTTAAACTCTGCGTTGCTTATGGGGCTATAAAGCAATAGATTGTGATGGAGAAAGACGTGAACTCTTGATCTTGTTATTGTAGGCACGGATTCTGCCTATAATACTTCACCATCAATGGGTTTCATGCTACATAAACTTTATGGATTGCACAGACACTGGTTCATTTAATATGTCCATCATATTGTCTCTCCCGAGGTCCACAAATTCAATATATTGACCTAGGACCCACCTCTTCTCTAACAGACGTCTTTCCCGTCGCTCTTTAGGTTGATCCTCTGGAGACAGAGGAATGCTGAAAATAACCGTGGAGGAGTCACCCCTCTAAATGTGCTGAAGGTCAGTGAATGAGTAATATTAATGATGAAAGAAATAGTGATTATGTCAGTCTCCTGGGCCCATTCATAATAAACTGCCTACAGTTCATTCTGGTCTATAGTAAAATGTGCGGAACTGTATCTGACCGGCTTCAATGTAAACTAGTTCTTGCAGTGTTTGTTTCCAGTCCATAAAGTTGGGAAGAACGAAGAGTTAAACCCCAAATTGAAATATTCAGATGCGAACCGTGAAGGTAAAATACATCATCCAGTGTCAACCCTGACTTTCCATTGCAGCTCTGTTAAAAAGTAATGTATTAACTCCCCACTACATTACAGACTGCCCCTCCGAGATCTACAGGATAGTGTCCTAAAAATGTCTGATGCAGGTCAAAACGTGGATACTACAGTCATTTGAGCTGCTGTGACATCACTGGACTTGCCCCTGTAAAGGAATTCACCAATCCACACTGTAAGTGTCAGCAGTTGCGGCCGCCGTGACTCTCCCTGTGTCTCCATGACGACCGGGGCGTCACTTCCGGTTCCTGTGTCCCGGTTGCCTGGGCAACAACCGGGATGCATTGGGCTCCCTGCCGCCGCGCCCGGCCAGCTGTCAGACAGCCGGGCACGTGCGCGCAGGTCAGTGTGAATTCAGCCATATATGGCTGATTAGGGGTTAATGGTAGCTCTCCTCATTTGTTATGCAGCTGAGCACTGCATCTCTATTGCCCACCGGCACTACATCCATTAGGCAGAAACTGTGGGTACTTCGGGGCTTTATCCTGATTGGCTCTTAGTACTATTTAAGACAGTGAGGACTGAGCCTCTCTGCCGGTTATAGCGTTTTGTTCCAGTACTGCTGCCTGCTCCTGTTCTTATTTGGTGTTGAAACCTTAGACTGATTTACCCGTGTATGACCTCTGCCTGTCCCTGGACTCTGAACCATTGCCTGTGACCCAGACCTTTTGCCTTTCCCCAGATTCCAAACTATTGCCTGTGACCCTGACCTTGCTGGTACCTGACATCTCCTCCGGTGCTCTGTCTCTCAGATCTCTGGCCTGCATTTGCTTCGTGTACTTCCTTCTGTGCCTGTGCGCTGCCGTGCGAGCATAAACTTATACTACTCTGAGCACAAGTCCTGAAGGCATCCGAGTACCCTTGAGCATAACCAGTCTCTACGGGAAAGGCGGCTGCTAAAGGTGAAGACCTCTTCTACTGGTTCTATGAGTTTATGCCACACTGGTTGCCATAACAGTAGGTCTGCAAGTCTTTCAGTCACACTGTTATGTTAGAGAAGCACCTACCACAAGACAAAATAAATGCAGACATGAAAACAAAGGGTAGAGGACCCTGCTCATTAGAAAGCTTACATTCTAAGTGGATGAGAGCACAACTAAAACAAGAGGAGCGAGTGTGATTGGGACAGTTGTGAGGGTGTATTAGTGTGAGTAATATCATCAGGAATAAGGTAAGCTTTACGAAAGAGATGTGTTTTTAGAGAATGTCTAAAGTGTTGAAGGCTGTGGGAAAGCTTAATTGTGCTTAGTGGACTTCCATAAGTGGGAAGCAGCACGGGAGAAGTGTTGTAGGCGGGAGTGAGAGGAGGTTACCAGAGACAAGACAAGGCGCAGGTCAGAGGTAGTTCTAAAATGGTGGGAGCAGGGGCGGATTGGCCATAGACCTTACAGGGAAGTTTCCCGGTAGGCCGATGCCTAACGAGGCCACCTGGAGGCCACCTCAGATTTTCCCTGGGGGGGCGCGTTTAGATGCGGCGGGGGGAGGCACGTACAGGAAAGCAATCCAAAATATTGGTGTTCAGTGGGCAGCAACAGGCAGCCAATTGCTAGGCTCCCACGGTGCTGTTCGGCAGACAGGAAGTCTGACTTCACTTCCTGTCTACCTGATGTGAGAAGAGACGCTACTCAGAGCAACTGAAGGTAAGTGAGGGGGGCTTAGTATACTATACTATACTAAGGGGGGCTACCTATACTATACTATTGGGGGGCTACCTATACTATACTATACTAAGAGGGGGCTGCCTATAGTATACTATACATTTGCCCTGCATGGCTTTAGAGATGACCCACTGTGTGTAAAGTCATCACATCTAGGTTTTCCTAAATGTTACTACAACCAAATTCCTGTAGTTCTAAATCCCGCCTACTTTTGTGTTGGCCCCACCTACAGTTATTTTGGTCCCGCCGACATGAGGCCACTTCAATAATTTTTTCCAGGGCCACTTTAAGTTCCCAATACGCCCCTGGGTGGGAGCAAGAGTATTTTGATATGAGATTTGAGATGTAGGCAGGGGTAGTGTTGTTAAGGGGTTCGTAGGTAAGGATGAGTAATTTAATTTGAATCTGGAGGACACAGGGAGTCAGTGTAGTGATTTGCAACGTGGTGCAGCAGATGTGGAGCGGTGAGAGAGGAAAATCAGTCTTGCAGCAGCATTTAATGTTGATATATGGGTGTCAGGAATGCCAGATAGCAGGAGGTTACAGTAGTCAAGACAGGAAATGATGAGAGAATGGATAAGAGTTTTGGTAATGTTGAGTAAGAAAAGGGCGTATTTTGGCAATGTTTTCAAGGTGGAATCGATGTGCAAAAGCGAATGTCACATTGTTTGTGATGTGTGAGGAGTGTGTCTTCTTGAAGGCCGTGTGGAGAGAGAGCATGCATGTGACCCAAGTATACAAAAGGCATTCCAATGTCCAGTCAGGGATTCAAGAGATTGATTGGAGTTCAGGGTTCGTAGTCTGAGTCTGAGTATAACACTACTTGAACTCTCACCTACTCAAATGATGCCGTATGGATCAGTGCTTGGTCTGTTGTCATTGCTGCTTGAGTAGATCTGTGTACCGAGAGAGAGGCTCCGGAACGCACCGAGAGACCGGTGATACGGGAGTGTTAAGATTGAGTGTACAGCCAGGCCGGGATGGGAGCTCGCTCTGTGGGGCACCCAGGAAGCCGGAGACTATATTTGCTAGTAGCCAATTGTAGCCAAGGATGCAGTAAGGTGAAGCCTGTACCTGGAGGTAAAGAGCGACATTTCCCCAGAATGTCAGCTCCTCTGCCAAGTGATTATGCTGCCACGTGTAACCAAGTGATATGTGCTATAAATTAAACTTCGAAGATGTAACATTTTATTGTAAATAAACTACCTCATGTATTTCATCCAAATGGCGCTCACTCATCTGTTATGTGCGTATTGTCGCTAACCAATAACGATTGTCGAACCTCGATTTTTGTTTCCAAAGCACAAAGATTTATTCGCAATAAGTAGAGTAAAAATGCTCAAGCGAAGTAATAGTAAATACAGCCGTTACTTATCGCAGGCGCTCTGGATCCAGTGCAGTCATTCAATCCTGAAGTCTGGGGACAAGATGTCTGCACTCTGGATCACAAGCTGCTGCTTATATACACAATCAAATACAGTAATACAATGAAGATGGTATAGCTTGCATCTATTGGTCCAGGTCTCAGGAATGTCCAAGGGGTTGTCAATCATTGGCTGGTTCATCCTAAGGAATCTAAAGGAGGGGGTTATATCTGCAGGGGGTATGCTCTGCTCTTCCCGCCAAGATTCCTTAATCTTAAGTAGTTCATAATTCCCTATCATTCATAACTTGTGTATGCACTCTGCGATTCCCTCGCAGAGTGAACCAAACAGTAGGATATGTAACAAGGTTCATTATGATACCACTCATGATGTTATTCCTTCAACCCGTTCCGTGTATTTCACTAATATGCATGTAACTCTGATATAACATATAAATACTACTATATTTCGACATAACTGACTATGTGTTGCAACTACCATTAATGTGTACTATTTTATAAGTATGCGTGTTTGTGCGAATGTATGGTAAAAGACCAATTACTGTTGCTGCCACGTGTAGTGGATGCGTACGCCCTTTCACGCCGTAGCGTGCCCTTGTACGTCGTAGCATACCGTACGCATCTTTTCAGACAAAGACAACCAAGTTTGCTCGACTTTAATTGAAATGACTTTATCCAATTTGCTGACTTCGACAGCTCCACCCTTTGATAGTGTAATAAACTATCACCCAATCACCGTTTCAAGTTCAGGATTATACAATACTTCTTCACAGACCATGATCTCGGTATCTGGTACCTCCCTTTCAGTCTCTTTCTCAGGGTTACTCCTATGAGACCGTTTTCCACACTTCAACACAGTAGGAACACATTTGACAACTAAACCAATTGCTAAGATGACACCCAGTATAAGGAGAAGGAGCTTACCTACACTAGCAACCATCTCCTGTACCCACTCCCCCAGACTGGAGAACCATTTCACAGGGTTCAACCACGAGAACCAACCCGCCACCTTTTCATCGACCTAATATAACGAGGAATTATGGCTCTTTCGAAATTCCCATTTCAGCTGTAAAATTTCATCCATCTTCCGGTCTATAACCTCTTTAGGGTCATCCGTATTATTAGTAATGTACGTGCAACATTTGACACCAAACTGGGTGGCCAGTGTCACACAGTACCCACCAGTAATAGAGGTGAGATAATTTAGTACCAGTCTATGTTGCACCAACTCCTTCTTGTACGCTTGTAGCTCCCTTCCAGTATACCTGAAAGTGTCATCATACATCTCGGTGATATTATCTATTAATTTGGCTAGGTCTTGGATATATTTAAAGTTTAATGTTCCCCGAGTGGTCCTGGTGAGATCTAGAGCAACCATAACTTGGAAACCAGCAGTTTCACTAATCAATTTTGTAGCTATGGGTTCCTCACCAGGAATCATATTTCTCTTGCCACGGTGTTCATACTGTGTGTGTATGTTTGGTGGTGATGTAGTCTTGTGAATACCAACCATTTCTTCATGAGTAATAGTCATGATTTCAGGAACCAGTTTAGCTAAGAAACACAAGCCCTTGGAACTCGGAGTCACCCAGGAATAAGCTTTCCTCCCACAAACAAAATACACATCATCAGGGAGAACATAAGGAGCAGTATGCCCATGAATTATATCACACAGAGTTTTGATAAAACTACCCATGCCCAGTGTCTCCATTTGCTCTAGACACGTGTCGGCATTAATGACATTTTTACATTTATCTGTAGAGACTTTTCCAATGGATACCTTCTTATGTTTGGTTATACGCCCTAATTTGTGACATCAACATTGCTGCTTAGTAGTGACCTTGTTAGTCTCCCTCTAAAATGAGTGTGGTGAGCCATTGTCTGATCTGATAGGTCAGCCTCCCAATTCTCCAGGCGCTTTTCATGAGATATGTTTAAGCACAGCAAAGATCTGCCTATGGAGTATTGTCGAAGCGTCAGACTAGGGGACCTAGTGTTATTGTACCTCCCGTCTATGGGCCTCCCACCCCTCAATTCGAGTACTTCAGATATGTTTAGAGGGAATGGCACTAGTCCTATATTGTGCTGCCCTTGAGGCACGTGAGAGCACACCCAACACTCGGTTTGGTTTAGCACCTTACCCACCATGGAGTGATAATCCTCCAAAGGATGCCCGCCTATATTCAGAGTACTGGGGGACTGGCATCGTTGGATGCATCTCTCTTCAACTAGGGAGTCGCAGAACTTGCAGATACAATACTCATCAGACAATAGCCCCTCACACTGCCTCCGAGTTCCTGAGCTAGCAGACCTTTTCATAACCCCTGGACCAAGTTTGATAATGGGCTGCTCTGAGTATCCTATTAACTTTTCTTCGGCCTCCATTTCATCCGTATCACTCCCAGAACTCTCCTCCGTCCTCCATCCTCCTTCACAAAAATAGAATGTCCTAGAAAGAGTAAAAACAAGGAAAATCCTGGAACAAAAGAAACACAAAAACCGCCACTCCATCGCTGGAAAGATAATTCTGAGGCAACGTCTCTGGTTCAGGTGTCTCGACTGCAGGCTTTAGGTCTCCCGGAACAGGCTCACAAGTGACAGCTCTGTGTTGTCGGTCTTAGTTTTATCTTGCACTTTCTCCGGATTATGGACTCTCCTGCAGTGGGTGGAATAGACCCAAGTGTCTCTCTCTGCAACCTTCAGTGATGTAGTACTGGTCAGCAGCACTTGGTACGGGCCTTCCCAACGGTCTGTTAAACAACCTGAACGTAAGAAATTGCGGATCATAACATAGTCTCCAGGTTCAACATCATGACAGTTCGTTTCTGGCATACCAGGTGACAGCATTTTTAGTTTTTGTTGTTGTTGTTTTAGCTGTCTACTCATTCTTATAAGATATTGTACAGTCACTTCATTATTACACTTCAAGTCGTCTTGTGGACTCACGATCAAATGAGGTTGTCGTCCGAACAGTATCTCAAAGGGGGACAGATTAAGAGGAGGTCTAGGAGTGGTTCGAATGCTATGGAGGACCAACGGCAAAGCCTCAGGCCATGCCAACCCAGTTTCAGCCATTATCTTACCCAGCTTGTTCTTTATAGTACCGTTTACTCTCTCCACCTTACCACTGGCTTGTGGTCGGTAAGGGGTGTGAAGTCTGCTACTGATTCCCATGAGTTTACACATATTTTGGAAGATATCACCAGTAAAATGGGTACCCCTATCACTTTCAATGATTCTAGGGATACCGAACCTACACACAAAGTCTTGTACAATTTTCTTTGCAGTGAACACAGCAGTATTAGTGGCTGCCGGATATGCTTCTATCCAACCGGAAAACACATCAATACACACTAACACATACTCTAAATTCCTGCACGGTGGTAATTGGATATAGTCAATTTGTATTACCTGGAAAGGTCCGTCTGTAGGAGGGATGTGGGATGGCTCAGTTGGAATAGTTTTCCCAACATTTTTCCTCAAACAAGTAAGACATGACATTGCTTTCTTACCAGCCTGAGAGGAAAATCCGGGGGCACACCAGTATGCTCTCACCAGTTTGCACATACCTTCTTTACCCAGGTGAGTCAGGCCGTGTGCTGCTTCAGCCAGGCTTGGATAGTATGTTCGGGGAGCTACAGGCTTACCTTGTCCATCCCTCCAGAGTCCTGAGGACTCTTGACCACATCCCTTCGCCTTCCAGACCGCCCTTTCCTTCAGGGAACACAAATCTTGCATTTCAATTAATTTCTGCATGTCTAATGTCTGAAAGACCATCATAGTCTCGGTCGATACATTCATAGGTTGCCCTGCTGCCCATTTAGCAGCTTCGTCTGCCCTGTTGTTGCCCAATGACACTGGGTCTTCTTCAAAGGTATGGGCTTTGCACTTTATGACGGCTACTGTTCTGGGTAACTGTATCGCTGTCAGAAGTCCTTTTATGTGTTGTGAGTGTGCCACTGGCGTACCTGCTGCTGTCGTAAAGTTTCTAAGACGCCAAAGGGCCCCAAAATCGTGCACTACCCCGAAGGCGTACCTAGAGTCAGTATATATATTGGCTGATTTACCCTCTGCCAATTCACACGCTCTCCTTAGTGCTACTAGTTCCGCCACCTGGGCTGAGTGAGGTGGACCAAGGGGTTCAGCTTCTACCACATCCTGATCGTCTACAACAGCGTAACCAGTACATAGCTCTCCTGTCTCTGTCTGTCTATGACAACTTCCGTCTGTATAAAACGTAAAATCTACATTTTCTAAGGGGGTGTCACGTATGTTGGGCCTTGCAGTAAAGGTCTGATTCAGGTGTTCCATACAGTCATGCGTGTCAGTATTCTTGCCTAACTCATCATCAACCAGGGTCTCCTTACCTCCCACCCTTTGTGTCTCTAGAGACACATACGGAAAGTATGTAGCTGGATTTAAGGTGCTACATCGTTTGATGGTGATGTTGGAGGGTGCCATCAGGGCTAGTTCCCACTTTGTGAATCTAGCTGAAGAAACATGTCTGGTTTGGGCTGAATTTAACAGAGCTGATACAGCATGGGGTGTATAGATAGTTGAATTATGTCCTAATACTACGTCCTCGCTCTTGCTCACCAGAAGAGCCGTTGCTGCTACACTTCTGAGACATGTTGGGAGTGATCTTGCCACATTGTCTAATTGTGCACTGTAGTATGCTACCGGTCTGCTAGCGTCACCATGTTTCTGTGCGAGGACCCCTGCTGCACAACCATCAGCTTCTGTACAAAATAGCTCAAAAGGCTTTTCATAATCAGGTATTCCCAATGCAGGTGCTCTAGTCAGACTATCTTTAAGATTAAAGAACGCTTGCTCTGACTCTTCTGTGTGTACAACACGTTCTGGTTTTGAGGAAGAGACTAGCTCCTGCAATGGTAATGCCAGAATAGAAAAACCTGGGATCCAGGATCTACAGTATCCACACATCCCTAAGAAAATACGAATCTGCTTCTGGCTCTGCGGCAGAGTCATGTGTTGTATGGCCTCAATTCTGTCGGTTGTCAGGTGTCTTAGCCCCTTAGTGAGGCAGTGTCCTAAGTATTTGACCTTAGTCTGACATGGCTGTAATTTATCCTTCGCCACCTTGTGCCCTGTTTGTGAAAGATGAAGCAACAACAATTTAGTATCATGTAAACATGACATAAAAGAATCAGAGCACAACAACAAATCGTCCACATATTGAATTAGAACAGACCCATTGGGGGGTTGAAAGGATTGCAAACAGTCATGTAAGGCTTGGGAGAAAATACTGGGGCTATCAATGAACCCCTGGGGTAGTCTGGTCCATGTGTATTGCACTCCCCTGTAGGAGAATGCAAAAAGGTATTGGCAGTCAGGGTGAAGAGGGACTGAGAAGAAAGCAGAACATAGATCAATGACAGTAAAATGACTGGCAGACGGTGGAATCTGCATGAGGATGACAGCTGGATTCGGCACTACGGGGAATTGGCTCTCAACAACTTTATTAATTCCCCTTAAGTCCTGGACTAATCTATAGCCCCTCCCTCCATTCTTCTTCACAGGGAAAATGGGACTATTTGCTGTACTGGCTGTACGAATTAAAATCCCTTGTTGTAACAGCCTCTCTATAACAGGATATATCCCTAGTTCCACCTCCGGTTTTAATGGATACTGTGGGATTTTTGGAGCTATCCTACCACTTTTTAGATTGACCATGACAGGGGCTACGTTTGCCATCAGTCCAGTGTCCTGTCCATCTCTGGTCCATAGGGAACCTGATATTTCCAGCAACATCCCCTTTACTTGAGATGGACTTTGTTCTACAACAGGAGAGTGTAACATTAACCTTTAAGGGGTGTCCAATATATCCTGTACCTCATGTGCGACCTTCTCCGGTATATCTAAGAACACACCATCAGAAGTACAGTATATGACACATCCCATTTTACATAACAAGTCTCTCCCTAGCAAGTTAGTAGGAGCCGCTGCAGCCAATAGGAACGAATGCTTAGTATGCAGAGGCCCAATAGTAACTTCAGCGGGTTTAGTTAGAGGATAATGTAACACTTTTCCCGTTACCCCCATAGCTGGAATGGTTTTACTGGTCACCTGTAGATTGAAAGGAGAGGTTATCACAGATCGGGCCGCCCCTGTATCTACAAGAAAAGTTTGTTTCCTACCAGCTATGTCAACTATCATTTTTGGTTCTTCACTCTGACTCTCAGTTAACCTCACTGGCTGTAGACTACAGGTATGACCTGACCCCTAGCGCTGACTATTGATTTCCCGCGCAGCATTTGCTGCTGTAATATGCGCGGGTAGATGTGAGTCTTCTAGTCTATGTGAATCCCTCCTTGGAGGATATCTATGTGACCCACCCTTATGTGTATTGAGTCTTTCCTTTTTACAATCTCTTATGTAATGTCCTTCCTCGTTACAGTTGAAACACCTGATCACTTTAGGTTTCTTGTTATATGGGTTGTATGCTGGTGGTCGTGTATGCACCCCTTCTAGAGCCTGTATACTTACCGTCATTAACCTATCACTTTTCTCTTCTTTTTTTCTAAAAAGGTTTTTGTCATGCTCCACAGCAGACTCCCTAAGAGAGTCTACCGTGACACCTTTCCAATTAGGTAATGTGGTTTTTACTCTCGTCTTTAAATTTTTTAGTGTTTGACAATTTGTTCTATATTCTTTTGGTTAATCTCATCAGTCAAGGTGTCATCTTCCTCCAACAAACAATCTTCAATGAATTTTTGTATGTTAGTATTGGGAGGAAGACACGCCCTCAACACTACACGCCAATCCTTATTGGTTGGTTCGTGGGCATTTCCTAAGTCTTTAACAAATTTCTGACACTTAGCCAACTCTTTTCTAGGATCTGGGAATTCAGTCATAATGGAACGTAATTCTGATCTAGTCCAGGGACAATGCATTGTAACATTTCTTAAAGGAACTACACCATCCTTATCCGGTTTCCCATTGGGAACTGATATTGTGCGGACTGGGAACGCACCCTCTGGTACACTGACTTCAGGGGACACTACAGGATTTGCTGGTTCTAGATTTAGAACGCTTTCACTCCTAGTGATCACGCTACTCTCACCTATCTCAGCCATTTTCTTATACTTGCGCTGAGCCTCTAGTACACTAACGGCATGGGCAATGGCCGAAATCACAGTGGGTTCATCTTCATTTTCAGATACACTTGATTTAAACTGGCTTAAAACAGGATACAACTTAGCAATTTTTCTATTTTCAGTTTTAACAACGGCTGTACTTACCCCTCCCGCCACATAAGGTGGCGGGGGCGCGCTTGCGCTGAGTTCGCCACGCTTCTCAACGGTTACATCCGCCTTGCGCGCGCTTTTCGCCACGCCTACTTCCGGTTTGCATTCGCTGCTCTGCCACGAGTTACCTTCCATTTGCCACAATTTTAAACAATCATTATGTTTATTCCTCACTTTCGTTGAGGTAATCAACCATACTTTATCTTTTACAGTATTTAGTACCTCTGCATTAAAACTTCCTATTGTTGGGAAAGGCCTATCACAAGCTTTGGTCATCTTGACCCACGTGTCACAGTACACAGTTGCGTATGCACCATATTTCTTACACATGAGAAACCTCGCTGAACCAATAGGGCCTTCCTTAGGCAGTACACTAGCCATCTCTAGCGTATGCTTAGCACCCATGTTGAACAATATACCTTCTACCCGGAACACAGACACACCGCAGTGCTCTGTTCCTTCCGGCTAACAATTCCAACTCTGTCGCTACAACCACAGCTAGAGATCTTTAATGCTCGGTGAACGTATTTCCTTTAGCCGCGTTCACTCGCTTTTCTCGCACCCGGCGAGGATCCCTAATACAGAAATATCACTGTGGGCCCCAAGCGCTATCAGCTCCTCGATACCCTGGCTCAACCACAAAAATCTGTTGAGTTTATTATAACTGGGAGAACAAAGTCGATACAATCAACCAGCCTTTCCAATATAATTCCTCCTAGGTGCTTCACCAATTCGCACTAACGGTGCGGTTAGATCGCACTGCCTACCAATACTAATTATTAGCAAGCCTTGCGATCTATTGGTAGCGCTTTGCGAAAACCCGGTTTTCGCATTCGGTATACCTGCCCTGTATACCGTCCTTCAGTTGGGCAATCCGCCTCGTCAGACAGCAACTGAGCAAAATGAATAATGAACAGTGTATCTACGTTACAATATCACATACTATACACCTTTTCTGCGCAGAAAATTAAAAGTTCCCAACAACAGTAATAATATCTCAGAGGCCTTCACAAGTAATTATACTATACATGTACAATAACTATCAAAACAATTGTTTAACCACGTGGCAAATCTACCGGAAGTTCGCGTACGCACAGCAGGAAATACACATATGCTAAGCAATGCAATACAGTTAAAACGCACAATGACAGAAAAAAGAAACAGTTTTCTCTTTTGTCCCTAGGTTCTAGTTAGCGTGCCCTAGATAATGCAAAACGGACATTCGGTTTCACAACACAGAGTAAAATTCAGGTTTTGAACACCATGCGTTCTTACCCGTTTAAGACGCGTCTCCACCCTTTGTTGCGGAACCGAAATCCGTTGGTCTTGCGTATCATCGGCAACAAAACCTCCAAAGCTCACGAGCCCCCAAATTGTTATGTGCGTATTGTCGCTAACCAATAACGATTGTCGAACCTCGATTTGTGTTTCCAAACCACAAAGATTTATTCGCAATAAGTAGAATAAAAATGCTCAAGCGAAGTAATAGTAAATACAGCCGTTACTTATCGCAGGCGCTCTGGATCCAGTGCAGTCATTCAATCCTGAAGTCTGGGGACAAGATGTCTGCACTCTGGATCACAAGCTGCTGCTTATAGACACAATCAAATACAGTAATACAATGAAGATGGTATAGCTTGCATCTATTGGTCCAGGTCTCAGGAATGTCCAAGGGGTTGTCAATCATTGGCTGGTTCATCCTAAGGAATCCAAAGGAGGGGGTCATCTCTGCAGGGGGTATGCTCTGCTCTTCCCACCAAGATTCCTTAATCTTAAGTAGTTCATAATTCCCTATCATTCATAACTTGTGTATGCACTCTGCGATTCCCTAGCAGAGTGAACCAAACAGTAGGATATGTAACAAGGTTCATTATGATACCACTCATGATGTTATTCCTTCAACCCGTTACGTGTATTTCACTAATATGCATGTAACTCTGATATAACATATAAATACTACTATATTTCGACATAACTGACTATGTGTTGCAACTACCATTAATGTGTACTATTTTATAAGTATGCGTGTTTGTGCGAATGTATGGTAAAAGACCAATTACTGTTGCTGCCACGTGTAGTGGATGCGTACGACCTTTCACGCCGTAGCGTGCCCTTGTACGTCGTAGCGTACCGTACGCATCTTTTCAGACAAAGACAACCAAGTTTGCTCGACTTTAATTGAAATGACTTTATCCAATTTGCTGACTTCGACACATCTCATCACTGATAACCATACACCAGTACGTTGGCGCATTGGGTAGGGTCACCTCTTTGTTTGTGTCTAACCCAGAGAAAACTGAGGATAGAGAGACTGAGCCACAGACGGGTGATTATAGCAATTTAAGGGTTAATGGCACAGTATCCGAGTGGGTCCCTGTTAAAATACCCCCATGTTCGAAATCTTGGATTGAGAAGGATTTTGGAGAGTTCAGCCTTAATACCTATGTTTACTATTATCATTATCCTCCTTTATCTGAAAATATAAGAGTATTAATGCTTTGTATACATACCAGACAGCATTTGTAAATAAGCAAATTAGGAAAAAATTACTACACCCCCGATCCACCAAGACCCATTGCCACTAAACTCTAAACGTGGCAAAATTATAATGGAAATTGCACCAGTTTGTCGACATGTCAAAACCTCTTCCCTTTTGTTTGATTTTCACTGCTCGGCCACGGAAACAAAAGATGCGTGGCAGAGAGGGATGAAACCTAAAAACTCACTATAGCTTCCCTTCACGTGGCACAAATTCAATATCTTACAAATACCTGCTACATTGTCCACCCCTAGTAAGGTGATTGGCTGCTGCGGTTGCCCAGCAGTTCGGTCAGGGGCTTTTCCCTGGGGGCCCTCACAGGTACCATAATCGGCCCCAGTCAATACCATTTTAAAGTGTGATTTAGGGAATGGAGGTGTGTTGATACTGGACCCAATTAGATGGGTGTGACCATCATCTAATTGCAGCCTACACTACACACTCTCTGGATATTTTATACAAACTTGTGCGCAGTAAAAATGCTTTTATTTTCTTAACACTACTAGAAAAACAGCAGCGTATAAAAATACTGATTGCTATGAGCTATTGCATGTGGCTTATACTGTCCTGACTGTGTTATGCCCTGTGTTTGAAATCTGGACTTCTGTAGCGATCGCACTTTAGAACCACACAGGCTGGTGGCGAGAGGGTTGTGTTCTACAATGAAAAACCCTTTTAACGAATGGGCCGTTGCTGTGATTTTATCTTGCAGGAATTGAAAGAAGTAATGACCTGTCATCATGGAAATTGTTCTCTGCAGTTATATTGGTTATTTTCTGAAGCTTGTCAGAGACACGACCCAGCATACTGCCGACATCTCAGTCCTCATAAGCTGGTATGAAGAAACACATAATAGTCAGACCAAGCACTCAGCGATTGCTGTGTACCTACCCGTGTCGGTGTATGAGAAGCGCACAGCTGGGTGGCTGGCAGGTAGTTTATGAGAGGGGAGGGATGGAGTACAAGTGGGCATACATTGGATAACTGGATAATAAATACAATATATTATCTTTATTTACTTATATAGTGTCAGCAATTTCCATAGCGCTTTAGAATTGGGGACATATATCTTGTTTGTTGTGTTAATTAAATAAATTGAATTATGTCTCACACTACTGCCCCATCCCCTACATTCTGCTACCGGACACACTTTTGCCAGGTGAACATGTGATTTAGTGGGCAGTTTGATATCTGTGTTCCAAGTACAAAGTCTTCTTGTTCCGGCAGTTCCCGGGCACGGAACCAAATTAATTTATGTCATACTTTATCAATCATCATCAATTCTTTCATCATGACGTACCCACCCCTGTAAACATTGAGTGACGGGTCAGATGATGCAGTTCACATTAGCACATCCCTGCCACTGGGTGCTTATTGAGTTGGGGGGCAGGACTTACAGAATTCGTGTAATGTGTCTATCTACTTTGCGGGATGTAAACGCATGGATGTGAGAATTGCCTGCTCTCTCGGGAGTCCATGAGGTCTTCTCCGAATTCAGGAAACTTCTGGAGAGCAGGCAACTAACACTTATGTGCACAGAGTAATTCTCAGCGAGAATGTTTGAGCATAGTTGCTTACTCTCCCTGAATGTCCGGGAGACTCCCGAATTTTTGGGAGTTCTCCTGGACTCCTGAGAGAGCAGGCAGACATGAGGCCACTTCAATAATTTTTTCCAGGGCCACTTTAAGTTCCCAATACGCCCCTGGGTGGGAGCAAGAGTATTTTGATATGAGATTTGAGATGTAGGCAGGGGTAGTATGGTTGAGGGCTTCGTAGGTAAGGGTGAGTAATTTAATTTGAATCTGGAGGACACAGGGAGTCAGTGTAGTGATTTGCAACGTGGTGCAGCAGATGTGGAGCGGTGAGAGAGGAAAATCAGTCTTGCAGCAGCATTTAATGTGGATATATGGGTGTCAGGAATGCCAGATAGCAGGAGGTTACAGTAGTCAAGACAGGAAATGATGAGAGAATGGATAAGAGTTTTGGTAATGTTGAGTAAGAAAAGGGCGTATTTTGGCAATGTTTTCAAGGTGGAATCGATGTGCAAAAGCGAATGTCACATTGTTTGTGATGTGTGAGGAGTGTGTCTTCTTGAAGGGCGTGTGGAGAGAGAGCATGCATGTGACCCAAGTATACAAAAGGCATTCCAATGTTCAGTCAGGGATTCAAGAGATTGATTGGAGTTCAGGGTTCGTAGTCTGAGTCTGAGTATAACACTACTTGAACTCTCACCTACTCAAATGATGCCGTATGGATCAGTGCTTGGTCTGTTGTCATTGCTGCTTGAGTAGATCTGTGTACCGAGAGAGAGGCTCCGGAATGCACCGAGAGACCGGTGATACGGGAGTGTTAAGATTGAGTGTACAGCCAGGCCGGGATGGGAGCTCGCTCTGTGGGGCACCCAGGAAGTCGGAGACTATATTTGCTAGTAGCTTATTGTAGCCAAGGAAGCAGTAAGGTGAAGCCTGTACCTGGAGGTAAAGAGCGACATTTCCCCAGAATGTCAGCTCCTCTGCCAAGTGATTATGCTGCCACGTGTAACCAAGTGATATGTGCTATAAATTAAACTTGGAAGATGTAACATTTTATTGTAAATAAACTACCTCATGTATTTCATCCAAATGGCGCTCACTCATCTCATCACTGATAACCATACACCAGTACGTTGCGCATTGGGTAGGGTCACCTCTTTGTTTGTGTCTAACCCAGAGAAAGCTGAGGATAGAGAGACTGAGCCACAGACGGGTGATTATAGCAATTTCAGGGTTAATGGCACAGTATCCGAGTGGGTCCCTGTTAAAATACCCCCATGTTCCAAATCTTGGATTGAGAAGGATTTTGGAGAATTCAGCCTTAATACCTATGTTTACTATTATCATTATCCTCCTTTATCTGAAAATATAAGAGTATTAATGCTTTGTATACATACCAGACAGCATTTGTAAATAAGCAAATTAGGAAAAAATTACTACACCCCCGATCCACCAAGACCCATTGCCACTAAACTCTAAACGTGGCAAAATTATAATGGAAATTGCACCAGTTTGTCGACATGTCAAAACCTCTTCCCTTTTGTTTGATTTTCACTGCTCGGCCACGGAAACAAAAGATGCGTGGCAGAGAGGGATGAAACCTAAAAACTCACTATAGCTTCCCTTCACGTGGCACAAATTCAATATCTTACAAATACCTGGTACATTGTCCACCCCTAGTAAGGTGATTGGCTGCTGCGGTTGCCCAGCAGTTCGGTCAGGGGCTTTTCCCTGGGGGCCCTCACAGGTACCATAATCGGCCCCAGTCAATACCATTTTAAAGTGTGATTTAGGGAATGGAGGTGTGTTGATACTGGACCCAATTAGATGGGTGTGACCATCATCTAATTGCAGCCTACACTACACACTCTCTGGATATTTTATACAAACTTGTGCGCAGTAAAAATGCTTTTATTTTCTTAACACTACTAGAAAAACAGCGGCGTATAAAAATACTGATTGCTATGAGCTATTGCATGTGGCTTATATTGTCCTGACTGTGTTATGCCCTGTGTTTGAAATCTGGACTTCTGTAGCGATCGCACTTTAGAACCACACAGGCTGGTGGCGAGAGGGTTGTGTTCTACAATGAAAAACCCTTTTAACGAATGGGCCGTTGCTGTGATTTTATCTTGCAGGAATTGAAAGAAGTAATGACCTGTCATCATGGAAATTGTTCTCTGCAGTTATATTGGTATTTTCTGAAGCTTGTCAGAGACACGACCCAGCATACTGCCGACATCTCAGTCCTCATAAGCTGGTATGAAGAAACACATAATAGTCAGACCAAGCACTCAGCGATCGCTGTGTACCTACCCATGTCGGTGTATGAGAAGCGCACAGCTGGGTGGCTGGCAGGTAGTTTATGAGAGGGGAGGGATGGAGTACAAGTGGGCATACATTGGATAACTGGATAATAAATACAATATATTATCTTTATTTACTTATATAGTGTCAGCAATTTCCATAGCGCTTTAGAATTGGGGACATATATCTTGTTTGTTGTGTTAATTAAATAAATTGAATTATGTCTCACACTACTGCCCCGTCCCCTACATTCTGCTACCGGACACACTTTTGCCAGGTGAACATGTGATTTAGTGGGCAGTTTGATATCTGTGTTCCAAGTACAAAGTCTTCTTGTTCCGGCAGTTCCCGGGCACGGAACCAAATTAATTTATGTCATACTTTATCAATCATCATCAATTCTTTCATCATGACGTACCCACCCCTGTAAACATTGAGTGACGGGTCAGATGATGCAGTTCACATTAGCACATCCCTGCCACTGGGTGCTTATTGAGTTGGGGGGCAGGACTTACAGAATTCGTGTAATGTGTCTATCTACTTTGCGGGATGTAAACGCATGGATGTGAGAATTGCCTGCTCTCTCGGGAGTCCATGAGGTCTTCTCCGAATTCAGGAAACTTTTGGAGAGCAGGCAACTAACACTTATGTGCACAGAGTAATTCTCAGCGAGCATGTTTGAGCATAGTTGCTTACTCTCCCTGAATGTCCGGGAGACTCCCGAATTTTTGGGAGTTCTCCTGGACTCCTGAGAGAGCAGGCAAAAATCCCGGATCCAGCTGTCCCCGTTGTTGTAGATGGTGGAGGGGCTAAACGTGGCATTGTGGCCTCACCACCTCCTACGATTGGCTAGAATTGCCTAAGATTGACAGGGGGGGATCCTAACGGCGCACCACGGGTGGCCACGCCCCCTCAATGGACCCCCTCCTGGACAGCTGCCTTCAAAAGTAGGTAAGTATGTGTTTGAGGGCCTGGTTTAGCGTAGGCCACAATTTTGCATTCCGAAAGTAGACGTGAAGCATATCTTGATGCGGCTGGAGTAAAGATACAACAAAGTTGGTCCCACTCTCTAAAATAAGTAACCTGCACCTGTACTATAGTGTGGGTGAAATTCCCTAGGAGAGCCAGAGCCACAAACAACGTGCAGATCCTTCCTCCAAGGCAAACTAGCCCCATGCTACTTTCAACTACAGCACTGACGCCCAAGACCCAAGGAGTGTCAAGATGAGCCAAAGTTTTATTCATCACAGGGCTGGTTAACCAGGGGGTGGACCACACCTTTTTTGTGGCCAAATTTCCCTTAGGAATTCCTCCCCGTGCTGATGGATGCGGGAGACCTGCCTGCTCTCCTGGGAGTCTGGGACACTGACCTGGATTTCAGGAGTCTCCCAGACATTCTGGGAGAGTTGGCAAATATGAATGAGGCTTACTCTAAAAGCCGCATCTCCAGGGGGCGAGCTACACTTACATGTGCCCTCCCCTACTGTACATAACTTGTGCTTGTACGCTCCTGATTCGCCTCCGCAGACATCAGGGGCTACAAGTACGAATAACATGTCATTTAGAAATTTTGCTTTGTTTTACTGCACAAACACAGTACAACCTTCCTTTTGTTTTTCAACCCGCAGTTGGAGAAAAAAAATATCTTTTGTGCAACTTGAGCTCCCCAAACATTGAGCTCTATGGAGCATGTTTCTGACAGAGGGTTAGATGTAGGCGTAGCATAACAAGAGCAGACCGCACTATTTTGTCTTTTTAAGGTCGTGTTTGGAATTTTCACAGAAACATAAATAACTATTGTGGTTGTTTCATGGAGATCCTTATCTGTCTGCTAAAGTCTTTATGTCCTCCTGACCCCTCTGTTATTCTGACTTAGACAGTCTGCTGTCATAGTAACAGAAGTGGTTTTTACCTGGTCCACAGGCGGCACAGGAGACATCGTGCAGCTTAGGCCTCTCACAATGCAGCGACCCAGCTGTATTTATAGTAATAATTGCTGAAGATTAAGGTGCAAATGAGGCATCTGTGAGGATTACTTTTGACATGTGGGCACAGGGCAGGCAATTATCAAATTATCATATTGGTTCAGCCACACAAAAATGGCTACCTCCACTGTATGCATGGGACAGGTCCACTTTTTTCAGCGAGATGAAGGAATGATATATAGTTTAATCTGTATTAAAGCAATGTTCTCTAGACTTATTAATTTGCTGGATGTATCCCAAAAAAATATATGCTAAGAGTATATTTACAACTTAATGATGTGTAATTTCTTTATCCTTTTGGGGCCTGATTCGTTAAGGAACTTAAATTAAGAAGTTTCTTATTTAAGTCTCCTGGACAAAACCATGTTACAATGCAAGGGGTGCAATTTAGTTTTCCGTTTTGCACATAAGTTAAATACTGACTGTTTTTTCATGTCGCACACAAATACTTGATAGCTTTATTTTTGTGCTAGAATTTAAAGTTGACCTAGGAGATGCCCTACCCCAACTAAATCTGTCTCCATATTTTAAATTTATCTCTCCCTCCAATACAACATGGTTTTGCCCAGATGCAAAGTTTCTCCTTTCTTATGCTTTGCTCTCCTTAATGACTCAGGCCCTATATATTTACATTTTTATGGATTTGGCGGTCCTTTCATTATCATGGCTTCTCTGGTATGGAGCAATCCAATGCTGCTACTGAATCTAACAGTATGTATGGTACATAGGGGGAAGGAAGTGATTATTCATATCATGCTATCGCATAACTCCCAATGTTTAGAATCACAAAATCTGGACAAATAAGCTCCGCCCCTGTTCCATCCAAACTCCCACAAGTGACCAAATGTGGGTAAAAATCCAACTACTTTTTGTTAAGCCCATACTTGCCAACTTATGGCAAGTATGATCCGGGAGCCTGCTGGGGAAGGTGGGCGTGCAGGGTGCGGTGCTCCGAAAATTGCAACACCGCGATTCCCGGTGAATAGCGTCGTTTTGGACCTAATTCTGCCCTCTTCACTAGGAAGTGGGCAGATCCGGGAGATTGCCACACTCTCCCGGGAGTCCGTGAGACTCTTGCGAAATGCGGGAGTCTCCCGGACATTCCGGGAGAGTTGGCAAGTATGGTTAAGCCCCACCTCTTTTGTAGTCTGCAAATTTGGATGTCCAGCAAAAATCGGAACACCTTTGCTATCATGGTATGTGCATGTTTTATACTTCCTCCTATAGCGTAGTGTCAGTAATCAGTGTTCAAACATTAAAAGGTTATTCTGTACTCTCCATTATATATATTTGGAATCTGCGTTCAGGACCATTGTTTCCCCATAAGAGTTCTGCACGGCAAAAAATATAAATATACACTGATACTGCAAGATTTTATTGATAAATTATGGAGATAGGAAGTTTTCCATCGCTGCAATAAGCGTCGAGAGACGACCAGCCTTACCGTCTGTTAATAAATAGGCCAGTTATCCCTGTCCCCACCGAACAGCATCACCTCTCTTTTTCTGTAGGTAATCTTCAGTATCTTCAATTTATTCAGGAGTAACAGACAACAGTACAGTGCCATATCTTGTCCTGTAAGCAAGGGTTAATTGTTATTATTCCATGTCTACAGACCAGTACACAGTATACTGTATGTGTGCATTGCAGGGATAGCTAGCTTAGAAGGGGTTAAAGGTGTGCTGTTTTTGCCAGCAGGTGGTACCGTAAACTAGGTGCGATCACTCCAGCTGACCTCAGCAGCCAATGACTTTCAGTTTGTATTTTATTTTTTTACTTTTGCTTGCAAGAAATTTGGCTTTTCTCAACTCCGCTGGCAAAGTTTACACTCAATCTAAATTGTTACCTCTTTTTTTTTTTTTTACCATGTGCTTCTCTCACTGAAATGCAAATTGTTTTTTATGAGTTTCCAGTCGACACACCCTATAGCGTCTTTTTTCTTTCTATTTTTTTTTTTATTTCCCCTTCAGTTGTTGCAAAAGATATTCAGCTCCTTTTCACGGTTCCGTGTGCTTGAGTTTTCGAGCTTGGTTTGCCCATGTTCCGCTGTACAGTAGGAAAGGAAGGCTTGTTAGAGCCAAAAAAAAAAGTCCAGTTAACCTCTGGATACAGTGCATAGCTGTTCGAAATATCTGACCTGGAAGTGTAACAGCACCTGATTGGCTGGCGCAGTTCACGGAAAAAATGTGCTCACAGTTGGCCGGATTAGTAAGACACGTTTGTATGAAGCCCGAAAGTCGTGTGCCAAGAGAAAATCCGCCAGTAGGTGGCAGCAAGGCCGTAAATAAGGAAATCAGGAGGGGGATAGATATCAGTTTTATTTTACTGTACACAGACTATTTTATGTGCTTCTTGGCTATATGTTAGTATGTACAATGCCCATGAAACTGACTGAAATTTGAATTTGAAAAATATAAAATTTTTTAGAAACAACTAATTGGAAATGAAACAGATGGTGACAGATTGGTTTGTACCATGCTGTCGTATTCTGGAAGGTATATGTTGATAACAAAGCAGGAACATGAACAGGTCACATATTAGGAACACAGAAAAAAAATGCACAAAGTTTTCAAAACGGTTCCGTAGAACATTGCGCGTTTGGCCACAAAATCTGGCACATTTCTCAGTCTGTTTCATAGTGAAACTCGAATTGCGTAAAATTTTGCTGCTGTATCTCTTATTTCTAGTGAGACTAGAGGAAGAGAATACATTAGGAGGTATAGGGAACATGGTCATGTCTTAGTTAACTCAATTGGAAGTGTAAGATAGCGTTAGACTAAGAATTGTGCGTTCTCTGGTTTCTAAGAGCGATTTCAGTATCCGTGAATCTTAGAGGTTTCGTGCAGCTGGTGAAGGAAGAATAAGTTAAATATTTCCTATTCCGTATTTTACTTGGAAGCTTCATATATATTCAGTGAGAAATAAAGAGAAATATATATGTGTATGAAATATATGTCCCGATACCACAGACAGGCTTCATCAACAGTCTTTCACAAATCTCTTAACAGAAAACTGGTGGATATATATATATATATATATATATAGTGCTTTTTTTGTAAAAAAAAAAAAAGGTGGTGGAACTCACATCTTGTTAATATTTTATGAAAAAAAATTATATATTCATGTCTAAACATACCTTTAATGTATTGTATTTCAGGCAAATGTTCATAGTAAATTCCAAACACTGATAATAATTTTTATGCCCCCCTTCAGTCTTCATTCTGTGCCAGTGCCCCTAATAATTGTTATGTCCCCCTTCAGGTGTCATCCTGTGCCAGTGCCCCTAATAATTGTTATGTCCCCCTTCAGGTGTCATCCTGTGCCAGTGCCCTTAATAATTTTTATGTCCCCCTTCAGGTGTCATCCTGTGCCAGTGCCCCTAATAATTTTTATGTCCCCCTTCAGGTGTCATCCTGTGCCAGTGCCCTTAATAATTTTTATGTCCCCCTTCAGGTGTCATCCTGTGCCAGTGCCCCTAATAATTTTTATGTCCCCCTTCAGGTGTCATCCTGTGCCAGTGCCCTTAATAATTTTTATGTCCCCCTTTAGGTGTCATCCTGTGCCAGTGCCCCTAATAATTTTTTGGTCCCCCTTGAGTTTTTATGCTGTGCCCCGGGCCCTACTAATTTTTATACCGAACCGCCTTCCCCCTTCCCCCCACCCTCACGTTGGCCTTTTTAAAAAAAAAAAATCACCATTTATTTTTTTGCACACTTTCTTTTAAACGGCCCCCCATTTTTCCTTTAACTTACCTTGCTTTCTATTACCTCCTTTCTCCTCTTCACTTGTTATTAGCTTTCTTTTCTGGCGCGGCGCTCCTCCTCTTCTTGTATTGAATATGCTCCTCACACCTCCGTGAATGAATGCCGGGCGCGCCGTGCGTGATGACGTCACACCCGACAGTCCTAGCAAATAGAGAAGGGAGGAGGGAGCAGCCGCGCCGGAGAGATGGTATTTGTTTATTTTTTTTACTTTTTATTGTTAAAGGCCGGTGGAGAAGCCGCCGCAAACCAAAAAAAAAGGTCCCGGAACGCCGTTCCCAGCGTTCTATGGGAAAAAAAGCACTGTATATATATATATATAAAGGGAGAGAGACATCCATCTTGCTGTCTTTGTGTGGCAAGTGCTGTGGAAATGGCTTTATAAATCTACTTTTTACTGCTTGTCTGACAAAATTCATCATTGTGAAATTGGGACATTTTAGACTACGTTCAACAGCAGACTGACTTTATTTTGATTGTGGAAATCAGGGGTGTAATATGAAAAATAGTTGGGTGATTTATAAAATAAATAAATTATATATATATATATATATATATATATATATATATATATCTATATCTATCGGTGGTAGTCAGCATATCGATGCTGACTACCCAGACAAGAATTACCACTTACTCCGATGTTTTGACACCAAAGGGCTTCTTCCCGACCAGGCTCCAGGACGACTGATGTGCCCACCGACTGGAACCAATCGCGATGAATGAAGAAGCCGGTGCGACTTGATGACGTCACTGGCAACCGCGACACTGTTATCGGTGCTGTTAAGGGGGCAATGTAAGTATGCGGGCATGGGCAAGGTACTTTACAAAACGGTGTACATTGGCCATGCCCGCATACTTACATTGCCCTCTTAAAAGCACCAGTAACAGCATCGCGGTTCACAGTGACATCATCAAGTCGCGCCGGCTTCTTCATTCATCGCGACTGCTTCCAGTCTGTTGGCACATCAGTCATCCTGGAGCCTGGTGGGGAAGTAGCCCTTCGGTGTCAAGATGTCGGGGCAAGTCTTGTTGGAATAATCAGCATCATTATTCCGTACCCCACCCATATATATATATATATATATATATATATATATATATCATCATCATTTATTTATATAGCGCCACTGATTCCACAGCGCTGTACAGAGAACTCATTCACATCAGTCTCTGCCCCATTGAAGCTTACAATCTAAATTATATATATATAGATATATAGATATATATATAGATATATATATATATATATATATATATATATATATATAAATATATATATATATATATGGGTCCCCCCATAACCACACCAAGTAAAATTAACATTCGTCTCCCCATTTATTACAAGTATTGTAACGTACGTTGTCAACCAATTTATTTTATTTTTTTCCGTTTCCCTTTACATTGTAGCTGTTGACTCCAGTATCCAGCCTATAAGTTTCCTAGAAACACCACAGAGACATGAGCCACTAGGTAAGAGGCACCCTATAAAGCTCTCTTATTGTATGTGCCCTGTACATTAAACATTGGCTAATCCAATAATACATTTCTCTGCCGACAAGAAAAACATTAGAAAACTGGATGGTGCCGCTCAGAGTCTGGAAAGCTGTGGTTTGTATAGCTGACATATTGGTTATGTGTCATAGCCACAGTAATTACAAGAGCTGATGAGCTTCTGCATGAGCACAGCCATTTGGACAAAGTGAATCTACTCTTCATTGCAGAGTAATAATCTGTGTAGCGGGTTAGTCTGTGGTTGGATGATGTCATAGAGTGAGCGCAGTCACACAGTCTATATAGCAGGTTAGTGTGTGATTGGATGATGATGTCACAGCGCAGTCACACAGTCTATGTAGCAGGGTAGTGTGTGATTGGATGATGATGTCACAGCGCAGTCACACAGTCTATGTAGCAGGGTAGTGTGTGATTGGATGGTGATGTCACAGCGCAGTCACACAGTCTATGTAGCAGGGTAGTGTGTGATTGGATGGTGATGTCACAGCGCAGTCACACAGTCTATGTAGCAGGTTAGTGTGTGATTGGATGGTGATGTCACAGCGCAGTCACACACTCTATGTAGCAGGTTAGTGTGTGATTGGATGATGATGTCACAGCGCAGTCACACAGTCTATGTAGCAGGTTAGTGTGTGATTGGATGGTGATGTCACACAGTGAGCGCTGTCACACAGTCTATGTAGCAGATTAGTGTGTGATTAGATGGTGATGTCACACAGTGAGCGCAGTCACACAGTCTATGTAGCAGGTTAGTGTGTGATTGGATGGTGATGTCACAGCGCAGTCACACAGTCTATGTAGCAGGGTAGTGTGTGATTGGATGATGATGTCACAGCGCAGTCACACAGTCTATGTAGCAGGGTAGTGTGTGATTGGATGGTGATGTCACACAGTGAGCGCTGTCACACAGTCTATGTAGCAGGTTAGTATGTGATTGGATGGTGATGTCACACAGTGAGCGCAGTCACACAGTCTATGTAGCAGGTTAGTCTGATTGGATGATGATGTCACAGAGTTAAGAATTAATCGTATATATGGCTTAAATACTCAATGTTTCTCACTAGAGATGGTGATGCTCTTAAATACAGGGTTTCCTCCTGTCCATTCAGGCCATAAAATCCATCCAATAATATACTTCCTTTTGCAGTATAGCCAAACAAGGTTAAAAAAAATTGGGAAACCAGGCCCCATGTAAGCTGTAAGGATGCATCACGCTTACCAATCTGGTGAGAAATGCAGAACGAGGGATGAAATTTGTCTATGTGTATATCTGCCATTTTATATCCCTTAGTGTGTCGGACAGTGGGGTAATAATGTGTTGCAAATCTAGGATGCTGATTTTTAAATTTTAATTTTCGTTTTATTAACAGCATCAAAACAATACAAACAGGAAACATGTGAACATTGTACGCAGTGAATGAATGTAACCAAAGTGCAATTTGTTATAATAGAACAAATACAAGTCTGGTATATAGTAATCAGCAATAAAAATAAACCCAGAAAATTAAGAAAAAACATGTTAATGCCTTTTTTTATTCGAGGGAAAGTTAAAACAAAAGGGGAACGAGGGGAGGAAGGAAGAGGGAGAGGCTTACCTCTCGGATAGTGAAGGGAATTGTTAGCTCTGGATGGGGTTAGCTACAAGGTGAGCTAAGGCTATAAGTGTGGAGGTGGAATATTGTTAAATTGCGTCCAGGCAGCCCAAGTTTTATCGAACGAAGCAGATGAATTCCTCAGGTTACTGGTCATATGTTCTATCTCATAAACGTACCAAACGTTTTTCCTGAGGGCCTCTATGGATGACGGGTTCTGGTTTTTCTAAGATCTGACAATGAGACAGGTAACTGAACTTAGGATCTGCCTAATCATTTTATTCAAATGTTTTGGAAGGTCAGGGAAAGATATAAGGCTTTTTTCGGATGAAAAAGAATATAGCTGAGATTTGAACCTCAGACCGAAACTTCATTATGACCGGGCAGGACCCCCAGAAGTGGAGAAAAGAATCCGGCTCTTGGCATCTTCTCCAAAACTGAAGAGAAACGGTCTGGTAAATGTTATGTAACCTGTTTGGGACCAAGTACCAAAGATATAGCAGCTTGTTTGCGTTTTATTTTATCCACACAGTGAGGTTTTGGCCACACCTGTCGATATCTCCAACCAATTTTCTGCATCCAGGACCTTGTTCAAATCTTTTCTCCTGTGGCCGGGTGTTTTCAGTGCACTGACTGACAGTGAGATACTTAATGTGGGGGGGCAGGGGGGTGGTGTATATGCTGGACAGAGGAAGTTATTTTATATATATGTGGGCAGCACAGTGGCTCAGTAGTTAGCACTTCTGTCTCACAGCGCTGGGGTCATGAGTTCAATTCCCAATCATGGCCTTATCTGTGTGGAGTTTGTATGTTCTCCCTGTGTTTGCGTGGGTTTCCTCCGGGTGCTCCGGTTTCCTCCCACACTCCAAAAAAACATATTAGTAGGTAAATTGGCTGCTATCAAAATTGACCCTAGTCTCTGTCTGTGTGTGTATGTTGGAGAATTTAGACTGTAAGCCCCAATGGGGCAGGGCCTGATGTAAATGAGTTCTCTGTACAGCGCTGCGGAATCAGTGGCGCTATATAAATAGATGATGATGATGATGATGATATATATAGTTACCATAAATTCCAGAATAAACATGTTTACGTTGTCCGTTTTCTATATGTTTTATTGTGTACGATCGTCCTCACAAAAAATGTGAATGTGAATGTTCAAAAGCCACCTTATTAGTTAAAAAAGGAGCAGGTTGTAGAAGGAAAAAAAAAAAGAGGTGTTCATCCAGGAAATGCGGTCATGGCTTCATGATTTTAAAGTAGAAATAATTTACATGGACGTACCGTATATTGCCTTGGTTTAGCAGCACAGGAAATGACATCACAAATAGTAGAGTGATGGCTTCCTGCCAGAAGACTGGTTTTTCCTATGTCCCCCGTAGGGACAAACGTATATATGACAAAGTTCTGGAATATTTATCTTCTTCAGCTCCACTCGTGTGTAGACGCAGCCTCTCGGAGACAAGACCCATTTTGTGCGAGCTTTACGGCTCTGAGGTGATGCCTGATTTTTCCATGCGGCTTGCAGAAAATGAGATCTGACATGGTTATTACACGTTCATGAATGGGCCCTCTTTATTTAAGATGTTTCCACGCTAGTACTAACTAAGGGGGGGAAAAAAGAGAGAGAGAGAAAGAAAACAACTTCAAAAGTCATTTCTGGTCTGTAGTGTTTCCAATTGATGTGTCAGCAGGTCTTTTTATTTAAAGCCAACTTAATTGGTTAAAATGACCATACATGGTAAAATTAAGACATGGAAATCTCATATAAACCACAAATTAAATTGTTTGTCAAAAAGGCTTAATTTTTCTGTAGCTTTTTATATGAATTCATATTGTTTTCAAAGGCAAGGCATAGCTCAAATAACAGTTAAGTACATTGGAGTAGCAGACATGTATTTAGTCTTATCCTTGTTTTAGATCACCAACATATTGCTCAGCGCTGTACAAGCAAGGAATAATATTCAGACACATCAGTGCCTGCATCAATGAAACTTACAATCTAATTTTCCTACCTCAGACTCAAAAACACATATACTGATAAGCAGTGGTCGAAGTGGAAATGTAGAGGGGAATTCAATTACCCGCAAAAGTGTCTCCAGAACGTCTGTGAGACACTTAGCGGCGGAGATTTGACAGAAATCTACGCTCATTTTTCCTCGCGCCTCTATAGGGATTTCTAACGTAACTGACAGCACAGGTTCCCTGTGTCGAAGTTCTGCCCAGTGTTCACCAACGGAAGGTCCCTCTGGGGCCACAACTACTCCATTAGGCATCCCAAACCAATTGCCACACCTCTGTGAAGTTTTCATCCAAATCCATCCAGTGGAAGGCCCAGAACAGGCTCCCAGGGTCAATTCTGCCCAGCGTACACCAACAGGGCGTCCAACCGGGACGTCAGCACCCTAGTATGTCTTCTGGGATCCAATGTTACCACTCTGAGAAGTTTTCATCCAAATCCATCCAGTGGAAGGCCCAGAACAGGCTCCCCAGGTCAATGCTGCCCAGCGTACACCAACAGGGCGTCCAACCGGGACGTCAGCACCCTAGTATGTCTTCTGGGATCAAATGTTACCACTCTTGGAAGTTTTCGTCCAAATCCATCCAGTGAAAGGCTCAACGTTCTGCTGAACATACAGTAATGGGAGGTTCGACCAGGACCCTAACTCCCCTAAAACCTGTCCAGAATTCAAATGGACCACCTCGCATTGGTTTCACCCCAATTGGTGCAGGGGTGTCCAAATGCATAACCGGACAGACAAACAAACAAACAGACAATGATTTTTATATACAAGATGTTTGCATGTATTAATGGTGACGATTGCCATATTGCAACAGTGATGTTGACACAAAATTTCATCCATCAGTGATCGGTTTCCAAAACAGCAACCTAGACTATTGCCCGATTTCCAGCCAGATTTCCAACCATTAAGCAGGCTGCACAGCCTTTGTGTGACGTGGGATAATACACCACCACCACTTAACATGCCACACTCAGTATCAACCAGCAGGTAGCAATCAGCATGGCCCAGTGTAGTGGACATCGGGGTGTATGGTCCAACTCAACGTGCAGCGTTCCGTATTATGTCGGTGCTTTATAAATTAAAGAACTTAATATACATTGAACTTTTTAAAGGGCCTAGAGCTGTAATCATGTTTTTCATGGGAATATACAGTGGACATGGTTCTGTATGTTATACATGACCATAATATATACTCATGTTTAGTATATATGGGATATCATCATCATTTATGTATATTGCACCAGTATATTCCATAGCGCTATACAAATGGAAGCAAACACAGTAATAAAACTAAAATACTGGGTAATACAGACAGAGAGGTAAGAAGGCCCTGCTTGCAAGCTTACACTCTATGGGACAGATGGAGTTTTTATTTTATGAGGGTAAGTGCTACATCATACTGCATATTGGTCCATCTTGAATGCAAAGATAAAAAGTACTTGGTGGGCCATATGATCAGTCACACAGCAATGTTGGTCAAAGGGTTGTTGTCTTGTGTTAGCTGTGTAGGGGGTGGCAATAAGGTAACCTAGGGAGGTTAAGATGGTGGTTGAGGAATATTATAAGCTTGTCTGAAGAGGTGGGTTTTCAGAGAACGCTTGAAGGTTTGAAGACTAGAGGAAAGTTTTATTGTGTGACTGAGGGAATTCCACAAAGTGGGTGCAGCCCAAAAAAAAGTCCTGTAACCGAGAAGGGGAGCATATGATGAGAGAGACGCAGATCTTGTGCAGAACGAAGCTGCCGAGTAGGGAGATATTTTGAGACAAGTGAGGAGATGTATGTTGGTGCAGATTTGTTGACGGCCTTGTATGTTAGTAGAAGAATTTTATATTGGATTTGATGAAAAACAGGCAACCAATGTAGAGACTGACAGAGTGGCTCAACAGAGGAAGAACGGTTTCCAAGGAAAATCAATCTAGCGCTACGTGCAAAATAGATCGTATGGGTTTGTGTCTGATTTTGGGAAGACCAATAAGGAGGGGATTGCAATAGTCAATGCGGGAGATGATGAGTGCATGAATTAAAGTTTTTTAAGTGGGATATAGGGTTATAACTGGGACTGTAATTAACTATACCTTTGTCTCTATTCTGGACAGGCAGTGTTGGCATCAGCTGTGAATTAGAACAGTATTCTTATTTCACTTTAGTACCCAAATACAGTAAATCTATGACTGTCTCTGGGAAATTGGAACCCAAGGTATAGACCATTTCTATTACTATGGTGCATTTCTGTTTTTGTTTTTATTTTATTAATACGGTCAACCATGTAGGTACATATTGATTGTATGTCATCTGATGGGCACCCATTGTATTGTAGTTGTTTACTCACTAGGTGAGCACTGTCTAGCAATGTTATAACATCCATTTTTATTTATTGATTCTGGAGCCGAGTGTGGGGGGTGTGGCCACGTGAATCAAATCTGTCTGTCCTGCTGCTCAATGTTGCAATTTTCATCATAATGAAGTGGGGGCGGGGCTGGGATGGCGCGATTCGCTATGAATTACATCATTTAGCCACAGCCACATGTTGGAGCTTGCACAGAAACACTGCAAGCTATTCTCATACTAAGATTTGGTTGTACCATGAACGGCTGGGAGAGAGGTACATGTTAGAGCATAGGTTATCATCATCATCATTTATTTATATAGCGCCACTGATTCCACAGCGCTGTACAGAGAACTCACTCACATCAGTCCCTGCCCCATTGGAGCTTACAGTCTAAATTCCCTAACACACACTCACACACACACACACACACACACAGAGACTAGGGTCAATTTTAATAGCAGCCAATTAACCTACTAGTAAGTTTTTGGAGTGTTGGAGGAAACCGGAGCACCCGGAGGAAACCCACGCAAACACAGGGAGAACATACAAACTCCACACAGATAAGGCCATGGTCGTGAATTGAACTCATGATCCCAGCACTGTGAGGCAGAAGTGCTAACCACTGAACCACCGTGCTGCCCGTTACTGCTGATTCATTTGCAATGAGCAATAAAACCACCTTTCTCCAGACTATCTACCACAAGTTATATTAGTTTATACAGTATAAGTTCTAATTATGGTGTCAATGCCCTCCGCTCAGTGGTGTGGTTGGATTAAGTTTGGGAACTCAATGTGGAACCAAAATAAGGGGAGTTCCAAATTCCGCCGGAGTAATGTGCAAAATTCCACCACCAAATGCGTCTTGACGTGATTATTCCGCGGAGCAGTTTGTAAGACTTGGCTTATCTCTGGCTTGGAGCGAATCACCAGCTGGTGACACACAAGGTCAGCTGAGGTCTGACTGTTATATTATTCCCAGCTAGTCAGTAACTTTGCAATGTCACCACATTCATTTTCTTTGAATATGTGATTGGAGAAATAAGTTTGTGAGGGGCTTCAAGCCGCCTCTCCTCTGTCCTTCTGAAGGACTTTCCCAAACTGAAAGGATCCCTTTCATTGAAACTTGCGTTTAAATAGAAGAACATTCTGAAATTCCGAGATTTTGGCATACAATTTTTATACAGCTATAATTCACTGTGAATTTTCAAATTAGGTACTCTTAACTCCTGCACAGAATGATACTGTAAGTTCCTGTAGGTGATGCCTAATGGAATCACTGTGCAGCACTTGCAAATCCAAATCAGAATCCATGATTTATTTCATGAGATACACACACAAACACGTGTCACTTTCTCATTGGTGGTCAGGAAAATTATTTAGATTTTGAAAAATAAAAGAATTTAAGAATTTAAATCTTGGCTGAAATGAAAAATTGTCTGATGTCTATACTGTACCTGATGTAGTCATGCAATGCAATAACCCATGTTATATTATAAATTAAGGTTTCCTTGTTCCCTGGTACACAAATAATGTAAAAAAAAAAAAGTGTAGTTATAATCAACCAGTTAGCAAAATAAAACTAGAGAAAATAAGCAAAAAAAAATACCGTCGGTACCATGCTATCCTATGTGCCCTATACATCTCAATACCCTATACGTTCCTGGACTGAAATGGCAAACCCAACTCTCAACTAGCGCTGCCCAGTAATGGAATGAATGACCTGTATCATATGCATTAGAACATCATCATCATCACCATTTATTTATATAGCGCCACTGATTCTGCAGCGCTGTACAGAGAACTCATTCACTTCAGTCCCTGCCCCATTGGAGCTTACAGTCTAAATTCCCTAACATACACACACACAGAGAGACTAGGGTCAATTTGATAGCAGCCAATTAACCTACTAGTATGTTTTTGAAGGAAACCCACGCAAACACAGGGACAAACTCCAGACAGATAAGGCCATGGTCGGGAATTGAACTCATGACCCTAGCCCTAGCGCTGTGAGACAGAAGTGCTAACCACTGAGCCACTGTGCATATGCCAGAAGGTGCCCTGCTGGCTCCAACATTTAGGACAAGCTACCACCCGATTTCCACTAAATTTGGAGAGACGAACAGGAGTAAGGTAAGCCCTATGCAAGAGGCGGTGACTGTATAAGCATTCTCAAGGACCCTACTCCAGGCCCTATCAACTAGTAATCGGATCTGTCTCCCAGTCAGTTCGTAGCTTATGGAGGACATCAGTATTCAGCGCATCCAGTAGATATGAATAAATTAAGTAAATATGATGACGAGGTACGAGGTCCATTACAAAATAAAGCCTAGACGTTCCAATCAGAATTAAATACGTGCTCGCCAGAGATGGCAAACTTTTAAGATACAAAGCTTGTGGCGTTACAGTGTGTGTGGGGGGTCCAAAATTCCAGACAAGAGGCAATGCATAATGTCTTTTACCTGCTTCGGAGCTGCACGGTCATTATCACACCTCAAATACTCTATAAGGATAATTTTTTATCAAACTTTGTGAAAAGGACAAGTGGAGGTGTTGCCCATAGCAACCAAACAGATTCTAGCTATCATTGTTTAGAATGTACTAGATATATTATAGCTAGAATCTGATTGGTTGCTATGGGCAACACCTCCACTTTTCCTTTTTAGAAAGTTTGATAAATCTACCCTCTAGTGTGGTGGCGATCATCTAGTCACTCAGGGGAACAAACACAGACATTGGGCTATAATGGTCTCCTGACCATTATTATCAGTATAGTTCTAAAATTTGTAGTTTACACTGTTCCTTCTTAATGTCTGTAGGACGTACCTTATAACGTTTAAAATGTTGCTAATATTTCATACTGTATAAAGGCTGAATTAGTGGCCTTTGAAAAATGGTGTCAAAATTGTGAATTGCTCATCATTTTTGGTGGAACTTTAGTCAATGATTTGTAGTCGTTAAGCTGAACAATATGTGGTATCCAACTGTAACGCTATTTTTTAAAAAAATTATTAATCAAATGATTATTTAATTGTTCATTCGAAGCAGCATGACACTTTATCCCCTGTTAAAGCTACAGCCTTAATCCTCATTACAATCATACTTACTTTTAGTTGGGACCCTCTGGGATTTGCCAGAAAGGGGGCATGGTGAGATGGTGCTCAATCGTGTTATTTTGGCTCCGCCCCACACTGAAATAACCGTTTTGTCACAGGGGGTGGGGCCAAAATGGCGCTATCCACCGCGAATCACTTCATTTAGACACCCATCCTGCCCGCTTCACTATGAAGTGGGCAGGATACAGGAGAATTGCCTGCTCTCCTGGGAGTCTGGGAGACCTGCCCAGAATTCGTAAGTCTCCCGGGAATTCCAGAAGAGTTGGCAAGTATGACTACAATGCAGGACTAAGGGTTTTAGTTTTGTGAATGGGGGAGGGGGGAGTTTAAAAATGGATTCGAAATATGATTTTTTTTTAAAAACCCTATTGAACAAAATAAAGCATTTTAATTCGGTTTTTTCATTATCTCCGTTCTACTGTGATGCTTGTTACTTAGGCAAAGGGGAATCTCACCTTTAATGATAGAGCGAAGTGGGAAGAGCTCTGTGGTGAAGACAAACGTTTTAGTCATAAATCAGGCTTTTCGACCATCTTTAAATGTGCCCATTCGTTTTCAACATGCCTTGGAATACACAATGAACTACAAGCTGAGTGAATACTAAATGCTGAACACATGATACAGACTGCCATTCTGTATCGTCAATGTTGATTTATAGCTCCACGTGTTGCAACAATCTATTTTTCCACTGTAAAACATAGACTACAGAGTTTCAACTGCTATTGTGCATTACCCAACTATAATCCATTATAGGGCTTCAAGCACTAACAAATTAAAAGGGATTGAAAAATGTGCAGCTTCTAAGGAAAATGTAAAAAAGAAAATAGCTGATGTTATTTTTTCCATGTGCAAAAAATTATGCAGATGGGCTCATTTATTCTGTTCTCTTCTCACGGATTGTTGTATTTATTTGCTAGGAAACAAGTTTTCTACTGATCACACACTGAAGTACCAGCGAGACCTCATGTTTAACCCATGTTCAGCAAGAGCAGTACAACAAAAGGTCATTATTGCGCTATTCAAACTATTTCCAATCTCTTATTATTTTTTTTTTCTGTATTAGCGACTTGTTTCCATTAGATAACCATCCTGAGTATTATATTGTCAGTTTTCTCTCTAGCTTCTGTGCTGTTGCTTAGCAATTAGTAGAAGAGTGACAAATTTGTACAATACTTGTACAACATATCCTGTTGCAACATACTAATGATGGCAAGTAGGTCATTTGCTAAATAGTGTAATAAAGTGATTTTCAGAGGATTATTACACACAAGTCACAGATATGGCAACCCTCAAAAACATACTTTATTGAGTATGTCTATTTTGTAACTGACAAATGACACAAAACGGTAATGTGGAATTACTAGCCCTGTTCTCAAGTCAGCCTATTAATGAAAACGACCTGCGTCACTGTGGCCCTCTGCAGGAGCCAATCAGATTGCTGCTGATGGGACACTTCTCGCTGTGTATGTCTTGCATTCACACTTTGTAAAGAACTGCATTCTAATGTCACACTTAAGTGCCAGAAACAGAAGCCCTGCCATCTTCTTACCTGCTTGGTAACTGTGTGTTGACTTTAAGCAGGTTGGGCAGGAAATTGTAATTACCCATGTCTGGCACATTGAAAGGGCATCGCTTTCTAAACAGAGATGGCAGCTATTGAGAGGACTACAATGTGATATTTATAAATACCTAAGTATAAATTAGGCCAAGTCCTACCTCCCAACTCTCCCGGTTTCAGCAGGACAGTCCCAAGTTTAGGGCTCTGTTCTGCTATCCCGATCGGGGAAACGTTTGTCCCGCGGGTTGGAATGGATGTATCTAATGGAAAGGCTAAAGCGCTAGGCAGCCCTCTGGGGGTTTTGGTCACGCCCCCATCGCGCTGTGACCACGCTCCCTGTCCCGCTGCCGGTTAGGAGATATGGTCAAGTAACTGGTGATTGTGTCAGGTCAGCGCACAGTGCCATTTGGGGGACATCAATAAAACCATACAAGCTAATTCTGGGAGATCCAGGGCAGGGGGGGCATGGTTGGAGGGCAGGAGGGGCGGGGCATGGCAATTCACATGATTTTGGCTCCGCCCCTGCAACAAAATGGCGGTTTTATGCAGGGGCGGGGCCAAAATGACGCGATTCACCGTGAATCGCGTCATTTTGAGAAGCGTGTTGCCATATGCGGGATATTTGCCTGCCCTTCCAGGAGCCCGGGAGACCTACCCGAATTTCGGGAGTCTCCCGGACACTCCGGGAGAGTTATTATTATTCATTTTTATTTATAGGGCGCCACTAGGTGTCCGTAGCGCAGAGAGTTGGCAAGTATGAATAAAACCTATACTATTTCTGCACATTCACTTACAGCCGCTCTTATTTTCCAGTTTTTATGTACAGATAAATTTATAAACGTACCCCATAGCGCTCACAACACACCCTTTTGATCAGAAAATCCTGTTGTGTTCCCACAGCGGGCGGCCCCAGGGCACCAAGTCAGGTCTCTCCTGCCTGCTTCACTATTAGATGCCGTCCATTAGATTACTATATACTAAATATTGTAAAAAGGCGGGGCCAATCAAATAAACTAGGTATAAGTTCAAAAATACAGGAAAAAAATAAATAAATAATATGCAGTTTGTATTTGAAGCCTTATTATTTCTTCCAATTTAAAACAAATAATTGGTCTTGCTATACACAGGAGGGCCAGCTGATTATGTTTTTGGAAATAGAAAAAACAAATATAGTCTGAAAAAAAATGTACCCGCCTTATTTTGCCTATTAGATATTGCAGACACTGCGAAAAGGAAGCTTTCTATAACAATATAAAAAAATGAAGTTATTTCCAGCAAAACTAACACACTCCAAACTTAAACTGTCTTTCTTATTAATGGTGAGAGGGTATAAATATAATATATATTCATACTGACACTTCTCCCCAATTCCCATCTAACTCACTACTTGGTGATCAATTGTCACAATCAAAGGCAGGAGCCATAGTCGGTGAGCTTTTTACATAGACCTCAGTGCAATTTTGGTCTCCAGAAATATGGCTGCTGCTTGTATAACTCAGTGAGCAGCAGAGACACACTGTGAGACAAGTTAATTCGCCTAAAACTGATGTTCTAGCAAAACTTTATTTAGCAACTTAGCCTTAGCAGAAAGAACAAACCAGGATTTTTGCTGTTTCTTCATTACTTGCCAGCACCTATCTCAGGACACAGGCAGGTACTTTAGTGATACAGTCAGGTTCCTGCATAATAGATGTTATTATCAGTCTGTTCTTTGTGTGTGTCCCATGTTACATGTGTAACGTGTGTGAGTGACATGGGAGAGGTAGGGGACACAGAGAGAGCAGCACTTAATATGTCTGTATTTTACTAAATAATGTTAAAAAGCATATAGGCTAGGCAGACCCCAGCCATCCAGTTACATTTACCATACCACCACTTTTAAATTTCTACTGTATATAAAAAATGCAGAACTTGTGTGCAGCAGTTCCTTAATTTTAATAAAGGAACATGATTCTATACAGTATGTAAATAGTCCATATCTTTAAAGGGGAAGTAAGGTGTCCCCATCCTTGGCAACAAATACTGATGCACAGTAGCATTAATATTTTAGAAAACAATTGTGGGAAGAAGACTATAATGTCATATTTTGCAGTTTTCAGGTGTTATTTAATGGCTGCAAAGCACATTAACCGCATATAGGTGTGAACAAGCCCTAAAAATGTTACATGTATACTGTATTTATACATCCAAGTTTGAAATAATGGTATTAACTTTGGAGAAGTCAGTCACTTATAATGATGCCAATCTATCCATTTAGAAGATAATTGAAAGAGTCCTGTAATTACAACAGCGTATTACCTTTTCAGTAGTTTACGTTGGTTGATGTTTCAACTTTAAATCGTAGTTAATAAAGGTTTGTTTCAGCTTGTTTGTAGTGTAATCAGCGTGTACAAGACTACAGGGAAATAATGAAGTTGAATTGTTGTAGTATATTTTACCAGACATGAGGATATATGACAAATATGTATATGTATATAAAATAGATAAAAGAGATAGCGGTATTATTGTATGGACTACGACAATATAAATATAGATAATTTATTTCCCTATCATGGTCATTTTAAGACATACTTTACTCCTACCAGGTAGGGGACAAAGATAAGTTTCATTCATTGTGTTTGGGAAAATACCTACTGATTCATGTCTCTCCTGCTCTATCAAATGTAGCTAAGCCAGACATTACGCTGCTCACAATACACCCAGCCAATGCTTCAGCTTCTCCCCTTCACCTAACCAATGCTTCAGCTTCTCCCCTTCACCTAGCCAATGCTTCAGCTTCTCCCCTTCACAAGACAGGCTGACTGCTTTCCTTTAGCTCACAAAAAAATGCCCACATGTTAAAATAAGAATAAAAAACAAAGTATACCAATACATATTTGAATACAATGAAAATTAAAATACTTAACTGGTTTAATTTGCTCAATTAAAATGGCTGCCTGTGTATTATATGGAATTTTGCAACCCTCCTGTCCTTTGACCTGTATAATAAAGCACTTGGTACTTGGCCTCATGTTTCTGTATGTCTGTGGAACCATTCAGTCTAATATCCTTATGTTTCACAGTAGAGGGTGCATTATGCAAGGACACCTTTGTATTTTGTGATAAAACTATTTTTATCTTTCGTGCAGTAAAATATCTACAGAGTAATGGGCCCTAGGGAGCGGTTCTCCACCTCTTATCATTCTATCACCGCTTAGTGGATTTATTTCCTCTTTAACAAGTTCCTGTTTTGTCCCCAGCTTTTCAGGATTGCCTAAGAATTGTGTTCTCTGCCTCGCTTGCTAAACACTGTACATGTCCTTATTTCCCCTCGTTCCAAGGTCCTAGGTGGCTTCATTTGACTAACAAATGTGTCAAATGTTGACAGCCGAGTTCTTTACATAAAACCCCCAAAACTGGTGTGACTGAAACAATCGCCCCCTTCTGCTTGTGCCTGACCCTGAAGGCTGCCTGTCTTTGTCCTGCTCCTCGGCGCTCCCAATGCCCAGCCGGTAAACTTATTTGCTTAGGAATTCTCGTGGATCTTTGTCTGCCAGGCTCGTTTTTTTTTTGTCTGCCATTCATGTATACACCATAAAAGAAACTTTACAATGCCAGAGCAAGCTCTTTCAATATCATGCAATGAATAGATGGTCGAGGCCTTGCCTTTTACCTCCTCAATGAATTCTTTCCAAGTGCACACTTCAGCCTCCTTTTCTGCAAGCCCTGATAATGATAGGGCAACGCTTTTCACTCAGTGCTATTTTAATATTTTAATACACCAGCGGCAGAAGATATTTTGTCAGCTTCTTGAAATCCGAGCCTCTTTCAGAAAACATGATTAGCCCAGCTCCTCTAATGCAGGCTTATCATCCCAGGTCCACTGTCGTTCAGCTGGCTGTTGGCCTCCCTCCAAACCATGGGCACAGCTGTGATCGAGGCTCGGAAAATGAAAATGCAAAATTTAGCTTGACACGAATAAAACTCTCAACGCCCACCAAAGCCAGCCATTACCTCTAGAAATCTAGACTTTCTCCCACTTATTTAACCCTTTTTGACAAAAAAAAAAGATGCACACGGGCAGAGTTATGGTTTATGGTTCATCCTCCATAGTATTAACATCGCCTTTTTTCCCTGCTTAGTCAAATGCCCCCAATCCTGAAGACCGATATGTGGGTATTTTTAACATTCTTCAGTATTTTTTTTTTTTTTTTTTTAAGTTGTTTTCCCAATGGCCTTGGGTTTAAAGTCCTTTGAGGCTTTGTCATTTCAACCCAACTTTACGAGCATTAACAATTTTAGGGGAGTGTGGTTCCAAGCACAAGTGGGCTGGTCAAGTTGCAAAAGGGCCCAGTTGACCAACGTCAGTCATTTTTTTATTTTAATTTAAGTATATTTATTTTCGGTGACCTTGGGCGTGACAATAGATGAACTCAGGATTGTGCATTTAATATGTATACACAGCAGGTCTTTTGTCAAGTCTAAGAGCAACACAAATGAACAGATCTGTCCTGAAGTCAATGTCATCTGGAGGTGGAGCATACCTTTCATTGAAAGTTAAAGCTGACAGAAAATTAATTTGCTGCAAGGGGAAGTACAGTGGTTTGTTGATTAGAAGTTTGTCACCTAGGGCTAGATTTACTAAGCTGCGATTTTGAAAAAGTGGGGATGTTGCCTATAGCAACCAATCAGATTCTAGCTTTCATTTATTTAGTGCCTTCTACAAAATGACAGCTAGAAACTGATTGGTTGCTATAGGCAACATCCCCACTTTTTCAAACCCGCAGCTTAGTAAATCTAGCACCTAGAGTCATTTTAACATTTAATATGGAAGTCTTCCTTTGCAATCCATATTTTAACTTAAACTTTAGTTTTTATAAGAGTAGATTCATCAAACTAATGAATAGGAAAAGAGGAGGTGTTGCCCATAGCAACCAATCAGATTCTAGCTATCATTTATCTTGTACGTTCTACAAAATAAAAGCAACTGTCTGATTGGTTGCCATGGGCAACAGCTGTGCTTTTTCTTTTCACTAGTTTTGATAAATATACACCTAAAAAAGGGGGTCATGTTCCTTTATGTTCCTTTTTTTATCGTGGGAGGGTGTTACATAATATTTTCTCTCCCAGTAAGAACCATTTAATTTTTACAGAGGGCTGACTCCAGTTCCTCCCCCTCGGAAATGCCCCCCCCCCCCCCCCCCCCCGAGTTGGGGTTTGTTGTGCCACCCCAATGCTTCTTAACTTAGCAGGCGAGAAGTGTTGGCGGCATTCTCTATTTTTTTTATATACTTTAGATAAAAATTAAATGTCACATCTATACTTTTAATGGTAGCCTGTGTATTAATTATGTTAATTTTCTGGGCACCTATACATTGTACCACATTGGGTAAGAACATGGTGCAATGTGCACTAATGTATTGTAACTGAAAGCAACCAATCACATTCTGTTAATTTTCTAGCGAAGTTTAGAAAACTAACATCTGATTGGTTACTATGGTTATAACACATTGGTGCACGTTGCACCATTATGACATAAGCCGCGTTGAGTTTACGGGCATGATATAAATAATAATATATGGGAGTGACGGCAGCATGATAGTTTTCACTATCATGCTACTTGCAGTCTGTGCGGAGCTGGGAAAATGGTCTCCAAATACTAATCAGACACTGACAGTGTAAATAGCAGCTGTACTCGACGGAGCCCCCGGCACGGCCGTGCTTAGCAGCCAGAAATCTGTGCCGAGCTCGGACAATTTGTGGTGGGGCAAAGTCAGAGAACCATATCAGTCCGTTGGCTTGGTTTGGACGGTGACCAAGAAGACAGCAGCTGCCCAGACACAATAGAGAAGATGGGGTTTATGAAGGGCCAAATGCTGACTCCATCCTTCCTCTCAGAAGCCTCAGCCACCGGGGACTGTGAAGGCTTCATGGAAGTCCTGTCGCTTTATGTAAATACATTGTACCCTGAATACACTGAGTATCCAGGAGGCAGACCTCTCCATTAGGTCTCTCGTATTCTTCTCTGACCGCAATCTGTTCATATTCCGTTTTAGAAACATTTCCTGTAATCCAGCCGTCAGCGAAAATGTCTTAACCATTGTTGTAGAATTCCACGACTACTATTTTAATAAACTCAATAATCTTCTATTACAAAGACTTTTATCTTACTGCTCAATACTTCTACTCTAATACAATATAGTGTCATACCTATTATTATTATTATCATTTATTTGTTAGGCGCCACAAGGTATCCACAGCGCCGCACACAGTACTAAGAGTAGACTATACAGGGTGAAACCATACAGAACAATGAACAAAAAGTACCAATACTTCAGAAATTCCGGCCAGTCATATGCAGTAAAGACGTAGCGGAAGAACAGGTATGGAGACAGGAGAGGAGGGGGCCCTGCTCATACGAGCTTACATCCTAAGGGAGGGTAAACAGACCAGGCACAAGAGGAGCCAGTTGAGGCAAGAGGAGAGAAGGGAGGAGATGGGGGTTAAGTAGATGGTTGGTAGACTTTGAGGAAGAGGTGAGTTTTGAGTGCACGTTTGAAGGAGCACAGAGTAGGAGAGAGACGGATGGAGCGAGGGAGGTCGTTCCAGAGAAGGGGGCTGCACGGGAAAAGTTTTGGATTCTGGAGTGTGAAGAGGTGATAAGGGTGGAGGAGAGGCGGCGGTCGTCGGCCGAGCGCAGGTAGCGGGCAGGGGTGTGAATGGAGAGGAGGTTAGACATATAAGGGGCAGTAGAGTTACCTAGCAATTGTGGTCGGATAGTCTCAATTTAATGGGGCTTTCCCACCATCGGCACGTATGTCCTGACCCGCGAGAAGTGGGGAGGTGTGTACCCGCTCGCCAAAATAAGAGGCAGGCTCCTGCGGTGATACGCCTAATCACAATGAGTTCCCGGTGGCAAATGCCCTGTGAGCAGTATGCACAATCTATGCCCACTGTTTTGCATAGCCATGCCCTCCACCACAAAATATTTCCGATGCGCTATCCATGCTACTTTAAGCCCCTCTTACCCTTGTTGGGTTTCTCCCTGAAGCCTCATGTCCGATATAAACGCTATTTTCCAGCGTTTTCCTTCGTATTGCTGAGTGATGCCTATCCAGGTATAAGACGGTTTAACGGGCAGAGAGACCCATACATGCCCTCCTGTAGGTACAGGCCGACTGGGTACAACTAGACTAAGCACCCAAACCACAGCAGAGGTGCTTTGGTAGGAGCAAGGCAGATTTTCACTTTATTTTCACCGGCATATGAAACTCTGGATTGATTGTTACTTACTGTAAGTACATTTAAAGACAGCAACCCTGGATAATAGTCATCTGGTCACACTGACATTTCATACGGCTTTGAATCCTCAACTCCCCACAAAGAAAGAAAATACATTTTCCGATGCTCGTCGTTTTGGGGGATGGAACAGCAAAGCCCTCCTTTCACTCTCAGTAGAGTGTCCCAGTAATGTTAATTTGCTTTTTTTTCGTGGAGGATATTTTGACAGCTGCAAGTTACAACTACTCGCCAAGAAAATTTATAAATGTAAAGGTCAGGTTTACTGTGAAAAAAAAAAAAAGCTCACAACTGCTGCGCGGTCACATTACAGGGAATTAACCAAATGTGTAATTATTTCATCAAAAGTCACAGTGCATATTAGTTTGTATGTGTATTCTACGCGAATGAGTAGCTGTGTTTGTATGTAGTAAAATGCTGCACGCCCTGACGTCACCCGCTTTACATGGACGGTATATTGTGTGTAAGGTGGTGTGCTGCTAGTGTTCATATAGAGAATTGCTTAATGTATGTGTATATATATATATATATATATATATATATATATATATATATATATATATATATATATATATTATGTGCCTGTGTTTTTTAAATATATATTTTAAGTACATTTTAAAGCTGACCTGTCTTTCTCAAAACCTCCCCAGTGGAATACAGTATTATAATCAGCGGTCAGAATGGAAGTTTAGAAGTGTCGGTATAGAGAATGTCAGTGAATGGAATTTGATAGAAGTGGCGGTATGACATATATATATATATATATATATAAGTTAACCCGTGCATGATACTCATGCAATTTTTTGTCAAATAATGTCAGTATAACAAAATTTCAGGTCATTCGGATGAGCCCTTTCTGAGAAAATAGTTTTTTCCACAGACACACACACACTAGCACACGCCGCTACACATGCAGGGGCGGATCTAGAAAATGTTTGTTCCCCGGAAGGATGTTAGGGCGGGGCGATTTAGGCCCCTTTTGGACTTCTGCGGCTGCCGGGGGCTGCACAGTATGTGCAGGTCCGCTCGGCAGTGACAGGCAGGGACAGTGTGTTTAAAGCACAATCAGAGCAGCCGGGCAGCACACTGTCACTGCCAAACGGACCTGCACATACTGTGCAGCCGTCGGCAGCAAACCCCTGCTAGGGGGGGCGATTGCCCCGATCGCACCCCCCTGGATCCGCCACTGTACACGTGTGTTCATGAGGTAAAATTACCTCACGAAAATGAGTTTGACCCCTCAACTCGTCAATAATGTCAGTATACCAAATTTCAGCCCTTTTTGAGGTTTTTTCCCCACACACACTAAGAATTTAGTAGGTCAGGTAACCCGTGCATGATACTCATGCATTCTAGTCAAATCAAGCTACTTAAGGTGTTCAAAACACACTGTCACCCCCGGCAACCACCAACCACTCCCAACTGTCACTTCTCCTTCAAGAAATATATAGGTCAGTGTATAACTCTGCCCAGCAGGTGGCGCTGCAGCTTGTTGTTTTTTTTTTCCACACACAGACAGACTAACACACGCCACTAGCCATTTATATTATAGATATTTATATATATATATATATATATATATATATATATATATATATATATATATATATACACACACACACACCATAGACCAGCCCACTTCCACCACTGATTTATAATATAAAACTTGCTGAGTGTTCAGGCCTCCGCTCCAGTTGATGCGGGGGCTGGCTCCATGGAGTCGGGGCAGAGCAACAAATCAGATCCTACCTATCATTTATCCAGTACATTCTAGAAGATGATAGCTATATTCGGATTGGTTGATTTGGGCAATAACTCCACTTTTCTTTTTTGTAGCCATTTTTCCAGTTCTGTATTATGCGTGTAATTCAGAACCGCCAGAGACTCGGGAAAAGAGGCTGCATGTAGCTTTGGCTAGGAGACGGGGGCACATTAGGAAGATACCTGTCTTCTGTTATTTTCATGGATGTGAATCTGACCAGACCAGGGGTGCACGCAGGAATTGAAAAAAATAAATAAATATAGAATGAGCTGCCACGCATGCGCATCAACGCCATTTCGGCGGCACTGTATTGTACAGCAGCCGCGACACTGTCAAAGAAGTGTCCACGGTGGTGCTGTATTGTACCGCTGCAAACGCTTCTTTGATAGCGCCGGTGCTGTTGTACAATACAGTGCCGCTATGTAGGGGCACTGTTTAGCCACCGTTCTTCGCGGGGGGGAGGGGTTTCTGGAGAACCAGATTACCCCCCTGCGTGCGCCCCTGCAGACCTTGTAAATTGGTCTACATAAAAATGTCTGCGTTTCAGCGTATCATTAAAAGCATATAAACGAGAGAGAGCAAATAAAACAATGTCTAATACATACCACACTCGGCGGGGATCGTGCAAGACAGGCGGCCGCAATCCAGTGCACATTTGTGGTGTGAATTAGGCTTATGTGTCGTTATTGGACCTCATTTAGACATCTATGTACATAAACATTTTAATATCCTTGATTTATATGTTGATTTATTTAATAAGCACCTCCGCCTTTGAAACAAAAAGTAATGGAGTTGCCATCTAAGCAGTGTATGCCAAGCAGGGCCATATTCATAAAGCACATACAGCTGATCTGTGCAGTCTTTTCATGTGGCAGTGTGTTGATTCTCTACGTTATGTTTGTAAGATACAGTATGTTGTGTTTCACGTCTCCTTCCTCTTTGTTTTGATGCGCTTATGCTCCGAGTGTTCAGAAATAAATCAGAAACAGATTTTGCCGTTTGTAAGCTTTAGATTCCTTTTTTTTCTTTCTTTCTGGGAATAGCTCCTTAGGGATCTAAACCAATTTGTGCCAACCTTCTTCCAGGAGGCTCTTGTCAAGCCTCTTTACAGAATACCGCCCCTGCCTGCCATCCCCTGGCTCTGTCTTTATATTACACCGAGGATCATCAGAGCGACGACGATACGTGATTAGCCCAAGGTGCTTCCTTAAGGCCTGCAGATACTCTTCATTAAGATGTGCCAATGTATTGTTATCATTTCTGGCACATTCTCACATATCTGACTGTCTCCGAACTGACACGTTGGATACGTTTAATATATCGCTCTAACATGCTAATTAGCCAATCCCTCTAAACCATTGTTGTGTTTGTGATTCAGAATTACTGTGTGCTGTGTATACATTATACTCCAAAAGGCCTCACACCCATTGGCATGGAAATGCATACGTTCACTAGTGTTCTTCAGTGTTAGTATAATACATGTTTATGCAGGTGACAGCAATGCGATGTTTCCAACGTCACCGTACTCCCACGCATCTGTGTGCGCTTTCGAGAGCGTTGCAGTGCTGCGCAGTTTTCCTTTCTCGTGTTCAACGAAAGTCAAATGTATTGAGGTCAACGGACTGTCTTCCGGTGATCTACCCAAATGCAAGTACAAGCGCTTGTTACCCATCATTTAAATCTTGCCATGGCAGCTGAGAGATACTCCATTGTCTCAGGGATACTAATCGGGAAACGGTAAATCACTACATGCGTGAATAACCAGCAACTCTGATCAACATCTATTGGGATTGATCCGGTGTTGATCAGGATTTTTCAGGGCCCGCATATGCTGGTGCATTAATAATGAAAGATTAAATCTACCATTCGCCCTGACGTACGTTTGTGTGCTTGATCCTTCAACGAAACGCTCATAAATCTTTCATACCTTCTCTCGATCACTTTTGAATGCTGAATATGATTAGAACACAAAATGAGCCCCCTCAACAATGTATTAATGTACCAAGCAATGTCATACGCCCAGCTTAAGAATATAAAAGCAGAACCACAATAGCATCTCCCAAAGTTTGTTGGAATATATATTAAACTCCCCACCTCAAGCTCACTTTACCTTTTTCCAAGATCATACTTGCCACCTTTTAAGTTTTTGAATGTTGAAAGTGTGAACTCGGACCTCTGCCCCAAATGCCCTCATTGTAGTTCGCCATTTGCATTATTCTGTAGACCTAGATGTATACTTAAGGATCGTAGGTTCCATGGTTTGGACAGTGGTATCTGAGGACCAGGGGGCTCCAGGTATAGCCCCCCCATCTGGTTGCCTGTGGTATTGCAGTGGCGTACTTCCCAGACCTCTGCGGTCGCTCACAGTACTGCCATTTCCCAGGCTCCTCTTTCCTGTCCGGTATTGGGAGCGTAGTCAGTGTACACTGGGAGATGGGGGGGGGGGGGGGGAATGCAGACGTGTTAGAGGACCTCAGTTGAGGTCTCACACTGGGTCCCATGGGGCTTCTAGCTACATTCCTGGGTCCGGTCCTGTTAGTTCTCAGGTATGATGATAGTGGCCTATTAAAAAAGGAGGTCAATTCCGAAAAGTAAATCTCCTGTAAATCATCAATAGAAAGCAGGCATTGTGGTAAGATTACACCCCCCTCAAAAGTCCAAAATACTTTGTAGCTCAGATAATGTTTTTCCATTCTCATGTATTCATTTAAAGAGGAAGTAAAGCCACTAATATTTATCAAAGGCAGTGTATTAGTGAGGTGAAGGGGAAGTGCTTCTCTAACAGAGTAGGTGCCAACGTGTCAGTTACTGTCTGTGTTGATTCGTGGCTACACTGGGCGAGATTGTATTGCCGGTGATCTGGCGCTGCGCACGTTGCCAGCAATCACGGTAGGAATCTAGGCATGAGTGGAGTTTGCAGCCGTAACATCCGGGTGAGGGGTCTCCGCGGACGTTCCAGAGACCCCTTGCGCCAAATTGAATCTCATGCCAGCTTAACACACTGAACAATATTTATGAAATTATATTATTTATAATAAAATACCATTTTATTTAGTTCTTAATGAAATGATTTTGCTTCACTGTACTTGTATTGATTGTATTATTTGCACGTGCATTTAAGATTTTATAAGCCTTTACAGCTATTATATGCATGGTGTGGGAGGTGGACATTCAGGGAGCATTGAACAGGCAGATACTGGGGTCATGTCTGCATGCAGCTAACGCAGTTATGCAGTTTTGGACTGTTTTCCATCCAGTAACAATCCAAATTACAGACATGTTGTAACCATAGCAAACATTCGGAGATTAGAGGCCAAAATGACATACTCTGTCCCTGTATATGAGTTTTAATGCAACGCGTGTAAATGACTCTCGCCTGCATGAGCGAAGAGGATTAGGAGATTTAAAAACAAGATGCACAGAGGGGACTTTAATGAGAACTGCTCCCCAGGTAAATGTGTAGACAAGAAGGAGACTTTGCCCAGACCAACGATTTAGATTATGTCTCATATTTCCAGTACAGGCTATAAAATGCAAAGCCAACCTCTGATTGGTTGCTGTGCGCAACACCACATTTGCTGAACAGTTATCATGGAACGGTTTGATAGATATCCCGAGTGTAACAGTGACAGCTGACAATCAGCGGAAACAATGGACTGGGAAACAACTGCTTTATGTGTTCGAAAAGGAAAAAACAAAACACAACAATTGGGAAACAAAATTGATTTTTCTTTTCTCTGGATTTGGTCACTGCTATTAGTTATCATATAATACGTGACTAAAAGAATCTCAAATCTAGCAGTAATAACAAATAACTAATATCAAGATTGTCCATTGAAGTTACATTGTACGTTTATGCCAGTGGATAGCCGGTGATGTGTGCTGATGTACTATTAATGTGCTGTTAGTGATTGGAACACACAATCTGTTTGTGCAGTATTGAAGAATGTTATTTTTGTTGTTTTTTTACAGGTAACTTTAAAGGGAAGAAATCTGTAGAGGCCATAAATGCAGGAACAAAGGTAAAATGCAATCTACAAATTAAGAGTATTGTGTATCACATTCAGCCCCGTTGTGAAATCCCCCTTGATTTATCGGATACTTCCAAAAGTACCAGGCCACCACGAAACGACCATAAGTCGTATCCCTGATGTGGGTTCGACAGATGAGGATGGTTGTTTTAGTAGAGATGGTCTCGCACCCAAATTATTGAGACATCTGTTTGCACTGCACCCTAAGTTGCCACACCTGTGTCCCAACACCTTTAAAGAGACTTTGTTGAAAAAGCTGTATGTGCGGGGAACCTCTGATTATCTCCATCCATGCCCAGGAGCTACCGAGAACTAGAGAAGGAGGTGCACTGCCTAACCCATGCACCATAACAAGACACACAAGGGACAGCATAGGCTAATCGAGGGGGGGGGGGTTTCTAGTGCCTGGAAATCCCCCCACCCCACCAAGCCTGGGGCACTGTATAAATGAGGTGGCTGGAACCTGCCCCCGCTTCACATGGCTCTGCTTGAAAAGGGAGCGCTGTGTGCACCTAACAGTAGTGCACGCAGCATTGCGCATGTATATTATAGGGATAGGAAGAGTTGGAGAGCAGCCAAGCACTGTCTAAAATTATAGCCACGCCCCCATGCATGCTTGTCACGCCCACTGGCGGCGTAGTGTGGAAACCCCCCTCTACAAATCCAAGGTTTGTCCCTGGACAGGGGTGGTACATAGAAGTATAAATTGCCACAAATAAATCATAGTTGCCAACCTTTAACGATTGGCCTCTGGGAGTCTCTGTGTAGAGGTGGGCGTGAAGAGGCGGGGCTCTGCGATTTGCATCATTTTGGCCCCGTCACCTGTGGTGTAATGAGGCATACGCGTCATTTTAGCACAGAGGGCGGGACAAAATGATGCAATTCTGGGAGAATCGCATCATGGAGGCTTCAAATCTGCCCAGCTGCGGGAGAATTGTCAGCTCGACCAGGAGACCTACCCGGAATTCGGGAGTTTCCTGGGCATTCCGGGAGAGTTGGCAAGTATGAAATAAATAGGCTGCACATACAAATAAGGAATATTACAATACAACAAACAAATGCAACAACAGTAAATATTATAAAAATAAATCAATGAATGAAAAATAAAGAAATAAGAATATAGTATTTGCAAAAAAATAATATAATGAAAATAATAAAAAATAAATAATTAAATAAAACAATATAGCAAACTGCGTCCGTAGTGGATTGTTCATGTAGAATTAGTTCAGTAGAGGCTTCCTCAGTGGGTGCAATGAGGCCCGTCATGATGGGCATTGAAGTTCAGTCAGGTTGGCTTAGATTACACAATGTGTCCACTAATAATATATTTGTACTATGTGAAGAGTTTTATCATATCTTCTGTACTCTTGCATTGTTCTTTTGGGCTTTAGTTCTGCTTTAATTACATTACTGTACTTTGTGACAAAGATTCTCTGTAGTTAAGCTGCCTAATTTGCGAGCAAGGTATGTTATGTATTTTTGATCTTATATCTAAGAAATGAGGTGTTTGGAAGTTAAATTACAGGTACTTATTCTACCATCATGATTTTGTACAGACATAAAGCTGTTACACACTATTGAAAATGAGTTCAGATGAGATTTCTGTAATGATTTTACCAACGACTGAAAGTCCCGATCAGCAGCCGATCCATGTGTACACACTGTACACGTGTTACAAGATTTACCGTCAGATCTGTGCTCTTCATCTGTCATAGCCATCTGCTGAAAAGATTGTGATACCGTACCCTCTACAGATATCTGTGTACCATACAGCAATATGCAAACCTAATTTAAATAATGGGCCTAATCTCACAGACATCCAGGAAGAGGAAACAGTATCATCGCCATTCATTGCTTTGTGTGTAGTGTATGTTCCGTTAACGTCTTGATAAGCCTGAAATAAAGGCCTACAGGGTCTAAACAGGTGTACTGACCTATGGACTTGTCAATAATAGTTTTTATAATTTAGCTTCAGAGTGGAAATCTATAGTGTGTGTGTGTATGTGTGTATATCTATACATACATCTATATATCTACATGTACACATAGCACATCAATAAATCAATGAAACTTTATGGAGAATCATATATATATATATATATATATATATATATATATATATATATATATATATATATATATAATGTGTGTGTGCATGTGTTTATAATTCATGTTTTATACATTTGCATATAGGAACTAAGAGTAGAGCATGTAAACTACGTTTGGTATTGATTTGCTACGTTGTACATTTATACAACGGGGCACGTAGGAGACAACATCATAGATTTAAATATACATGCCCACAAAGGTGTCGCTGTTTGAGGAACTATCGCCACAGTTGTAGGACAGGCGGGTCGTGAGTGCGTACACACTTCCACATCTGCCTGACAACGTTCCATCATTCATCGTGATTTTTTGGAAGTTTATAAAATAAATCAAATGATACGATGTTATTTGGTGTGATAGAACATGAATGTGGGGGAGTACACACTATATCTGGCCTAACGGTCGTTTATAGTGTGATAATTGCATCAGTGTGTACCCAGTTTCAGGCTGGTGTCTCAGTATTTGTCTGTGACTATTGCACACTGTTCTCTGTGATTTGCTAACACACAGATTGAGGCTATATACACAGAGGCCTTTGCAATGCATTTTTTTTAATACATGCATATCATCATCATTTATTTATATAGCGCCACTAATTCCGCAGCGCTGTACAGAAAACTCATTCACATCAGTCCCTGCCCCATTGGAGCTTACAGTCTAAATTCCCTAATATAGACACACACACACACACACACACATACACAGACAGACAGAGATGGAGACAGACAGACAGAGAGGGATAGACTAGGTTCAATTTTTTTGATAGCAGCCAATTAACCTACCAGTATGTTTTTGGAGTGTGGGAGGAAACCGGAGCACCCGGAGGAAACCCACGCAAACACATAGAGAACATACAAACTCCACACAGGTAAGGCCATGGTCGGGAATCAAACTCATGACCCCAGTGCTGTGAGGCAGAGGTGCTAAATTCATATCATTTTTAAATACATACAAACTGCATTGTCTTTATATAAGTGCTTAAGATGCATTTTATATGCAGTTAGGTGCGTTTACAAATGTTTGTGTTCCTTCCCTATGTGGCCAAAGACAAAATTATAATTATATTATAAATTGTGCTTTTTCTTGCAGTCTATGCTTGATGCTCCGTTTTACATCAGCAAAACAATATGGCCAATCTCTCTCTCTCTCTCTCACTCTCTGTCTCTATCTCTCGTCTCTCCGTCTCTCTCTCCCCGCTCTCTTTCTGTCTCTCCCTCCTCACTCTCTATTTCTGTCTCTCTCTCTCCTCGCTCTCTCCCTCTCTGTCTCTCTCTCACTCACTCGCTCTCTCTCCTCTATCTCTGTGTGTCTCTCACTGTCTCCCTCCCTCTCTCTCTTTCTCTTCCTCTCTCCTCTTCCTCTCTCTCTCTCCATCTTTCCGCTCTCTCTCTCTCTCTGTCTCTGTCTATCCTTCTCTCTCTCCCCCCTCTCTCTCTGTCTCTGTCTCTCTCTGTCTTACTTTCTCATGTTAACAATGCAAAAATGTACAGGCTCTTCATGCAACACCAACTCGTGTCAGTATGTTTTACTGAAAATTATGCAGAAAAAAATTATAGTATAATTATTTAAGTATAGTTAGGTATTATAATGTGGGGGTGTGTGTATATATATATATATATATATATATATATATATTTAATTAGACGATTCGAGAGAAAAAAATATTTTAATTTTTTATTGGCACGGTAAAACATTCTATTATGAACCACCTGATGCCCTGCGGTGTGTACCCGTCGCTTAATACAGACCACTGCCTCTATGATGCCAGCCGACAAGACTGACCAAGGCTAGTGTTATTGAATGGTTGCTTTATAAAGAGGGAGACGTCATACAATGAATGCATTTTAATGTAGTGTTGTGCTAAGAAAACAATTTGTGGTAAGTGAGGGCGTGTAATAACCAGGAGGGGTCACTGTACATTGTTTACTTAAAAAAAGATCCACCAAACAGCGCATTTTGGAAGGTTCCACGCTCTTGATCAATGGCTGCTTCTAGGATCTCTTTGTACACTCAGCAGCTGGTTCAGAGGGATCTGGACCCAGCACCTAGCTCTGCACAAGAAGATTGTAACGCTGTATACGGCACGTTGTACCCCTCCTCGCCATTCCCACACCGCGCTCCATGCCAGTTCTCTCTCTCATTTTTAATGCCGCTCTCTGTGGCGTCTCTTAGAAAGGAAATATCAAATCAGCCTCATTAATGCAGACATTGTAGCGTGATCCAGTGTGCATCGCGGCATTGTATCCGCCAGTTTCATTAATTAAGCAAATGCCATCGTCATTTGCATATGTAAATGGAGGATGGTTCTTTTCTTTTTTTTTACTGTCTAAAATTGCTATACCCAACAACACCTTTAAAATAACGCCTCTGGCTCGGGGTTACCGGGTAGTCTGCTCGGTCTTTTAGGTGAAAGAAGATCGCTGTGACTGGCATTATAGTGCTTGTGTGTTACGTGATCCTCTGTTGCTATTTTTTTTTCCCAGGCTGTGTGTGTTACACGGGTGGGACAGTGGCGTATTGTCTGTCTGCTAGACACAACTTGGTCTGAATACCCTTTAGTGGTATGTGAAGCAAGTCAGGATCATTTGCATTTATTTCAGTCGCATCGGGTCAGTAGGTCAGGGGATGCCGTCTGCAGGAACTTGTTGTGCCACGGCTCTCATTCTGGAGGCTGGCAGTAATTCTTGTCTCTGGGACTCTCCATCATGAATTTATACGTTATCAGAGAGCAGCGTTGCTTTGTGGCTTTTATTGCTGTTGTGTATTTGCTGTTTTTTAGAACAGTTCTAGGCTGCCTTTCGATTTGAGAGTTTTTTTTTTTCCTGATATGTTGAAGGTGAGACCAAGGTTTTGCTACAAACACTCAATGTGGCGAGGATTACTGAGGGTTTGTTTAGGATGTTTGGTTTATAATATTGGATACCTGTATTTGTGGTCTGCAGTCCTCTCCTGGTCTCTGAATGTAAGCTGAGAAACCATAGGGTGCTCTGTGGCCATGAACGGGTTAAGAGATGTTCGCTGTTAATGGATTTCTCTGTGTGACCCGGGCTTGGCAAGCCTTACCCACTTTTACGCAGGGAGTTTGGTACCAGCTGGGATTAAAATGGAGGACGTGACTGTGTGCCAATTCCTGCCCCCTCCCGCGCCTCTGCCTTCGTACAGCTGGATTCAGCGTGTGGCGTTACTGAGCAGGGCTGTGTCTTAATATAGGATATTAATTTACTTACCGTATGGGTCTATTTATTACATTTGCACTAATCCAGAGCGATAAGGGTGACGTGCGGCTCTTGAGCCCCTCGTGCTGCTCCACCGATCTACATACCTATCTTTTCCCCCACAGAAAATAATATTTATTTTCTAAGGAGCAAAGCCATATCCCCATTAATTTCATATAGATCCCTGCTGAAAAAATACTTTCTTTAATTAATAAAAAAAAAATTCCAGTCCTATTTTCTGAGATGGTGTTAATAGAATATTCAGTGCCGTGTTCTGAGTACATGAGTAAGTCTTTGATCCCCCACAAAAACAGTATAGGGGGAAGAGAAATAACACTGTTAATGATCCTTAGGCAGGTTCGCCTATGGAGACCTTTTACTTCCTCTAGATAGGCCACAGGGGTCTTCGTCCCTTGAGAAGTCGGCCCCTTTGTGATGTCACTGGGGAATTAGTAGGCTGCATTCTCACTAAAGTACCATTCTGTGCATATCTGGGGTACTCTCTAACAGGGTAATCTCCCAGGATAATGTGCTCCGATCTTTTTGTGGCCTTTTTACAACGTTTTCAGTGAAGCTACACACAGCTAGAGTATTGCAGAGCATTATATCGCCACATATGACATCATAGAGGCAGGTTATGGTCTCTCAGCACAATCTATATTGGGTACAGGAGATCACAGGGATAATGATGTCCTAACAACACGGTACATAGCAACATGGCACGAGCCCTGTAATTACCGCATTGTATGTAATTATTATCTGTACAGGAGATCGCAGGACAAAAATATAATATTGTAAACACAATATACACTCATATGTATTTATGCATGCTTAGATTTACAAAGATGAGGAGCGTAGCATTGTAAACATGCAGCGCAGTTGCATACAGTTAACTAGCACAGACATGTGTTTGGGGGAGGTATTTCGAGCATTGCCTTTGAATGCAGAGTGCCACCCATATCTGTTTCTTGAAACGTCAAAAGTATTTAAAAGCAAAGAGAAGGTCTGTAATTAGGAGGAGTGCAATAGGAACAAGACAATTTAAATTGATCTATAGGACATAAGGAAGGGTTAACACGAGTATCCACTTGTACTGTGTGTGTATTCTTGTATGTGTAAAAAAATAAATAAATAATTCCACATAATTGACATGCAAATTATGAATCATCTCTTCTTCAGTCAACGGGAGGTTAATGTGCACCAGGAACCTCTACTGGTCCCAGCCTGGTTCTCGCTGCCTTGCCAGTCAGCTAAGGGTTACGTTTGTGGCCTACTGTTTTCTCAGACCTTTTACAGAGTTGTCACAAGCAGCCTGTGCATTCTGCGAAATGAGCACTAATTTGAGAAGATCATTTGGAAGTCAGAGTCATGCCCTGAATTTCAATGTATAAACACGGAGATCGGTGCCAACCTGGCACCAGTCCACGTATTCAAGAGTAAACATGAGCCTCCCGGGCGGCTTCAGATGGAGGCATCAATACGAAATCTAGTCAACGTCTGACTGGCTTGGAACAGCAGCACCCCCCCTCCAAACACACACACAGGAGCGGCCTCTTAAAGCTGCATGGGCACAGCAGCCGGCTTAACCCTTAAACCTCTGAGGTCTGTGGGTCAAAGAGCACGTTAAAAATAAATAATCTTGAAGTCACAAAAGACCTCCAGCTGTAATCTACACCACTACTGGCGTGAAGAGGTGGCACTGTGCCCTCTCACTGCGATGCCATCTATCTCTCTGAACACTGTTTGCTAGTGAAGCCCTTCAGCTACCTAGGGACTGACATGCCAGCGTTGCCAAGGCAACCCTGGCTGGACTTGAGCAGTCCTACTGACGAATGCCATACATGTGGCATGCTCAGCTACGTGCTTTTCAACACAAAAAGGGCTCATTTCTATGTAAATGACGTTTACACATGAACAAATGTGCAATTTATTTTTAAAACTACTCTTTCTACCTTCCACTCTCTTTGGTATTTCCTGAATCCATTTCTGGAGGTTTGATCTGCCAACCTCCAGTCTTCTCTGCGACTTGCGTTCCACCCAGTGAGGAATGAGAAGGCTAGTTCTACTAGCCACTGTGTTCTACTGTCATGTGTTGTAATGTGCCGAACGAGGTGAGGATTGGCGATCTGGTGATCCCTGGCCATGTACCCTGGTACCTCTCCCGCCATAATCGCCTTTCCCCCTGTTTTCGTCCTTACAGGCTTCCCGTCCAGTTTCTGCTATCAGGACAGTTTCCATTTCAATTAATATATCTGACTATGGGGGCAGCACGGTGGCTCAGTGGTTAGCACTTCTGATTCACAGCGCTGGGGTCATGAGTTCAATTCCCAACCATGGCCTTATCTGTGTGGAGTTTGTATGTTCTCCCCGTATTTGCGTGGGTTTCCTCCGGGTGCTACGGTTTCCTCCCACACTCCAAAAACATACTGGTAGGTTAATTGTCTCTCTCTCTCTGTTTGTGTATATGTTATGGAATTTAGACTGTAAGCTCCAATGTGGCAGGGACTGATGTGAGTGAGTTCTCAGTACAGCGCTGCGGAATCAGTAGCACTATATAAATAAATGGTGATGATGACTATAGAGATGTTTCTTTATAGCCATGGATATACTACGGTAGATATTACAGTGTTAAACTAGCTATACGTAGCTGACCTGGTTACATGACAGAGGATTATCCTTCTGGTGCAGAACAGCTAGGTTACAGCTCGTTACCTTCAGAGCATCTAGAAATATATATTACAAAAAAAACCTGGTGTTATAGACAATGTAGTGTCAGTGTCTCTGTGCAGTCTCAGCTGGTGTCTATGTGCATAATGCATTTTGTAATATGGGCATCTTTCCAGATCTGCTTTGTACTCTGGGGCCTTTCTGAATGGGAGCCGCAGAGAAGAATGGTTGTGATGTGCCTAATGTTTGTGTCGTATAGCGTGAGCATGGGGTTGAGGTCCATCTGGTTATGCTAGAGGGAAAAAAACAAATTAACTATACTATAAAAAAAAAAATATTAATACTCTGGATACCTACAAAGCTAAAAAAAAAAATCTGGTGGTGTTTTATTTTATGCAGAGTTGTGTCTATTTCACTGCACCGAGCTTCAAATAGGTGAACGTCTCTATATCGTGGTGTCACAGTTTGGGTATTATTTACATTTGCATTGTGTAAGAACCTCGATTATATAACTGAGAACATTCGGGAGCCATTATCTCATCCCTCACAACTATAAATTGTGCAGTCTTTTTTTTTTTTACTGTGGTTTAACTTTCTGCACATACAAAGGACCAGTGAACCCATACATGAAGTACTTTTTGAACCCCTCAGATAACGGTGTTTATACATTGGCAGATCCGACCACTTGACCCAAGCGCTTTGGCTGGTTCTAAGACTAGTTTGGCGCATATTCAGCAAATCGGACAGATTTGCTTGTTCGGTCCTCATGCCAAAAGGCCGGATCCCTTGCGGTACAACTAGAGTGCTCGGACACGGTGAGAGAACGGTCATTGTTTGACCTCTTTTTATGCCAGTCCTGATTCACATGTGAATCTTACCGATCAGATGCTGAGGAAGATTGACAGTCGTTTTGTGCCAACACACTGCGATTTGTGGCCAATTAGGCTAAAGCAGCCTAATTGACCTTCAAAATAGCATCAAGGGCATTTTCACAATAAGGGCCCTACCTCTGCTGTGCAGAGCTCCACTGAAGAACTTCATGTCTACCTAATGTTCATCTGTATAGCCTACAAGCGTGCTGTTTTCCTCATAGTATTAAATAAAGCTTATTGCTTACTATATGTCTCCTTCATTTGTACATTGTTTGTACCCTTTTCTATCTATTTTCCCAGTTCTTGCTCTGTAAAAGGTTTTGGCATATATAAACAGAGCTCCACATGTGCTTAATTACTAAGGGCTTCTGGTATCAAGTAACCTCCCAAGTTTGTCAGATGTTATTTTAGCTGTATCACGAACAGACGGTTATCTGATCTCCGTTGAACATGACCAACTCCCGTTAGAGGCCTTTTCACTTTCAACTAGGCCTCCAAATTTTTTCATAGCCTCTTCCATGGAACCTCAGCTAAAAAGACAAATTAGGGCTTATTTAAGCCTATTTTAGAATGTTGTCTGCATTTTGTGTTAAAATCACATTCAAAATGTAAAAAAGCAGAACTGGTCCTTAAAAAATCAAGAGGACTCTGCCCAGCACCTTTAGTCACACATGTCCCCTCTCTGCCCAGCACCTATAGTCACACATGTCCCCTCTCTGCCCAGCACCTTTAGTCACACATGCCCCCTCTCTGCCCAGCACCTTTAGTCACACATGCCCCCTCTCCAGCACCTTTAGTCACACATGTCCGCTCTCCAGCACCTTTAGTCACACATGTCTCCTCTCTGCCCAGCACCTTTAGTCACACATGTCCGCTCTCCAGCACCTTTAGTCACACATGTCCGCTCTCCAGCACCTTTAGTCACACATGCCCCCTCTCTGCCCAGCACCTATAGTCACACATGTCCCCTCTCTGCCCAGCACCTATAGTCACACATGCCCCCTCTCTGCCCAGCACCTTTAGTCACACATGTCCCCTCTCTGCCCAGCAATTTTAGTCACACATGCCCCCTCTCCAGCACCTTTAGTCACACATGCCCCCTCTGCCCAGCACCTTTAGTCACAAATTCCACCTCTGCAGCACCTTTAGTCACACATGCCCCCTCTCCAGGACCTTTAGTCACAAATGCCCCCTCTCCAGCACCTTTAATCACACATGCCCCCTCTCCAGCACACCACCTTCTTACCTTATTTCCCACTGCACAGCACACAGGACGGGAAGATATCCAGCAGCCCGCCCCCACTGAGTACCATGTGACTGCTGCAGTCACATGACCTGGCGTCTGAAGGTACCCCAGCTGAAGAGGATTTAGCCACTAACGATTCCCCCCTGTACCTGCAAGCAAAAAAAAAAAAAAAGTTTTTTAAAACATAGGTCTCCAGTGGGTCTCGGGTAATTTGTATCCCCTCCCCCCTCTCGGAGGCCTCAGTCCAAGTCGCCAACTTGGACTGAGTGTAGAACCATTGCTAACGATATAAAGAATGAGTGCGTTTGACCAATTTTGAGGAAGACCATCATGGCAGCTCAATGATTATTTGAACATTGGAGTTCTTTATGTGTGAGACTGAACACCTTTTAGACCAGTCTAGATCAGTGCCCTCCATGTTCTCAGCCTGCCACTTGTTTTAAATGCAAATTTATGAGCCGTATCTTTAAAAAATTGAGTCATGAAATATAAGGACCATTAAATATTCTGAGGAGCCTGGGCCAACTGATGGACATTCTTGGCTTAGATAATGTCATTAGAGTATCTAAGTCCTGTTGTGATACCTTCTTGTATTTCTTTTACAGATGTCATAATGTCGAAACAATTGGGAGTTTACTTAAGCTGCTGGCTTTTTAGACAGATGGGTTGGTTATTTTAGGCCCAGTAGGCACCAAAATGTGGTTGTTTATGGGACCAGGATAACCAGCGTTCCCACTGAAATGTTAATTTGAATTGATCAAATGTTGATCGGAACTGTCTGAAAATCTATTTGGCCATTGAACATGATCTGCCAATTTATCATCAGATGAACATTTAATATTGGTAACACTGTGGTCAGCAGATCTGGTCACTGAACACGGAGACTAAATATAAGCAGATCTTCCAACGTATATACAGTAATTTGTCCTATTTTCCTCTTTTGAAAACCTTATTATATGTAAATGGTGTTGAATCATACCTGCCTTCTCTCCCGGAGTGTTCGGGGAACGCCTGAATTTTGAGGAGTTCTCCTGGACCCCTGGAAGAGTAGTCCACCCTCCTGGATCCTGCCCGATCTTCTTGCAAAGTTTACGGAGGTGTGACGGTGAGGTTTACTGCAAATCTCGTCCTAATGGCCCCGCTGTGTGATGATGAATTACGCAGTGGGGGGATGGGGACATGCGCTTTTGTTATGCCCCCTGCACTTGCACCTAAGAAAGTGTTAAGGAAGGAATCAGAGACCTGGGAATTATGGAAGAGGGAGAGTTAGGTATCAGACATCTGAGAAAAGTTTTTTTTATATATGTCGAAGTAGAACTTGGAATATTGGAAATTCTGTTAACATGTCAGTAAATCTCATAATTCTCCGCTATCCATACTTTACCCACTCTCCTGGAATGACCGGGAGACTTCTGGGTACTTCTTCTGGACTCCCGGGCAGGCTGTCCTCCCGCACACGCCCTCTTCCTATAGAAGTGGGATGTTGTGACGAGGCCAAATGACGCAACACCCCCTCTTACACAAGCCAATTGATCGCCCCACCCTTCACCCCCAGGATCTCCTGGAGTGGACAGTCATGAAGTTGGCAGCTATGCTTTAATCAGCGATTTTCTGCTGATAGAGGCTGAGCTTGGTGTCATTCAATGGAATTACTGTCAGAAAGTCTGCTGTGCATAGGTAAAACTCTCCCCCTCCTCCATGATCACTGCTTTATATCAAACAACGTTCTGATGTGCTCCTAAACTCTTAAAGTGCCCATAAACACGATATTACAGCCAAAAATCAGGCCATCGGCTGGATATTGCAGTGTCTAATGGCTGAAAACAACTGTAATCTGTGATTTTAATGGTCAAAATCGAGATGATCATGGTACAAAATGCAGTCGCAAGATGACTGCTGTCTCCCCTTATGTCTTCTTATATATGATATAATCTGTATGTGAATGCTATTAGTAGGACTTTTGGATAAATGAACTTATATTGCACATTTACTGGTCCTTTCAAGGTGTAGTAATCAATCATTTAATAATACATGTTTTAAAAATAAAACCTTCAAAACTTTATACCCCCTGGCCGCTGTTGTTTCCAGGTTCCATTCATGTCACGTGCGCCATCCTTGTATATAATGTTGGAGAGTCGAAAAGAAAATTCACCTCTGCCTCTCACACACCATGTAAACTGAAACAACACGAAATCTTGTTTGGCAGATCAACTTCTCCAGGGATGGTAAATCCCAGGTGAGAAATGAATTTGGCGTAATGCATCAGGCTTGCATTGTACATGACATAATTCTTGAAAAATAAAGGTGAATTCTAAAGACATTCTTAATGGCTTCCTGCTCTGGTTATTTCAAATGTATAGGAACGTTTTATATGTTGACAGGGCTACGCATGTCTTGCCACACTTACCTAAGCCAATAAATTAAAGCAGATTTCATCAATATTAGTATAACACTTTTGGGGCAATGTATCACGCCCCAAAAAATATGTCTAGACGTACAAATGAACACTCTCCCTCCCACTCTCGCATCTGTGTCTTATATACAAGAGGTATTTACCTAACCTGTCACTTATCCGTAGAGTTTTACACACTGCAGATTACAATTGCTACATGCAATTTGTCAAGAGTTTGACGTCTTTTTTTTGAAACAAGCAAGATGTTCACAACATACACCATCCCCAATATATGAGTGGTAGGAATACTGAAGCAGCGGCTGTGCAAAATATCCTTATCTTTGCTGATATCAGAGATAACAATATATATATCACTGTGGTTTCTTTTTTAAAGCTGCACAATTAGCAAAATAAAATGATTTGCCGGTCCAGCCGAACTCTAGGATAAATGGCCGCATGTAGCAGCCCCTGAGGCGCTGGTTGTGCAGTTATTGGAAGGCGTTAGTTAAATCTCGTTGTAGGTGGTAGTTCAGCTTTAAGACTTCTCTCATCCATGGCGGACAGTGACAAACACACAAAAGTGAATTACGGAGGCCAAGTGTCACGATGGCTACGTGTGTAGCCAGCTTAAAGAAAAATTACTGGGAGAAAGCGGTTTCCACAGTGCATCCAGCGATTACTAAAGCCACCCTGAGTATTGTATCTGCCTTTGTCAATAGACCACCATGGCCACAAAGAGGAATTTTGGGTCCCGGTACAGCACCTTCTTGATGGCTCCGCCATAAATGGTTAGGACTGAATTTGTTTGGGACAGAAGGTGGGTGTCCAAGCATTTTGGTGATTGGGGACATCCTGTGCAATGTATACAATAATGATAACTACAATCATCATCATCATCATCATCATTTATTTATATAGCGCCACTGATTCCACAGCGCTGTACAGAGAACTCATTCACATCAGTCCCTGCCCCATTGGGGCTTACAGTCTAAATTCCCTAACACACACATAGACAGAGAGAGACTAGGGTCAATTTTGATAGCAGCCAATTAACCTACCAGTATGTTTTTGGAATGTGGGAGGAAACCGGAGCACCCGGAGGAAACCCACGAAAACACGGGGAGAACATACAAACTCCACACAGCTAAGGCCATGGTCGGGAATTGAACTCATGACCCCAGTGCTGTAAGGCAGAAGTGCTAACCACTGAGCCACCGTGCTGCCCACAATGTGACAAACCCACACTTCATTCTTCATCTAATATAATTATCTACACTTGTGTGAACCTGTGTTTCTTAAATTATAAATGATAAAAAGTATCCTTAAATAAACCTGTGTATAACGAATGAAATGTACCGTATATAAAGCAGTCACTTACTTGTCTCTGACACTACAGTGAAAATGGTCGCTCTAGAGGCTCTCGTGGTAATGGCAGAACATAGGATAAGGCAAATTGGGCTGAATGATCCTGAGGTTTTACCTATCAGCAGCGAGATAACCCTGGGACCCGTAATTAGTCAGGGTCAGAGCCCACATTAATTCTCCTTCATTCTGGACCTCAGAGAGCCTGGGATGTTCGTCTCTTGCTTTAGGAAAGTTATAGCGTTCTCTCCAGCGACACAAGTGTCACTCGTAGCACAATATTTCCCGTATTGTTCGTAAGTCACAATAATACACAACACGCAGAAACTGCTGATACATTGCCTCTATAACCCAGAACACTGTCACAGACACTTAAACACAAGCTGATGCCTTCTCTAGCCTTGTACTGAAGACTGGGGGTCTAATATGTATTTGAAAAGGGTCCCTGTGAGCTGTGGGGGTTTGGGTTTTTTGGGCTCCAGCTCCAGAACTCTTATGCTTGTTTGCCATATTCGTCGGCTATAGTCTCTGTACTGTTACTGGCACTGAAATACGTGGAGACACTGCACAGTCCAGTCCAAGCTGATGTAGGCGTCATCTCATGGTGTCGGGGGCATGGCCATACATAGGCAGCCAGGCCTCTATTGAGCGTGTAGCCCTAGATGTGTTTTGCCGACTACATGAAGCATATTTTGCTGGCGCTCAAAGCTTCCGTCATTTGTATGTATCCAAGTGGTGTCATGTGACGCCACTTGTGTCACATGACTCATTTGACAGTGGTGATTATGGCTTTATACCTCTTACCTCTTTGTTTGCTAATACCCAGTCTTGTTTTATTACTGTGCTTATTCCCAATTGTTAAGGGCTGCGGAGTATCTTTGCACTATATGGCATTGCATAAATATATGTTAATAATATCCATGCGTGAACAGGAGTTCCCACACATTCAGCTGCACATGGGTTTGTTAAATTCACGCAGGGGTGGAACCTCGGCCATTGCAATCTGTGAAGAACAACCGAGTCCCTGAAGTTGATTTGCCCAACATTCTTTTTTTTGGTGGGGACGGATCACATTTGCCCTCAGTCTTGTTCTGACAAGTGCTGCCTGATTGGCAGACTTTACAGGATGCTGAAGTGCCCAACCAATCACAGCAGAGGGCTGCTAGTTGTGACACTGTCCGATTTGGTGTTAACCAGCTTGCTTTGCGTCTGGCTCTGTGGTGAAAATCTTTTGGATATAAACCTTGAATATTTACTAAAATAGGTGTATTGTGAGTGCCTGTGCGCGTGTTATGTTTTTTTCTCTCCTAAATGGACTTTTTAATCTTTACAAGGCATAGCATAAACACTGAGAACATTTGTCTTTGGACTGTAGTAGAAAACCAGTGAGCCCATAGAAAACCCAGCGCAAACATGTGCAGAACAAACTCCATGCAAACCCAAGGCTCCAGTGCTGCAGGGCAGGAATGCTAGTCATTGGGTCACCCAGTCAGGGCCAGCGATGAAACGCCAGCGCCTCCCCCTGCCAGAGCTCCCACCTGCAGTGAAGCTCCTTTGGGACACCGTTACACCATATCCCTGCACTTACTCCGATCCCTGCTCTGCTTAGAGCGGGGACTTGGAATACAAGAGGACACATTGTCAGCACTCGTGGCCTAGCAGGGCGCCGCACCCCCTTCCTCGCTTACTGGGCTTAACGTGTTCCACTGGACGTGCTCACTTGACCCTATATTAGATATGTTACCTTACATTCTCAATTCCCCTTTATTCTACTGGGAAAAATAGGTGGTTGTTAAAGACAATTAACATAATAATTATGGGAAGTCCCACTATACACTAGCCAACAGGTAACAAGTTCTTATCTACACTATCCACTAGATGGGAAGCTTGCTATACACTAGCCACCTGAAGGCAAGTCCCGCTATACACTAGCTACCAGGGGGTAAATGTATTATACTCCGATTTTTTCAACTCGCCGGTAATCGGTGAGTTGACAGCTAAAATTTAAAGCGCCGCTGGCTTGTAAAGGCAAACTCTGATTTTGAAAAAATCTGAGTATAATACATTTACCCCCAGATGGGAAGTCTATCTATGCACTAGCCACCAGCTGGGAAGTCTTGATATGCACTAGCCACCAGCTGGGAAGTCTTGCTCTGCACTAGCCACCAGCTGGGAAGTCTGGCTATGTACTAGCCGCCAGATGGGAAGTTTGGCTATACACTAGCTAAGACTGGCTGTACACTAGCTACCAGATGGGAAGTCTGGCTATGCACTAGCCACCAGATGGGAAGTCGTGCTATACACTAGCTACTAAATGGGAAGTCTGGCTATACACTAGCCACCAGATGGGAAGTCTTGCTATACACTAGCCATCTGAAGGGAAGTCCCGCTATACAATAGCCACCAGATGGGAAGTCTGGCTGTACACTATCTACCAGATGGGAAGTACCGCTATACACTAGCCACCAGATGGGAAGTCTGGCTGTACACTAGCTACCAGATGGGAAGTCTGGCTGTACACTAGCTACCAGATGGGCAGTCTAGCTATACATTAGCCACCAGATGGGAAGTCTTGCTATACACTAGCCACCAGATGGGAAGTCTGGCTATACATTAGCCACCAGATGGGAAGTCTTGCTATACACTAGCCACCAGATGGGAAGTCTGGCTATACACTAGCCACCAGATGGAAAGTCTGGCTATATACTAGCCACCAGATGGGAAGTCTGGCTATACATTACCCACCAGATGGGAAGTCATGTTATTCACTAGCCACAAGAAAGGGCTTGGCTTTGTATACTAGCCACTAGAGAGAACTGAGTATTGCAGTTGCCGGAATCAAGAGTGGGGTAGCCAGGGGGCAAAAAAAATTCTGATGGCATGTCCCTAGTTTAACTATTTGGTAAATACTGGCTGTCGCCAAGGGCACAGATGAAAGCCTTGCTGCAGTTTTATGCTTGTTAGAGAAAAAAAGAAAAGACATAAAATAACTAAATTATATTACACGTTACATGTCAGCTTATGATTGGGCTTTTTACCTACATATAAAGCAATATTGACTAATACAGCAGAGCATAGTTCTACGAAAATGAAATTGTTCTTTCGTTCAATAGCTTGTACGTACAGCGGTGTAAAAATTGATTTTAAAGCTTCAGTTCCAATGTATAATGGCAATTATGACGCATTTGTGAGAGCTTCACCTGTTAAGTTTCTTTTATTTTTTATTTTCTAGTGTCCTTAAGCCACAGTAGATCAAAAAGTGTTCTTACCACCAGTTTGTTTGCAAAATTCTTCCAACAAACTATTCTGATCTGGGGCCTGATTCATTAAGGATCTTAACTTAAGAAACTTCTTATTTCAGTCTCCTGGACAAAGCCATGTTACAGTTACACAAATTTGTATGCTACATGAAAAAACAGTCAGTATTTAACTTATGTGCAAAACAGAATACTAATTTGCACCCCTTGCATTGTAACATGGTTTTGTCCAGGAGACTGAAATAAGAAGTTTCTCAAGTTAAGATCCTTAATGAATCAGGCCCCTGGTCTCAATTACACTTTTTTTTTTTCATTTGAAAGTTAGAATTAAGCGGAGTTTGTAATAATTGATATATTGGGCTAGATTTACTAAGCTGCGGGTTTGAAAAAGTGGGGATGTTGCCTATAGCAACCAATCAGATTGTAGCTGTCATTTTGTAGAAGGTACTAAATAAATAAAAGCTAGAATTTGATTGGTTGCTATAGGCAACATCCCCACTTTTTCAAACCCGCAGCTTAGTAAATCTTGCCCATTGTGTGAGCATTGAGCATTGTTCAATCAATTTGCTAATAGATGGCATCCTTTTTTTAAAGGTGGGTTTCACTAGGGTTTAATTGCATTATATTCAGTCTAGATCTTCTGGTTCTTTGGGGTGTCCCCAGTTTTAACATGGGCGGGGATAGAACAAACGGTAGCCGATCAGACGAGCGGATTGGTCACAGCAGCAGGAGATGAGTGTTCTGATGTTGTGGGAGACAGTGACTTGTCCACTCCTATAATTATTTTGTGGTGGACAGGGCTGCATGTGACAGGGGCAGTGACATGATGTGAGGAGGGGAATGGAGGCATCAGGAAGCCACAGACTGAGAGTTATATAGTGGAAGGAGCAGGGTCCCCAGCAGCACAGAGCATATCAGGAGATGAGTGATGTGTTAGTGAGGACAGGGCTGCATGTGACAGGGGCAGTGACATGATGTGAGGAGGGGAATGGAGGCAGCAGGAAGCCACAGACTGAGAGTTGTATAGTGGAAGAGACAGGGTTCTCCATCAGCACAAAATAGTGATGTGAGCTTCTGTTAAACTCTTATCAGAAGCTTACAGTGTCAAAATGAACCTGTCTGAGAAACTTAAGTACGTAATTGATCTTTTTTTATTGGAGGACAAAAAGGAGTATAGTAAAAAGAAAATATTTTTTAACATTTCTTAAACAGTCAATTTATATAGTGCTCACATATTACGCAGTGCTTTACAGGGAACACATTTCCTACCCACGGACACACACACACACTAGGGATAATTTTGTCAGAAACCAATTAACCTACCTGTATGTCTTTGGAGTGTAGGATGAAACCGGATCACCCGTAGAAAACCCAGACAAACACGGTGTGGACATAAAATATCCACCCATATTGGGCCATGATATGAATCGGACCCATGACCGCAGCACTGTGAGGCAGCAGTGCCAACTACCATGCCGCCATTCCATGATTCAAGGAAATATTTTATTCCTTTCCCAAAGCACCTGGGGTAAATGTGTCAATGCGCCATTCTGGCATATCGCCGATTTTTGGCAATGTTGCAGGAAAGATTTAAAATTGGAAATTTAATGAAAGGCAAGTTTTGGCTGCTGCAAAACTCCTGGATCTGCACACAAAAAGGAACTTGGAAGAGTTAAAATGGCCACTTGGGCCTCCAAAGAGCAAAGGTCACCCCTAAGAATATGTCTGTCCCCCCATTTATTTACTTATTTTGCAAAATGGAATCTCATTTTCACACTGTTCCGCGAAACTAGATGCAACAGTGCGTTATCTCTTTACTAATGGGCAGCACGGTGGCTCAGTGGTTAGAACTTCTGCCTCACAGCACTGGGGTCATGAGTTAAATTCCCGACCATGGCCTTATCTGTGCGGAGTTTGTATGTTCTCCCTGTGTTTGCGTGGGTTTCCTCCGGGTGCTCCGGTTTCCTCCCATACTCTAAAAACATACTAGTAGGCTAATTGGCTGCTAACAAATTGATCCTAGTCTGTGTGTGTGTATGTTAGGGAATTTAGACTGTAAGCCCCACTGGGGCAGGGACGGATGTGAGTGAGTTCTCTGTACAGCGCTGCGGAATTAGTGACCCTCTATAAATAAATAATAATAATACTAAGCAAAGGAAGCCCACAATCTGCCTAGCTTCTCCTCTTGGCCTGTGCAGGCGTCTGATCCGAGATCGCTGCCACCTTGCTCCATAAACTCATGGGGCTAGATTTACTAAGCGGTGGGTTTGAAAAAGTGGAGATGTTGCGTATGGCAACCAATCAGATTCTAGCTTTTATTTATTTATTGCATTCTACAAAATGACAGCTAGCATCTGATTGGTTGCCATAGGCAACATCTCCACTTTTTTAAATCCGCAGTTTAGTAAATATACCCCATGGTCTTTGGTGAAAATCTAGTCGCACCTGCACAAATTAAAATGCATGGGGGATCAAAGCCGGTCTTGCATTTTGTCGCGGACTGTTTTTCCCTGCGTAAATTGTTTCCGCTGCGTGCAGGTGACAGGTACACCTAACAGCTAGTCCATGTAATATATAACTTACAATGGAATGTATGGAATGTTAGTAGCAATGCGGTCTAAAATAATTTATGTACCGCATGTCATGGACGGAATAAAGGAAATGATTTTGTACCAGGGCAGGCGGCCGTTTCAGGGCCTGCCTGGCAATGGAAGGGTTAACGGGGCCGTCGGCGAGGCCCGTGGCATTTCAGACGAGCTGTGTCAGCCTACTCTCAGCGTGGCTTCTCTTTCCTGATGTGTGTGAAATTATCAGCACAAAGACTCCTCCTTAACGGTGCGGGAACTAAATAAACACAGAAAGCCTTTTGTTTCCTTGACGACTTGCTCGTGACTGTTTTGACTAACGCCCTCCATCTTGTTTATGCTGTTTGAGGGCTTTGATAAGACGGAGAATGGAAGAAAAAAAAGAGAAGATGATATGCCTCAGTCTATAACTGTACCCCAACTACCAGGGGAAAACGCATCCGTGTGAATTATCATAGCTTCCGTTTTTCTGCCCTCATTTTTACTTGGCTGTACATTTATGGGAGGAGTGGCAGGGTGCCAGGGAGGCCTTACCTGGCAGTACAGGGCACGGTGACGTAAGAATGGCTTCTAGAACACTTGAGGCCCTGATGCTGCAATTTTTCGATTTATGGCAGCCCAGAAAATCTCTTTCATTCTTGTGAATTTCTGCACTTCGACCGGCCCAGTGTGCAAGCGCGAGACATAGTTTTCTTGTTTGCTGGATGGTCAAACAATTTAAAATAACGGGAAGATTGTTTTTGGTTTTTTTTTCCAACCCAGAATGTATCATCATAGCTGTACAGATCTGTGCTTCAGTGTTGTCTGTGTATCTAATGGGTCTTCAATTTTCTTGTCTCTCGGCTGTATCCTGGATAACAACCAGGGTACTCAAGAAGAGATGATTTGACATACTTTCTCTATGCCTAGCTCTTGTGTTCTGCTTATGTCAACTATGGTGTTAACAAAAACAGGACTCTTGTCTCCGAAGGCTGCATTGCGCAATCCGCCACTGATGCCTCTACTTCAAATTCTTGACTGCACAGTCTGTAAAAAGATTAATGACATTAGTAGGTCTGGCAGGCTGTCATTTCATGCCAGTTAGTAATGTGAAGCTGCTGGCTGTTTCAAAGAGGTATGTCAAGCTTTCTAAGTCTAGAGATCGTACAAAAGCTTCTGACAAGGAAAAGTAGAGGTGTTGCCCATAGCAACCAATCAGATTCTAGCTGTCATTTATCTAGTACATTCTAGAACATGATAGCTAGAATCTGATTGGTTGCTATGGGCAACACCTCCACTGTTCCATTTTAGAAGCTTTATTAAATCTAACCCCAGATCTCTTGAGTATGACACTTAAACTCAAGATTAAAACAGTGACTTTAAATTCCAAAGGGGGGTTAGGAAGATTAAGGGCTAGATTTACTAAGCTGCGGGTTTGAAAAAGTGGGGATGTTGCCTATAGCAACCAATCAGATTCTAGCTTTCATTTATTTAGTACCTTCTACAAAATGATAGGTAGAATCTGATTGGTTGCTATAGGCAACATCCCCACTTTTTCAAACCCGCAGCTTAGTAAATCTAGCCCTAAGTATTTTTAAGTAGGGTTAGCACATAAATGTATGGGTTCCTCTATTTGGGTGCATATTTAATTTTCAGCAGGAAAATATGTGTCATAGCTATATTAACTAGTAGACGATCGCCTGATAAATAGTACTGACATTTTTTTTTTTGTAATCATTTAAAAAAAAAAAATAAAAAAAAAATCTCTTGGTATCTTCCAGGCAGCCGCATTCGTCAATTCCCACTACCTTGTCAATACAAGCCGACTATTCAATGTAATCCAACTTATATACTACATGATATTGTCCTCTGTAGCTGCGGATTGTGCATTGTTAGTAGTTATTTGAGCCCTTTCAAACTGTCCTTATTGTTTGTGTTTTAGTAAAAATTTGTAAATGACTTTGTGAGCAGTGAATAAAGATTTCCCAAGCCACTCATCTGCTTTGCAAAATTCCAAGGTCACTATTATCCATTGAAGCTTCTGGCACATCTTGATCTTGATTTCCAAAATATGTTATGACCAAGGCTGAATTTCTCAATCTTCTTGTTTAGCAACAGAATTTTCTTTGTCGTGCAACCTTCACTTTCATATTTTATATAAAATTGTATCTCTTCAGGGTTGCTTCATTCTTAGTGACTATGAATAGGAATTCAATGATATTTATTTTAAGATTGGACAATGTCCTGTGCTTAAAAATATATGACAAATGTAAGGAATGCCTTCGCCCCAACATTGCCTGTCCTTGGTACAGGCCGGGGTGTTTATAAGCTCAATCATACTTTTACACCTAATTACTTCTTAGTCTCCCACTAGTGGCTTGTCCTCCCTGCGTGGGGGGCGCTGGTAAATTCGTCATTGTTCCTGAAACCTGTTCTCTCTGTATAGACCCCTCCCCATCCGGTTTTACAGCATTAAAAAGTGCATTAAAAATATATATATTTCTATAACACAGTCAGTTAAACGTATGGCCCTGTGGATTCCTTGTGGTCTGGTATTGTACGGTCACTTTTTGGGGGTATCCTGTTGTGAGGTACCCCACTTGCTGTCACCTTCCTCTTCTGCTCCGGCTATGGTGTGGGTGTGGCATCCGCAAACCAGGGGGTCCCCTGAATTCTTGGGGATTTAAACACAGATATAATGGAGTGGCCACTAGCGGTGCAGGGCAAATTTAAGGGACTATCGGGGTGTCAGGCCTTATCCGTTCATGACAACTTTATTTTAACTCATTCTCCAGCACAGATCATAACAGCTGCAATAAAATTTTATTTCTTTAACGGCAACTCCTCCAGCACATAAGGATAATGTAGTTACGTTCCACCACCAAATCCTCCAGCTCACACTTAGCAGAAATAACATTTATCTGGCAGTTCACATACCCAGTGTTGTGGGTGACATTATTACACAGCAAACGGTTATGATCCCAGGCACACAGGAGGCATGGATCAGAGGTTCTTGCTCTCTACTTGTGCACTCCATCCCTAACATCAGGGACCCTCCTCTACAACTGCAGTGATCTCCCCTTCAAAGTATGCGGGTGCATTCCGAGGGATCTTTCCTAATGCTGCTATACAGTAATCCCAAGTAACCAGGGATCTTCAATCATAATAGAACACTTTCAGATTGCTCGACTTAGAACTTTACAAACATGCTGAATATTCACATATGGGGATTCCCGGAGACATCCACTCCACTGCCTGTGGCTCTCTCACCACACTCTTACTCCTCTCATTGGAGTTCTCCCCCCTTCCCCCCCATATGTCACACTCAGCCCTACAAGGGTTTCTCACTACATCTTGCCTCCATGATTGGGGGGACTCTCCCCCTCTTATCCTGCTACCATACACCCATGCACACTGGTGCCTCTTCCTGGGGTATCTCTAAAGGTGTGGATCAAACATCCCTCTTAGATACTTTTAGTAACTTAGGGCTGTTTTATTTCCCCTGAAGGGATTATTTTCTGGTGCCCTTGTGGCATCTGCGTTGCATGGTTAAACTCCGCCACTTCTGGCACCATGCTATATGAGCCATCACTGGGGGGCGGGGCCATGCTACAGTAACGTGTGTTACACACCCAATAAATATGGATCACTGAGAATGTGCGGTAAGGATGGTTAGAGGAGACAATGGACAAATAAGGTGTGGTCAAGTAGAATAGGCCGTCAATTTTTCAATGAATTTGGTGTCTGGGACAAGATTCACATTGATTTTTGATTTATTTATTAATAATAATAATAATAATAATAATAATATAGAGGGCAGATTGATGTTTAGAATTTTGATATTGCATTGATAACAGGTTGCAGTTTCGTCAGGTTGGCACAATAATTCCTTGTATACTGTACAGGTGATGCATTCTTTATTATAGCACTTGACTCACTTGACCTACTAATTAGCCCCAATTAGCACTGCCGTCTACTCCATCTGTTTTAGAAATGCAGTAGAGAGACCGTTGTGTGGTATATTCATAAACTCTGTGCAAACATATAATAGTTTCATTGCATATTGGTGTATTATCTTCATCTATCCTACTAGCCCATATCAGGGTAAATGTATCCAACCTTATAAAACACAAAAGTGGAGGTGTTGCCCGTAGCAACCAATCAGATTATAGCTATCCTTTATCTTATACAGTCTATAAAATGATGGATAGAATCTGTTTGGATGCTATGGGCAACACCTCCACTTGTCCTTTTCACAAAGTTTGATAAAAAATATCCTTATAGAGCATTTGAGGTGTGATAATGACCGTGCAGCTCCGAAACAGGGAAAAGACATTATGCATTGCCTCTTGTCTGGAATTTTGGACCCCCCACACACACTGTAACGCCACAAGCTTTGTGTCTTAAAAGTTTGCCATCTCTGGCGAGCACGTATTTATTTCTGATTGGAACGTCTAGGCTTTATTTTGTAATGGACCTCGTACCTCGTCATCATATTTACTTAATTTATTCATATCTACTGGATGCGCTGAATATTGATGACCTCCATAAGCTACGAACTGACTGGGAGACAGATCCGATTACTAGTTGATAGGGCCTGGAGTAGAGTCCTTGAGAATGCTTATACAGTCACCGCCTCTTGTATAGGGCTTACCTTACTCCTGTTCGTCTCTCCAAATTTAGTGGAATTCGGGTGGTAGCTTGTCCTAAATGTTGGAGCCAGCAGGGCACCTTCTGGCATATGCACAGTGGCTCAGTGGTTAGCACTTCTGCCTCACAGCGCTGGGGTCATGAGTTCAATTCCCGACCATGGCCTTATCTGTCTGGAGTTTGTATGTTCTCCCTGTGTTTGCGTGGGTTTCCTTCAAAAACATACTAGTAGGTTAATTGGCTGCTATCAAATTGACCCTAGTCTCTTTCTCTCTCTCTCTCTCTCTCTCTCTTTCTCTCTCTCTCTTTCTCTGTACAGCACTGCAGAATCAGTGGTGCTATATAAATAAATGGTGATGATGATGATATGCTGCTGGATTGCTCTCATCTAGCTGCATTCTGGGGAGTAGCTATGTACTGTATAATGAAACATAATTTGGAAATTCCATCTATTAGTCTGAAAATGCTTCGGTTTAGGTCTAACTGAAACGATACCTCAACTAATTCGACAGCTACTGTCCACTCTCTTTATGTTGGCTAAAGTTATTATTGTCAGATGACACCAGAACGTCCGTTGCTTGGAGACTGGATGGATCTGGTCAATTATATAGTTGGTCACGAAAGATACATGTATGTGCGTCGTGACAAATTAGATAAATATGAGAAAATCTGGTATCTTTGGTAGAAATCACCATTTGTTATTGATGAACTAGGAGAGTTGGATTGTTCCTGATGGAATATGCTGTCTGGGGGGCACCCGGTCATTCGAAACACCATTTATATTTATCTTGTGTTTTATTGCTTTCATATAATCTGTTCTTTGTGAAAAACACCCCTAACACTAGAATTAATGAGATTATAATGTATTAATTCTTTATTAACTATAAGATATTATCGCTGTTGTCTTTGTACTGTGCTCTTTATGTGCACTACTAAACTTAGTAACACTCATATAATACCCCTACGTGGGTAATCATTGTGTGACTGTTTCTTAAAAGTAAAATAAAATTGACTGCTATCAAATTGACCCTAGTCTCTCTGTCTGTGTGTGTGTGTTAGGGAATGTAGACTGTAAGCTCCAATGGGGCAGGGGCTGATGTGAGTGAGTTCTCTGTACAGCGCTGCGGAATTAGTGGCGCTATATAAATAAATGATGATGATGATAAATGTGTTTGATTTTAAAAAAAAACAAAAAACGGCTTTACGCTATTGGCCAGAGCGGCTTTCTCCTCTAATAGAATGAAAGATCCTGTCCATGTGCCGTTGTCTGCGCCATGAACAATGATGTCAGTCGGAGGGAAGGTCAGTAATGTCAATGTGAATATAAGATGCAAATACTTCACTTTTTAAAGAGTACATGAAAAGGTTGGTTCCCAAAACGGGGCTAAATTACATATTATTATTTGGACCGGAGCACCCGGAGGAAACCCACGCAAACACGGGGAGAACATACAAACTCCACACAGATAAGGCCATGGTCAGGAATCGAACTCATGACCCCAGTGCTGAGAGGCAGAAGTGCTAACCACTGAGCCATCCTGCTGCCCAGTCATGATTTGAAGGCTCTGTCCTACCATACCGGTTGGGACAGTTTTGTCCCAATTAGGCAGAAATGGTCGGCAGTTTGTACAAGATCCATTCAGTGCCGCAGGGCAGAGCAGCAGTAAAGGGGGGCTGAATAGGTGCCACAGTTTCATTGTCTCTTAAGTAAAGGTGACGTTAATAAAAAGTGGGTAGCGCTTGAGAAGTACTAGATACTATAACTACCCCATGACATGGTCTCGTCCCATCACCCTTCAGTGTTCTCCCCAGAGCCAATTTCCCGGCTGCTCCACCCGGCTATTTTTACTTGCCATCCGGCTCTTGGAGCCCAACAGAGTCCTATTATAATAGAATAAACCATTGTTTCTCCTATTATACCAACCACTATGTGAGCACTACAGCCAGCAGTGTGTGTTAGACCACTGACCACCAGTCTGACCAGTCCTGGCAGGTGTGGGCAATGACCTCCCAACATTTTTCAATATTATTGCAAAGTATTACAACTGCCCCCACCCGGCTACTTTTTAATGCCACCCAGCTGGCAAAATGTTCTGGGGAGAACACTGCCCTTTCTGCCCAATTTGAATTGCAGCAATTAAAATACCCACCTGTTCATTTTACTGCAATAACTACTGCTATTTTCCATCTTGCTTTATTATAGACAGAACTATCAGTAAGCCTGCTGGCAGGCAACTTTAAAAACTTTATTTTTCTTCAGCCACAACTCCGTCAAGAAACATTGCGCCCATCATACGCTGTGTTAAGTTCTTTCCCTGCATTGTGCAGGCAGCTTCGAACACTGTAGAGGTTAAATATGATTCGTGGCAAGGTGCAGGCTTCACATGAATATTCATACATACTGTTGAGAGATTCTGGCCACTAGCTTGCAGTATGAATCCATCCATGGCGCTAAAGAACGATGTGCCTCTCCAGGGGCACAGACCATTGTCTTGTGTACACAAAAGTCATACAACAGTGCCGTATAGACACACAACACACTTCTGAGGACATGCTCTGCAAAATAGAAAGAAAAAACCGTGTTATTCAAATGCAAAGATTATTATAATTACTATTCATAGGTTAAGGAAGAGATTACCGGGGGTAGCAAATGTTTTCTAATATTCTGTAGCAAACAGTGTCTCTTAAACAGATCGGTGTCTATCTATGTGGAACTGGAGGGAGGGGGGTGTTAGGGGACACGGTAGAGGCTTTCTGATTGCATCCTAAAAGTCATACATACTAATCAATCATTTTATTATTAATACATAACAATAATGAGTAAGTAATTGCTTTGTTCCAGAGCTGCCTGTATGTAAATAACCTAACTTCAGTATAGTCCCTCTAAACCACGGCATAGACCGCAAACTGTGTCCTAAATAGTTTTCATTGTGCCAGGTTGTGGAGGGAGGTGGGGTATTAAAAAAACTTATTTTGCAAATTTAGAAGAATGAAATGCGTATCGCAGTCCTTGTTTATCCTTACATACTGCAGAATTTACGTTCATATGGAAGTTTGTTCCATCAGTTTTTTCCTGTATTCCGTAGTCTATGCAGTGTGGGATGATTTGTAACAATTGCAGCATTTAACATATTAACAAACATTGGACAAAGGAATATATAAAATACTCTGTACCTATGTAAAAGCTTCTAAGGGAGTGCATGGCATGTGAAGTGTTAAACAGAAATGAAAATATAACTGTTGGTTTTAATATTTTCAGGTATTTTCAATATCCGCAGGGGATTAGATAAACTTTAAATATGACAACATTAAGGTTCTTACAGACTCAACACTGTTTTGGTTAGTGCCACGATTCAGTCTCTTATATAAAGCTGTACTTCTGTAGTTACAGATAAACAAGGGAGATGGATTAGTGCAAGCAAAAAAATATGCAAAAGGCTCAAATTAATTTTAAAAATGATTAATGATGTTAGGTGGATTACAACAGATTAGGGATGGGCTCAAGTTGGGGTGGGGGGGGGGGGTAGGTGCTGTCACATACAAATAAGATCTTTAAAACCACCACTGTCAGCACATTGTTTTTCTTATTCAGAAGGAAACTTCCACTTGAGGCTGCTGAAACCAATGCAGTTTTATTGTAACTTTTTTTTTTTTTAACTAGTCCGTGATCCTATTTCTTAGCATTTCATTACTGCACTGCACACACCCACAGACACACACAATGACACACACCCACAGACACACACAATGACACACACCCACAGACACACACCCACAGACACACACAATGACACACACCCACAGACACACATACACACACTCACATACACACACACACAATGACACACATACACACACTCACATACACACACACACACACACACACACAATGACACACATACACACACATACACACACACACAATGACACACATACACACACTCACATACACACACGCACACACTGACACACATACACACGCACACACACGCACACACACACACTGACACACATACACACACACACACACACACACATACACACACACACACGCGCGCACACACACACAATGACACACATACACACACACACAATGACACACACTCACATACGCACACAATGACACACATACATATACACACACACACACACACACAATGACACACATACACACACACTGTTCTCCTTGTCAGTATAATTTGGAACAATACCTAAATTTCTTTCACCAGTGTTTGTCATAAGTGCTATAAACCACAGCATGTAAGGATAATATATTTTTATACATCTAAGGGTGGTTCAAATTGCTCTTGATTGATACGCAGTTCCTTTTCTATAATATTTTATACACGTCAAAAGTAATATAATGTTTTTATATGATTTACTTCTTTTGTTCTCTCCAGACATCAAATAAAGTTGTTTGTTTTTCACATCAGGATGACTTTTATATGTTTCAGTATTTATTTTTTTATGTTCATAATGTCTATTCCGGTAGTAAACAAATAAATAATGAATAAATACATTTTGCTGTAGTAAGATAAGGACCAAATGCGGTTGCCTACATTTCCATGGAGCGTAGATGGGCTGATCAAACCAGAGATGGATTAGAGTACAAAATTTAAATGTACGAGTGCAAACACGTCCTGAACAAAATGCTACAAAGATAAAATTAAAAATAAAATATTTAGAGAATACATTGAAAATCCAAATAAAACATTTCCACATTTAAAAAAAAAAAAAAAAAAAAAAAAGTTTGCAAAGTGATAATGAGGAATTGGTGGAAACAATGTGCTTGGAAGCAAAATAGAAGCCACAGTTTATTATTATTAATATTAACATTTATTTATATAGCGCTAGTGCTGTACAGCTGGGTGTTAATTCCTTCTTAGCCAGAAAGTTGTGTCATTCAGCGAGGAGTCTTGTACTCTCGGGCTGCAGGGGTTAACAGGCTTTGTATGGCCGTATAATAAGTCAGCCTCAGAATGTGCCAGGAGATGTATAATGAGGCGGTTAGTCACAGTTTGGATGTTGTGGTGGGAGAAAACAGTGCAAGGGTTGTGGATTAAGTTTTCAAGAGTTAGTGTTAGTAATGCAAATCTGCCAATCCTTTCACTGATGTCCCAAACCTTGCTACCCAGACACTGCGTTCTATGATCCTGCCTGTCTGTCCGTCAACCTGTGCTGAGTGCATTGTTCCTCTGTATGAGCCTCTTGTCGTAGACATTACCTTATCAGTGTCACAGCACGGTGTAGTATACTGTACTGCTGACGTAGGTCTAAACAGCGTTTCTTAATATAGCCGTGATCTGTCATTCAATGTCCTTTATTATTTACTGTACAAGTTGTACAGTAACATAAGTGGTGTCAGTTTATCTGACACCTCTATTCTACAAAATGGGGAAAAAAACAAAATGTAGTTAAATGTTTAATCAAAAAATCCCAAGAATTCCATATAGACATATATTTATTTTTAATATTTTCTTATGATCGACATGGATACAAAATGTTAAGAATTGTATCCTACATATTTTTATACCACTGACTGTAATATTTAATATTGAACACAAATAAATGTTACGTCTTGGTCATTTATAAAAATAATTTGATATTAATGCATTATTCACAAGTAAACTTTTCTGAATGCATGTCTAAGTGATGTAGAGAAAAAATATTAATGTACATTTAGAGTTAAAGGAATACGAACCCTTTTCCGATAAAAAGTGGGGTGAAAGCATAAAGAATAATTATACGTTTAAGAAAGATAAATAATATTATTTGTATGCGGTCAGGAATATTTTAACCGTTTTCCGTGAAAAGTTCATTATGATTAAAATACTGTAAAACAAAGTATTTGTAAAGTGTTTGTAATCATACTAAACTTACAATATTTGAATGCCTCCTTACACACTTTATAAATTCAAATAATTTTATATTTTACTAGACGGAGTAAATAGACAGTCGTATTGCACCTGATAAATTATATAATTCGCCCAAAATGTAATTATTCTTTGTGTTAAATTATCTGAGAAAATGTAAAGATCTTTTACTAAAGGTAAATTACAAAACATTATTTATAAACATGTTGATCAATAAGTATATTTGGTATTCTATATCCACTCTGTCTTTAAATTGTAAAAGGTAGATTATTTAAACCCTAAACATGTGTTTTTACTTTGCCTTCTGATAAGGTAGCAGAAAATACAATTAGGGAATTAGGGTTGCTGATTGATGTTGTAACTTACTGTAAACAAGTGTAAAACACAGAAGGTTTGTGTGAACCAAATCTAAAACACCTTTATGGTGCATTATTGACATTTTAGAGCAATAACCTTTCATTTAATCTGTGATAAGTTTGCTGCAATTAAATTGGTCATATTAATACTTATTTTCCCATTTGGCAGTAACTTTATATTTTATATTTTTTTCCCATTTTTATTTCTTGCTTTCAAATTCATCGACAATTTATACATAATAAAAAGTATTTTTGGAAATGTTGAAATTTTTAACTGTGTTATTACAAACAAATTGCAGCATGTAAAAAAATGAGTAAAGTAATTTTGTGACTTGGTAAAAGGCTTTCTATTGTAAGCTGAAATATTACTTAGAACACATCGCAAACTGTTAGTTATGTGCCCTTTTGTGTTTTAAAATGTGTACTTGTGGCATTCATGTTATGTGTTAGAATTATTATTTATTATTTTGGATTTAAATATAACTAAGGATTGTATAAATTAGCAATTTATATGGAACTGTTTCTAGTTTTGCAAAGTTTGTATAATTCATAATTTTTTTGTGTAACAACTAAATATTTTTTTAAATTGAGCTATATAGTTTTGTAGCAAAAATATATCTGCATTGTTGTGTTTTATAAACAATGCTTACAAATAATGTATAGTGCTATAGTGGCAGCTATACATATATCATTTCTTTATTTAACTCCTTTAAGGAATACACATTATTTTATTAGCAGCATGTATTTTTTTTAAAGAATATTTTATTTTCAAACATGGGTAAAAGTGTAATAATTATATAATATATTATCAATTAGCAACATATTTTACTATTTAAAATTGTTACTTGTGTTTCATTTCTAATTACTTTTATAATTGTTAATAATATATTATAGTTCAGAATTGGCTACATCCTATAAGTATTTGTGTTTGAAGCATAGGTTTTCTTATTTTCTATATACATCAATCGTAATATGTATCACACATAACTTACAGTGAAACACCACTTTCAAAAAGTTAGGAAGATAAAAAAAACTGTCAGTCTCATATCAGTGAATTTCAGAATCTTTGTGACATCCAGTAATTAAATATTCATCTACTATAATATTCAGCTACTATAATAGTTTATCATGATTGTAGAAAGTACATGGTGAAGTCACTGAGAATAATAAACGGTTAGTGATTGTGATATCTCGTTAATTCATCTAGTTACTTGAATATACTATGAATGGAAATAAAATTTCATAAAAGCATAGTGTCTGTTGAAAATGTGTATGTGTGAGGATTTGGCTATATAACTCGATAAATGTGTGCAATTAAAAAAAAAAAATTATTCAACGATAGTCAATCTTTGCTAAACTTAATATTATTAGCCTATGTATTTATCTTAGTATTATAGTATTTGTCTATTTAGAATTGGTATATATACTGCTATAAGTTTAGTTTCTTAAAGGAACTCTAGATAATATTTATGTTTAAATGTGATTTTAGGCTTGGTAGGGTGTAATTTGTTTTAATAGAATTAACTTTGGCTGAAAACATTATTTTTTGTTATAGTTTTAATCCAGGAATCAACGTCCCTGTACGTTATGTGTTGAAACTGTTGTTGCTGATTTCTTTTTCGTCCAGTCTCCCTAATGTCCTGCTCTTGTCACTTGTTCTATATACCAGTTGTCAGCCGATTTATCACTAATTAATTAACTAATTAATGGTGTTACTAATAGCCAATAGTTTCTACAGAAGACACACTGCATGAACTGAATAATTAAGCTGGTCATACATGTTTAATATCCGATATTAAGGTCCAATCATTGTGAATTGTATTGTAAGAAAATCAAATCGAGTGTATAGGACAATGTGTTAAATTCTATCAGATATAGAAAGATGAATCGATTGTAAATATGTTCGGAAACGTTCTGAAATTTTTATATAAAGTGGATGAATTAATGTTCTTTGAAAGGACAAAATGTGTAAAGATGTTATACGCTTATACTAAGATTATACTAAGCGTCTGTATTTAAACTGATCACTTTATAAAAATCTTATTTATTTTTTTAAATGTGACCACAACAGATGTGCTGTAGTTGAATAAGTATCTTCTTATACATATAGCCTTTCAGATGACACCTCTACAAGGGTCTTGTAAGAACACGTTATAGCACCGTGTACCATTTTAATTTTTCTTTATAACTTTTCCTAATAGATTTACTTAGATTAAACTTGTTGTAAAGTTTCTCTCTGTTCAACGAGACATTTTTTCTTCCAGAGTACTGGTGATTTGACCAATGTTTGAAATACTTAGACTGGACTTTGTAGATTATAGCATTTTCTATTGGTTTATCCGTTTGTCGATGTCTCAAATTTATGGTTCCATAAAACTAGTTGTTATGTACAGATAACGAATGTAACATTAGCAGTGATATTGGCATTTATATGACCGGAGTTATTCATGGAATTTAGCGAACAAACACGGATTGTTGCCAGGTTGTTTTTTTTTTATTGCAGCTCGGGACAAATGGCGCTGTCAGTCTGCACGTCGTACAGCCTACTATACGAATACGTGGCTATATTGTCATATTGATTTTGGCACTCGCACAGCCCTTGAAAGAACAAGGCTACAACATATTATTATTAATGTTACAGTCAGTAATTAACCCTCGAAAAACTGTCTACAGATTGGAAATACAGTGGAGTGTTTTTACATTTTGTCATTGTTCAACAGTAAAATGTTAAAAGAATAATGACTTACTGTTGTCCAGATGTATGCAAAATTATTTTATCACTGCCGCACCAACAAAAAATTCAGTACTACCATAGGTAGTATATCTATCCTTCTATTTCTTACATGTATTTGCTCTCTGTCTAGCTAGCTAAATATCTATCTGTCTGTCTATATGTCTGTCTGTCTATCTATCTATATATCTGCCTGTCTGTCTGACTGTCTGTCTATCTTATGTCTATATCATACTGTAAATCTGTTTTGTTAAGGGATGCTTATGCCTACAATAGCCACAAGTGAAAAATTTAGATAGTGTTTGATTCTGAAATTTGACATATATGTCAATTAAAATTTGTTCACATCTATTGACCGAAAATCTTGCGGAGAGGCTTAACTAGATATTAGATAAATATGAAATAGAGAGAAGTGAGATATATATGAGAGAGACTGATATGATGCGCAATATATGCCTAGAATTAACATATATACTGTTATGAGATATCCGACAGATATACATGCGACACACTCTTGGCTCGCAAAATCCAGATCAGCTGAACGCAAAACTAAATCAATCAATTAATCAAAGATGTGTCAAACTACCCCCGTACTTTACCAGTAACAAAATGCTTTGGAGATTACTATGCTGAGCTGTGTGAACTATGCTCAAATGAAACATCCCCGACCCGCCTCAAAACTTATAATCAAGGGTTATCTTATCACTTGGCAGCTCCCATGTCTGTCTAGAGCGTAGGGAGCATCCCTAAATAAGGAGGTTGCGGTATAAGAACTTTTCTCAAACAATCAAAACTCTTAACAATTTGGCAGCACCGAGACCTGATGGATCCACAGTGGCATATTAGGAAAAATTACCCCTGCCTTGACCCATATGCTGCTTGGGCTCTAGATTTCTATTTTGAGAGGCAAAAATTTGACAAGGCCACCACCAGAGTGGATATTTTGGTCATTCCAAAAGGAGGCTGAAGAAGGCTGATAATCCTGCATTATGTGCAAGTTACAGGCCAGTTTCATGGTTACGTGTTGACCAATAAATTGTTTGCTAAGGTCCTGACAACAGAATAGCCTCAAACATCAACCAGATGGAGTCAGGTTTACTCCAGGCCTCCGAACGGCAGACAACACGAGCATAGTGAACTGGTCTCACTCACACTTGCTCAGGCAGTCTCCTGCACCAGGCTCTGGGTTAACATAGTGGCCTCCTACTCTTCGTTTTTCAAATAAAATTTGGGTCTACAGAGTGCACACACATAAATTAGCAACTATCCAGCCATGATGACTCCCTTTTTGAGTAATCCTGCTTTTTTCCACCTTGTCAGAACCTCCAAGCATTAGAGTTGGACGAAGTTCAATATAAAATTCCTTGCAGACATTTCTCCTCTGTGTTAATATTCCATCATTTTGTGAGATACTTGGTTGATTTCAGACCGCACCTACTCAATTTTTTACCAATCTCTACAAATCAGGCATTTATACCACAATGTTGTCCCTTTGCACATCCCCAATCAATACTCTCCTAGAATACACGCAAGGGTTCTAATTTTAACTTGTTATTTTATTACATTTAGCAAGTATTTCAAATAAGGATTCAAAAAAGAAAAAGAGGGTAAGGGAAAGACATTAAGTTGGGGGGGGGGGAGGGGAAGGAGGGGTACATAGTGGGTAAGGAACACAGGAGTAGGTCATAAAAAAAAAAAGTAATCGTATAGTACTGAAATAGTTCTATATAATATCAGTTGCACATTAACACTTCAAACTTTCTAAACTTAATTTAAACTTTTTATAGGTCACAAATATCAAGTGGCCAATCAGGGAAAGATCTGCTCAAATTGATCTGGGATTGAGACCTGGTGGAGACCTTAGACTGCGCCCGAATTAGGGAGCGAACAGCCAAACGCTCCATATGCTTAAAAGAGAACTCATACAGTTTGCTCTACAGATGATATTTGGTCTCCTACCATTTCCACCATCGCCCAGTTGCTGCTAGAGAGGCTGCTGGTACAGAGGCACCCTGTCTCACTTATGGTAGTACTGGCCCAAAGTAGATGAGTATTGGCAAGAAGTTGATAGCCTCATACTAGCAATAACAGGATCCCGACTCCCCACGAGCTTGTCACATTCTCTCCTTCCACGTGTCATACCAGACACACCGAAACCCAAAAGTGGCACTCGTCATATTTACCAGCGACAAGATGCCTAGTAGCAAATAGCTGGAAAAAAAGCCAGCTCCCACCTCGATTAGTAGTTGTTAGTTGAGTTCGGCAAAAACATCGTCTGGAACGCATAACCGTTATCATACTCGACCTTCCCAAAATGTTTACAACCATGGTTTGTATCCATGTACCCCCATAGACCTCCCTCCCTCTCTCTTCTTCTGTTCTGTCTCCCAACCCATATTCCTTATCGAAATCTCAATATTCAGTCAAATAAACTTAGAAAATAAAATATATAAAAGAGAAATACATAAATATGAGAAATAGACACATAGATATGAGAGATAAATATGAGATGGATAAGAGAGAGAAAGATGAAGAGAAACATATCTCATACAGAAATTAGATTGATAGATATGACATAGATTACGGTAGATTGATAGATATGAGAGAAAGGGATATATATGAGATTGATAGATATAAGATAGATTGATGGATATATATTACAAATATATGATACAGATATATAGATATGTGATGGATTAGATCGATATGGGATAGATGTTTAGATAGATATGTTAGATTGGTAGATATGAGCTAGATAAACTGTTACTTGAAAATCATTTGTCACAAACAAATTTGTCTCCCAGGCAGAAGCCATAGTGGAAGAGCTATTTGATTAGACCTCAATGCATTTTGGTCTCTAGAAAAATGTCTGCCGTATGATATAACTCCGTCAGTATTTAAGACACACTAGAATATACAAGTGAATTCACAAGATACTGAATTCTGGGGAAAGTTCTATTTAGGAACTTCTCAGCAGAATGTAGAAAACCTGGAGTTCTCCTGTTTATTATTTCTACATTATTCAATGCCATTCTCAGCATTCATCTTATGACACAGGTAAACATTATCCTACTTTAGTGATACCGACAGATCTCTGTTCCATATATATGTGCAGGTGTGTCTGTGTGTTCCATTCTGTGTGTGTCTGTGTGGTCCATTCTACGTGTGTCTGTGTGTCCCATTCTATGTGTGTCCCATTCTGTGTGTGTCTGTGTACATGAGTCATAGGAGAGGTGGGTCACAGAGTGGATAGCTTTGCATCACAATATCAATGTATTTTACTAAATAGTATTGAAAAGCAGCTACAATTTGGGATAAAATGTATTTATACCTATCAAATTACTTTAAGTTTCGGGCGGTAGGTGGCCACAAGCCATTCAGTTACATTTTCCATACTTCTAAATCTCCAATTTGACCATGATAGATAGATAAATAGATGTGCATGAGGAGGACCCTTCTCCCTCCTGTCTCTCTACTTTCTCTTCTGCTCCTACTCCATTACATCTGCTTTGCCTGGAGCCTCTGAAGTTTTGGTACTAGTTGTTTATTGTTCTGTACTGTTATTCCCTGTACTGTTCATTGTTTGTACTGTGTTCGGCGCTACGGAAACCTTGTGGCGCCTTATAAATAAATTATTATTAATAATAATAATAATAATATTATATATATATATATATATATATATATATATATATATATATATATATATATATATTTATTTGAGACTTGAAGCCTAAAATAGACTGAATATGCCTGTGTACCAATCTCTGTCTTGTTTGCAAACAGTAAAAAAACATTTAATGCAAAAAATAATGTTATTTACACAGTATAAAATGTAATTTTGTATAAGTGCTGCGTGTCTTTATAACATTTATAGGTAAATTAAAAAAGTAAGTATGTTCTTATATTTGTTGTAAATATTCATCTTATATATTCTCATCTTCCTTATATATTTTTATATTTTAAACACATTTATCTCCTTTCTTATTTCTGCTTTTCAAGCCCAGTGTTTCTGGGTAAGGGGTAGTGGCAATCTCTCTGCGCTGTTGCCCGATGTGACTTCCAATCTCCTGCACTGCTGGTAAATGTGAATGATTCCTGCGCTAACAGCCCTGGGATAGAGCCGTGTATAGGGTCTGGAGCATTGGATATTGCCACTTGCCTGAATCATATCCCTGGGGGTATAACCTTTGTAATCCTCTTTAGTTAATGTATTGGTGATCTTTACTTAGGCAAAATAAACAGAAGCAGCTTAATACAAAGGAAGGTCAGACTTCCTCAGTTACTCTCTGACCTCCGGGTCACGGCCTTTGTTCAGATCTCAATGGGAGCCGCTCTCAAAGGGGCATCACAAAATAGAGAACTAATTTAGGCACGTGTATTCAGAGGCTCACAGGGTATCAGGTTTAATGAAGCTGAAGCCTGTTTGACAGTAATATGGGTAAGAAATATGTATTGTTGTTTTTTTAAATTAATATATATCTATATATATTAAAATACACAAGTATTGTTATAACCACTAGATGTGCCTGCTTGGTGTTAAATATAATAAAGACGGCACAAGTGTGTGTGATGTAAGTGTGTAACAAGGCTGTCAGGTTGTACAATTAGAAAGCTTATCTTTGCGTCTATCTTGTTTGAAGATTCCGTCCTGCTTCCTTCACTGATGCCGCTGGGAACCCTGCATGAGAAGTATAAGTCAGGGCCTTGTTTGGAAAGTTAAGTTAGTCTAGACATCGTCTCGCAGGTTATCCCATTTCATAATAGCCTCTAAAATATTGTAACTTACAACACAAAAATATGCAAATTTCATGCAAATATATACAAATCATTTTTCACTATATTGCATATCTTCTGAACAGTATTATACACCCTGTTTCTGCCACTACAGTTATATAGGTGCACCGTATAAAAACAACATATATTTGCACACACGTCATAAAAGGTCTAAAAATATATTATGTCCTGCTGCTATTAAAGCATTTCATTATCCTATGCATATAGCTATATATATATATAAATTTATTTATTTAGATAGATATTTTTGTTCACTAAGGATTGGATTCATGTATTGTGTCTTATGCTCATTACTGACTACCTTAGTAATGATCATGGACCATATTTTTCCTATATTTACTGTCGAGGCCAAAAATATTAGTTTTGTTGCACTTTTTCAAATAACTCACAATTTCTTCTAAATAATAGTATTTGACCTCTACAATTGTTTCCTTGTTAGTATTGCAGAATGTTTGTTTTTATGAAATTCATACTGTATATATTTTTAAAATTAGAAAATTAAAAGAAATGGCATTGACAAAATTCTTGATACCCTAGACTTAATATTTGGTAGCACAGCCAAGGGTTAAAAGAACTGCAGTCATTCGGTTCCTAGAGCCACGGACGAGCTTCCTGCACTCCTCTACTGGCAGTTTGGTCCACTGCGAACAGCACCGGTTATCCCAGATTTCAAGGCCTCGAGTACCAGATGCAGAGCTGGAACCTAACACATGACTGAATCTCCTCCATATTAACTGTACGGCAGGTGTCTTCCCTGAAAGCTTCATTTTGCTTTCTGTAAACAGAGGGATAATATGCTTTACCAAAAAGCTTTGGTCTTATCTGTCCACAGGACATTCTCCCAGATGGAACTTAGCTTGTTCGGGTGCGTTTTGGTGAACGCCAGTTGGACTTTCTTATGTCTCTCTCTGTGCAGTGTGGCCCTCCTGGGCTCCTACCATATAACCTCCTTTTGTTGAGTTGGACAATGGATGGTGCGAGTTGAAACTGTCGTACCTTCTGGCTGAAGGTCAACTTGAATCTGTTTGACCATTATTGGAGGTGCTTCTCCACCAGTTCAGTCCTGCAGCCTTGACCAGGGATGTTGTCTACAGTGCCATGGTCCTTAAACATCCTTGATTTGTATGTAGCACGAGATTGTCCGTGCTTCTGTCCATTAGCCCTGAGATTGTCCGTGCTTCTGTCTATTAGCCTTGAGATTGTCCGTTCTTCTGTCTATTAGCCCTGAGATTGTCCGTTCTTCTGACTATTAGCCCTGAGATTGTCCGTGCTTCTGTCTATTAGCCCTGAGATTGTCCGTGCTTCTGTCTATTAGCCCTGAGATTGTCCGTTCTTCTATTAGCCCTGAGATTGTCCGTGCTTCTGTCTATTAGCCCTGAGATTGTCTGTGCTTCTGTCTATTAGCCCTGAGATTGTCTGTGCTTCTGTCTATTAGCCCTGAGATTGTCCGTGCTTTTGTCTATTAGCCCTGAGATTGTCCGTGCCTCTGTTTGATCGCCTCAGACCATTCTCTTTATATCTTTTCTCCACACTCAGTGCAGTACACACATTGACACAAAACACAAGAATGAGTCCTTTTCCCTATTCAAGCTTTATTTAATAAGTGATTTTTATATTGCTATTCTCCACAGATGAGTTCGGTTCCAAAGTAAAGGAGAATCACCTGCTTGAAATCTAATTATTTCTAATCTCTTCTAAAAGGGCCCAGTCATTTTCTCCAGCCCATTTAGAGATATCTGTCTGGAATAAGCTACGACTTAGTACATATTTCTTCATTTGGGGGGCTTTTCACCTCAAACCAAAGGAATACATATGTGGACACCAAAATATCTTTTAATTTCAACAGTTTTCTGGAAGACATGGTGCATTATGAGAATAAGCTGCAAGAGTAGCATAATATATGGCCACCAGTGTATGAGATGTTATCTGTGATGAAACCACCATGCTTTTTAGAGTAGGATTTAGCAGAACGCACTTGATTGATTTCCTGGAGAAATTAGAGGCTGGCGGGGACGAAGAAGTGGTTATAAGACATCCTGTGCAGATGTAATGGGCAGTAAGAGGGGTTTGCAGGTAGGTGGTACAGACATGAAGCATCAGCGGGATAAACACGGCGTATTATTAGCTGCATAAGGAAATTAAGTAAACAGATTCACAGCTTCAAACAGAAGGGGTGTTTTGTTCTGCATTTTGCTGTTCATTGGTATATTGCAGCAAGTTAGAAGGCTGGACTATTCACGGTGTGTGGTAAGGAAAATTAATGACATTTGTATATTGCAAAAATTGGGAATAAGAGACGGAATGAGATTTAACGACCACTTTCAGACGTGTGCCTGACTACACTGATGCCCGAGGTCGTAACTGAAACGTCTCTCGTCACTCCCTATAAAAATACCAGAAATATTTGCATATGAGTTGTCTGTACAATATTAAAATTGGTATTATTATTAGAACTCCCAACAAGGTTATTGTCACGAATATAGCTATCTGCATCAAGAAAATGTACAATTTTTTAAAATTATTCCCTTTCATCTTGCTGCCCCCCCCCCCCCCCCTCCCCCCAAAAAAACCTATTTGCAAGTTACAAGTGCCTGGGGTTGCCTCATTGTACAAGCATCCTGGATCCATTTGCTGTGTCAGCTGGAAAACTTTTCTCCCAGCATGCAATGTAGGCGTTACACACAGTATTTACCACATTTTTCGTGAGGGGAATGATTGCACCTGTTAGCTGCACACAGTTGAGGTGGTTGTTTTGTGAGCTGAAGCAATATTCATAAAAATAAAGTCCATTGTTTCGCTAGAAACTAGCGGCATCACCGAGACTGGCGGAGGCAGTCATTTTGCAAGCTAATCCCATTTTAATTAGCAAAATGCAGATTCTCAAAATGGCTGCCTTCCGTGCATAAAATGCACTTTAATAAATAGTCAGAGAAAAAAAGAGTTTCCGGGGTTGGTGACACCCTGCAGTTGCACAGAACTTTGGCAGTATTTTTCAATATGGATATTTAAACCGTACCTCCCCCGTTGCTTATAAAATCACAGCTCTTTCAGAAATGCGATTTGTCATGGCGTCAGACCAGATTGATCAGTGGCAGTGATAGAGTAATTCACACAAGAGATTTTCATCCTGTCTGTTGTAAACACGCCTTCAATTAATGCAGAAAGGCCTCAATTATTATTGAATATAGCAGAAACTAATGCACAGTGCTGTTTGTGGTTTGTCTGACAAGATGGCAGTATTACAGGAAAATTTTAAATGCGGCACAAATAGAAAAATGTCTTTGTGGCAAACTAAGTTTACAGACTGGTGACCATGGACTTATGTGATAGTATCAGGTGCTTGTGGTTTGTTCGGCAATTCAAGGGTGATTTTAGGAGAGGGAGGGGCAGGGTGCGGCCAAGCGCTTCAGAAACGCTAGACACTCCCCCTGGGGGGTGTTGTCACGTCCGCTGTGATGTGGACACGCTCCCAACGTGCCATGGCCACTCCCCAGTCACCTATACCAAGCAGAGGCTGAACCAATATTGAGCCTTTTGTGACATGCTCTAGAATTGGTTCAGCTCACAAAATGTCCGCCTCCGCTGTGGGCAAGTTTGTTTTTTAATTTTTAAATTGTAACCTCACAAGGCGGATTACAGATGAAGTGTGTATCGCGAGCACATGTCCAGACAATGTGCCGTTCACATCATTAGGCTGCAGAGCACATTATGATCAATTAGCGGTGACGGGATACTTATTCAAAATATGTCCCTCACAAAGCTTATCATGCTCAGCAAACAATTCACCAGAACTCATGCTGGGTGTTTGAGGCTGTTGATTGAGGGTAAATAATAAATGAAAAAAGACCAATGCTAATTTCCTCTTCCTCAATTCTCAGAGCGTATGACATGAAAGTTATTGCTTAGTGCACGTCTTGTCTGATACTTTCTCGGTGTTAACCCTTTGTGATGCTGTTTCTCACTAGTAAGCAGCAAATGGCGTCACGTTCAATAAAAGTATTTTTTGTCCTTTTATTTCTCTGAAGGATATTTTTGGAGCTCTCGCAGTCCGAGCGTGAAAAAACAATATTACGTGCCTCTCAATATACCCAAGTTATTTATTATTCATTAAAAAACATTTTTATGTTTGAGTAGACCCCCATTCTACAACTGATGATTTATTTTAATTATTTTTATTGCCACTTATCGTGATAGTGGTTCATAGCGGTAAGGGTTAACTCACCTCTTCAACGAGCCAGATATGCCCATGTGTGACCTGGCATGTCGAAACGCGCGTGTACAGTAGAACGGAAGGCCCAGATTTGGGCTTTTTAGTTCCGCTAATATTTAAAAAGAAATAAAAAGGGAAAATTAGATAAATATATAAATACAAAACAAAACCTTTAAACATTAAGAACAACTATCGGTGCTGTACAAATACCACCAACATACTTGTT